>NC_041382.1:178795341-178816446 GCF_002162155.2 Triticum dicoccoides | reverse complement strand
GGATATGACTGGTCATTTGTCTCTGAATCCTCCTCTGAGGAGCTATCTGTAACCAGCAAGAAATCTGCATCGATAGGTAGGACTGACTGCTCAGAAGAGCTTGTTTTCACTCCAGATTTTCCCATGACCGACTCAAATGGATGATGCACAGGAAGAGTGGATGAATGTATAAACATTGTTGACAAATGGAATACATTATGAAAAAAATATGGCACAATACAATTCACATATACGATGACTGGCTAAACAAGATGGCATTGCATGATTCACGTATATGATGCCTGGCTAAAGAAGATGGCATTGCATAATTCCCATATACTCCCTCCGTTCCTAAATATTTGTTTTTTAGAGATTTCAAATGGACTACTACATACAGATGTATATAGACATATTTTAGAGTGTAGATTCACTCATTTTGCTCCGTATGTAGTCACTTGTTGAAATCTCTAAAAAGACAAATACTTAGGAACGGTGGGAGTATGATATAGAAACCAAACAGGTGGCATTCACACAAAGCAAATCTAAACTAAGCTGATGACATATAAGATGAATAATGTAAGCAATGCGAGGCGCCATATGCATGATATGACCAACATAAGCATTCCAAGTTAGAGCAAACACCTCAGGTGGTAAATAGGAGTGGTCGGCTCCCTCTGAATCCGCATCTGAAGAGTTATCTTCCTCGGGAATGCAATCTGGAATGGCGGGAGGGGGGGGGGCACTTCGGCCACCATGGAGCGGCGTCTGCATGACATTGTATTCGCACACAATGGTCTTCTCTTTTTCTCTACATGTTTAGTACAAATGTGTACAATAACTGACATGCATAATAAAAAATTAGTTTGATATTGTAAGGCCTAATGGGTGCATGCAGAAATCAAGACTGATGGTAGCAAACAAGTGGATAGATCCAAAACTAATGATAGATGGTAGATTATAGCTTTAGTTTAAAAAGATAGACAATGGATCATCTACTATTTGTTGCCCACCCAACATGAACCACATAGAAGACCCCAGATGAACCAGATAGTAGACATATACTATTCGTTGCTACCTCGATATGAGACCCACGGGCATTTTGAAACTCAAGTTTGAACGATAAAGTAGCAGGTAATAATAACCGATGTATAACATAAGCAAACACGAAAGACTGCGACCTCTCTTTCGGAACTATGTAGTCCTCAGGTTCATCTGCTCAGTCAATGATGGTAATGCAGTTGGCGTGGCTGCCGACAACGGGGATGATGATCTGAGGCGGTGAAAGAAAGTTTGCAAGGGGAATCTCTGCTGCAGTGAACACTTCTGTCGATGGTGCACCTTAGGTGGGTCGGATGATGACACGGCAGGAGCGGGACATAACACACAGAGTTTTCTTTGACGCCTATCTGAAATGAAGTAAATCTGTAAGGGCTCCTTAGAATTGGTGGATTCTATAAACACAGGGACAGGAAAACCGCAAGAATAGGATAGGAATGCACTTGCAAAACAGAGCATTTGGAAACGTAGGATTTCTACGAACCTCGGTGTTTGGTTCACATGAATTGGAAGAACATAGGAATGGAGAAACATGGTCAAATTAAAGTCAAACCATGTGAAAATGAAAAAATAAGAATCTTATTATGACAGTAATGCAAATAGTCATGTTCTTCATGCATATTAATTTGAAAAGGACGTCCAACTGGATATTAAAATTCCTACCATTTTTCTTTGGAAGAGACACCAAAGGAAAAAATCCTGCAGTTTTGCTTTGATCCACTCCTAACCAAATGCACGAATAGTAGTACCATAGTAGTTCCATAGCAAAGGATCGCTGAGGGATCGACATGAATGCAGAATAACAAAGTGATGCAACGAGTGTACAACCTCTTTGGCATATCCTTATCGACCTCAACATCACTGGGTTGGACGTGGAGGATAGTGATGCTGGTGTGACTGTCAGAGGTGGGGAAGAAGATCTGAGGCATATGGAAATGGCGCCGAGGGTACTGCTCCGCTGTGATGGATGGTTCTGTCATTGGAGCAGCTCCGGTGAGGTGTACGGGGCCGAGGCTGAAGCAGGACAAGACAGACAACGTTAATCTGAAGTGGGACTCTAATATCATCTGTAATAGATGATGTAAAATACATCAACAAAAAGTGCTAGATGTAAAATGCATCAGCCGCGCCATGGTCACTCTGACAGATGTTGTAAATACTATTTACTCTGAACTTAACTGAAGAAACTAAACTTTACAGTTGAAGTGGCCGGCGACGGCGCCGTCGGTGGAGACCCGCCATGGCTACTCGGTATCGAGCACCGACAGCCCCGTGAGATCGAATAAAAGATAAAATGCAGCGGTGAGTGCAGAACCTCCTTGGTGGCGCCGATTTGGCCTCGGCTTCATCGAAGGAATTGGTGAGGCTGTTGCGGTTCCAGTGGGGTAGGTTAAGACGACGCTGTGGGGATGGAGGTGGCATGATAGACAAGGCGAACGTCGGGGCAGCTCCTTGGAGGTGGAGGACGGGGCGGCTGATCCGGCGGGACGACGAGATCGACGAAGGATCCTCATCTGGTGCGGTGGATGAGGGACGACAAGCTGCTGCGGTGGACGACACCGTCAGGGAATTCTCTCCGGCTGGGCGGCGGTCGGGAGGCCGACCGAGGAGCGTGGGTTTTCATGGGTTTTGGTGGCCTCGATGTACGAATGGGGGGGGGACGAAGGGGAAGGTAGGGGGGAGCCATGGCTTAGGGACACGCTTGTCCGAAATGTAGGGTAAGTTACCAGCGTACCCCCACCGGTTTTGACACCGCGACGTTGAATCGACATTTTCGGCTAAGGGGTAGAAGGGGGATTTCGCGTGTCTGGGCTGCGGGACCGATTTCGGATGAGGAGGGAGTTTTCGTGCGCGTCGAAATTTTGGGATAACAAGGCGCGGTGCAGGTTGAAGAGGCGGGAGTTTCAAAGCAGATGAGACAAAAGATACTCGAGCTTGAAAATTTCGGGATAACAACGCGCGGATTCCTTGTTCGGTGGAACAAACTTAACGTGTACAAAAAAACAATTCATACAAGACACAAGAGAGTAATGTCCCCTTTTACTATATTGCTATAAATGTCATTGAAAAAACTACAAAAAATGTAAAAAAAATCGGGAGAACAAGATTACCCTGTACAGTACCAAATCGATTCGCACTTCCCTCAACAACAACAAAAAACAAATCAATTCCCACCAAAAGAAAGAGTCATGTACCCTTTTATATGATTACAAATGCCAGGATTTCGAATTTCAATTTTTGAATCCACGTTATGTTGAATTTGATTATATCGTTAGGTGACCTTGCGGTTTATAATGGATGTAGTCCTACATTTTGATCTTCCATCATATATGAACATTTTACTCCACCCTATGAACATATATATTGTCGTCTACCATATGAACTAAATTTGAATCAGTTTTCCTTATTTGAATACGATTGTTGTCAAGTTATAAAATCATTTAAATGTTATCTTGATAACAAAAAACATGCATATAACAGTAATCATATTTCACTATAAACTACATGTGACATACGATCTCCAATTCAAATATTTGTATCCATTTTATGTTGAATTGAAATCAGAGTACATTGGTCTAGGTGGCGAGATGTTCAGGATAATCTAAACCCTGTTTTCATATGTATATAATTCTTGGCTGAATTGGGACAAGTTTTGGTATCAGCTTCTTGCAAAACCGGAGATTCTCTCAACAAGCCTCGTGGTTCTGAGAGGGAACGTGCCACCTTTGTGTGTGAAACGATATACACTACCTCCCCCTAGATTTTCTTTAGAGGCAACATAAAACTATATGAGTGCCCTGTTAAATTTTGGAATTATTCTGGGTTCGTTTGGCATTTTTTATACATTAATTGAGTTTCTGGACATTTAATGTGCATAATCCAAATTTGAACTGCAAGCACATGCTCCGGTGCACCAAAGTTGGTTGAAAAATCACATGTGTGTCCTTGGGTGAATTTCTAGGTCCCATGCAAGAAATGGGAATGAAATTCAAACATCTGGGCGTCGTGACTCGGCCGTGAACATCGAGAAACTTGGTTTTTAAATTCATGTAAATCCAAAACTCGCCTGGAAATCATGAAACTTGTCATGCTGTCATGTCATGGCACTAACATGCTGTGGTAAAAAATTGGGCATATTTGGAACAAGTTTTGGTATAAGCTTCTCGCAAACCGAAGCTTCTCTCAAGAAGGCTCGTGGTTCTGAGAGGGAACGTGTCACCTTTGAGTGCGAAACAATATACACTGCCCCCCTTGAGTTTCTTTACAGAGGCAACATAGAACTACATGAGTGCCCTGTTAAATTTTGGAATTATACTGGGTTCCTTTGGCCTTTGTTACACATTAATTGATTTTCTAGTCATTTAATATGCATAATTCAAATTTGAACTACAAGCACATGCTCCCGTGCACCAAAGTTGGTTGAAAAATCACATGTGTGTCCTCGGGTGAATTTCTAGGTCCCATGCAAGAAATGGGAATGAAATTCAAACATCTGGGCATCGTGGCTCGGCTGAGAACATTGAGAAACTTGGTTTTAAAATTCCTGTAAATCCAAAACACGCCTGAAAATCATGAAACTTGGCATAGTGTCATGTCATGATACTACCATGTTGTGGTAAAAAAATCGGCCGAATAGGAACAAGTTTTGGTATAAGCTTCTTGCAAACCGGAGCTTCTCTCAAGAAGGTTCGTGGTTCTGAGAGGGAACGTGTCACCTTTGTGTGCATAATTCAAATTTGAAATACAAGCACATGCTCCAGTGCACCAAAGCTGGTTGAAAAATCACATGTGTGTCCTCGGGTAAATTTCTAGGTCCCATGCAAGAAATGGGAATGAAATTCAAACATCCGGGCGTCGTGGCTCGGCTGGAAACATTGAGAAACTTGGTTTTTTTAATTCCTGTAAATCCAAAACACGCATGAAAATCCTGAAACTTGGCTTGGTGTCATGACATGGCACCAACATGTTGTGGTAATTTTGCTGTCCGATTTGCAAAGGCGCACACATTAACTATCAACAAAGTCATTTGGAACAAGTGATGTCACGTTACAATCGGAAACACAGGTATTATTGAAACCATGGGCGTTTTATTTACCATCTATGTGCCGCCACGCGTCCCCTTTTTTTATTAGCTAGGAGGCGCCATGCAGGGTAGCTATTTGAGTACGGGAGGCGTGCGATCAGATCGCTGCGCGTGCTTATCGGGAGGAGAGCCCTTTGACCTCCATCTGCCGTCCACCTCTCTCCCAAGGTCTCCATTAATAGCGTGGCTATGTCTCATTCGACTGAGATTTAAGAGAGAAAAAAGAAAATCTAAAAAGAAAATTTTGCGCGGATCTTGATGTAAGATCTGATGGACCTATATAGCATCTACTGCGACTTATAGCAAGACTGATGAATATATATAAGGACGACGAGAGTGGATAATAATTGTCTTACATAATTAGGAAGATAATTAAAAAAGCCACATGCAGCTACGCCTGAAATACACAAGGGCAAAAGAAGAAGGAATACGCATACAACGATCTGGCTCACTGATCTCTACTTTCATTATGTGCTGCAGGTCACAGAGACTAGTTCTCGCGGTGAGGGGCGATGATCTCTTTCATCAGTTTCATGTCCTTAATACACTGCTTGGCAGCATCCCCGGATTCCTCCACCAGCCTGTTGCGCTTGATGCGGAGCATGGCATTCTCGTCCATAAGTTTCTTGACGATGACGCTTGTCCTCTGCAACAAGGCAGTGATCTCTGCCTGCTTTGCCCTTCCGGTGATCTTCGCCCTCAGCAGGTCGCGCTCGGCCCAGAGCTTTGCATTGCCCTCCCCTAGTTGCCGGATGACGTCGGTAGCCTCGTCCTGCAACCTCGCCCAGCCGGAGATCTGATCCCTCTCGCTATGCACGATCGCATGCATGCGCCTGTAAGAGTCCTCGCCTGCCCGCGAGAAATTTTCCCAGGACACCGCGGCGCGACGGGACATCTCTGCTGCTTCCGCAGCGTGGCCGGACCAGTCTGCTAGATCGACGGCACGGCGGGACCTCCATGCTGCTTCGGCGGCGCGGTGTGACCTTTGTGCTGCCACTGCTATGCGGCTGGACACGTCGGCTGCTTTCGAGGCGAGGCGGGACATCTCTCATGCTTCGTCTTCCATGCTCGCCTCTCCCTGGTGGAAACCTCTCGACCCAGAAGTCACGCTGGCCATGGCAGACGCAAGGGAACGATGCTGAATGACTTGATTGTTTTTTGTGGATGAAGAGTTGTGAAGGAATGTGCAGTCGACATATTAGTATCTATATCTGAGTAGTACTAATACACTCCTTAGTGGGAAACCGTTTAGGTTGTGATCGGTGTGAACAGGTTTGCAATTAAATATAGCGTGGCATTAGTAATTTGGAATGTGATGAGACGCAAGCTCAAAATTTATTGACGGTTCTAGTTTCGAAGTGCTGCACTATTCCCGGATGGCGTAACGTGGGCACGTGTTCTCGGCCGTGGTGTAGCATATGCCATGGTACTTCTTTTTCTACTGCTGTGTATGTGTAATAACTGGCACCGTCAGATACATATCTTACGGTTATTGGGGTGTTCGACAAGAATAGCCTCATGGCGAGCTATAGACTAGTCTTTTTTTTTCACACCATTACATCGACACATATCATCTCCCTCCCTCTTTCCCACGCACACACCTATATCTCGGGACTTCTCGCACGCACCATCTCTAGCTCCCTAGGTCGATGCCACCCACATACACTTGTACTCTGAGTTTAGCCCTCCGTCCCGAATTACTTGTCACAGGTATGGATGTATATATCTAGATTTATTTTAGTTCTATATACATCCATTTCCGCGATGAGTAATTTGCGACGGGTAATTTGGGAGTACGTTATACAGGAAGAGAAGAGGTGCACGCACGCACTCGTCCTCTCTCACACAGGCATCTTTAGCTACGAATTGTAGTGTTCTCAACCATCCGATTGGCTCTATCATAGGTTTCATGTTGCTCCTTGGCCTTGAGATTGAGAAGTTTAAAACGCGGAGGCTAAGCTGCAGGCGCAAGGTTTTGGTTAATGTGCGGGCCGCACATGGCACCAACACGACACGAGCTTTGTCTGCCTGGTGCGCAGTCGGGTGGGTTGTCCAAGTATAGACACAACCAGGCCCTCCTTGGTATTTGCGCCTCGACTTATTATGCGCAGAGAAATTAGGATCAGAGGGAGTACTACTACTAGTAGTACTTTGATGTGTCGCGTCAACTCGCACAATTATGCAACACTTCCTGAACAAACAAGCATATAAGTTGTTAGAGCATCTCCAATAGCATGTGTATATTTGGATGTCTATATACATTCATATAGACAATGGTCTAAAAAGATTCCCTCGTATACACGTCCAGTTTTGCATCAGAACGTCTATATGCAGGGACCATGACAGGTGGGCCGTTGCTGGGGAGAGCAAAAATCGTGGCTGCAGCTGAGTTTAGACGACGCCTTCACATTGTCCAGGCATGGACATTGTCGAGGTCGATTTAGAGGATGTATATATTTGGACGACCATATAGACAAGCTGTTGGACGCCTGTTTTGGGCTCACGTCATGGAAAACGAGTATAGACATCCATATAGACAAGCTATTGGAGATGCTCTTATACTTCTTACCCAGAGGATCTTTATACCCAACAGACACAAAATATCCATTCGACTATTGGAAATTACTTTAACTGCTGATCTGATGTCGAAGTAATTGTTGCATCGCCACCAAAACCCACCATCTCTTAAGCTAAAGTAGACCGAGCTAACCCCTATATTAGCATATTACTAAGATAAACAAAAGGCACTGTAGAATCATTTAGGACGTGAGCTTGTCAATCAGAATGTGGAGGGACACAAGCTTAGCCCTGGCCAGCAGCTTGGGCGGAACTGTGAAGAAGGTCAGCTCCTGCACGGCGACATCGCAGGGATCCTTGCTGCTTGTTACCTCCATTTCCACCTTGACGGCATCGGTCCTGCCTTTGGTCTCCCTCGGCGGGCCGTTCGCCCACAGCTTGGCCACGTAGTGCGGCAGCGGGGATGCCCCCGCTCTGATGCAGGCGACCGACACGGTGATAGGCGCGCCGATGTCGAGCACGCCGCCGACCAAGAAAAATGTGCGGCCATCCTCCTCCGCGAACAGCAAGAGCCGTGGCTCCGACAGTGGCACTTGCAGCTGGAGCACCTTGCCGTACTGGATCCTGTGCACGGGCATGGGATGCACAGTGCTGATGTGGTGGGAGAGCGCCGACGGCGGGCCTTCGTAGCCGCAGACGGGCATGGGGCATTTGCAGGGCGCGAGCGGACACATGCTCTGGTGATCGGCGAGCTTGTGGCAAGTGACGTAGAGCCCACAGCCTCGTGCGGGCACTCCACCCTCACCGAGGAGAGGACGGTGTCCACCGCCGTGTTCCGCACGTCGAAGCCATCGCTGCGCTTGCACTTCTGGCACTGCTGCTGGTTCCCGGGGCGCTCGACACAGCAGTCCGCGCAGGCCAGTGCCCTCCCTTGCACTGCACGAATCAATCGAACAACACATCAATCAAGAAACCTGCACCTTGCTCGATTAGCCGACCGGACAAGGTGTATTCGAACCTCATACACTGGAGGCTTCAAGGGGCGGAGGTACAAGGGGCAGTGGAGCAAGCTAAGGTCCATCGAGACCACGGAGAGCTCCATCGTCGGGCACTGTTCCGTCTGCATGATCTCACCCTCCTCTTGCACAACCATCTCTCGCTTTATTAAGGCAGGGGCATTACAAAGCTTTACCATCACATAATATTCATACTACTTCAAGGTGCATTAAATCAACACATGCAAGTATCAAAAGGACAGTCACGACATGCATCGGTAAACGCAAATTATTGAAATATATCGAGTGCAGTGCTTTGATGTGTCGCGTCAACTTGTACAAGACCGAGAAGTTTGATTACTACAACACCCCTCCCTCGCGGACTGAGCTTCGGTGGCTGCACCTGCCTTTGGTTGCATGACAGGTGGGCCACCCGCCTGTTGGGCCCACCTGTCATGCACGCATAGGTAGGAGCAGTAAGTCAATGAAGCTACGTCCTTCCCTCACCCATGAGCATGGTGGCTGGCAGGACTAGGAGAAGCTTTCGTTCGCTACACGCTCTCCCTCCCGCACGCGGTGGACATGCAACAGTTCAATCAGTGTTAGATGGCCAGAAGCATACTGTAGTACTCCTCCACTACAGCAGTACTCCATCATTGTTCGACTTCCCGAAGAGGCAAAGAGCCAAGCGCAGCCCAGACGCTCGTGTGGCAGTTTCTGTGTAGAGTAGTCTAGGATAGCGTGTATCGTGCGTGTAAGCTTAAAATCGTTGGGGTCGGCTTCATGCTTTTTTTGATTAAAATAATCTTCTGGCCCTACCTATCATCCTGGTGATTGTAGTTTGCATGCTCATCTGGTCAAGACAGGAATATATATTTTAATTTGTGGTGTGGTAAATGTTAGAGGTTGCAGCAAATGGAGTATTCTACACTGCGGGTCTTTCAGCCAAGTTTAGAGGCAACCATGTGGGGCCAGTGCTATGATGTGTCCCGTAAACTCGTACAACGAGGAGAAGCTTGATTTTACTACTACACGCCTTCTCCCTCGCCCATGCGCGCGGTGGCTCGCAGACGAGGACAGACTTTTGCTTATACTAATACTACAACAAGCTATCCAACTAATTGTGTGTCACTACTCAGTTTTGCCATTAGAAGTTATAACTACTCAAAAATGCCATCGATCCGTGAGATGCCTGCTCAAAAATGCAATTAGATATCTCAAAAATGCCATCGTTAAGTTAGATGTTCGCTCAAAAATGCCATTAGACATTGTGATTTTCACGTCAAACCCGTTGACCATGTTACATGACAAAAATAAGCCGATTCTCACAATGATAAGTGTGGCCCCGCTTGTCAGGAGTAACCAAGCGAACAATTTTACAGGAAAATAAGAACGCTGTTGTGATCAAGTAGGCCCCACACTTTATTTTACTGTAGTGAGATAGAGGGAGAGCTGGCATGTTGGTCCATCTGTATTTATGTCATTATAACATGGCAAAAGAGATTTGAGTCACAATAATGGTGTCCAGCACAACACACCCCTCAAATAAAACTAAGCACCCTGAAATTCTTTGACAAAACTAAGCACCCTGAAATTCTTTGACAACTAAACAACTGCCTATGTGATGTTGTCCATATATATTGTACGTATATAATGTGAAGAAGCGAGTGGTAGTCGTAGTACTATACCAACTAAGAGATGAACTGTAAGAAATACTAGTATGTACGTACTTAAGAGTTAAAGTAACGAGAAGAAACATAACATAGTTCTGCTAGGGGCTCAGCACAACACACCCCTCAAATAAAACTAAGCACACCAAAAATTAAACTAAGCAACTAATCCGGTAGACACTGCATTAGAACCACCGTGAGAAACAACACTGCCACCTTACTCGGATTCCTTGTCCACGTCCTCGACTTCGTCCTTGTCCCTCTTCCTCTTGGCTGATACTTCTTTGCTTGAACCGCACACTTGGCTCTCGCTCTTCATCCAATCCTTGTAGATATTGAAACAAAGGCATCCATTGCAGCGTAGTGGATGTGGTCTATATCTAGTACATTCCACTGCCATGCACGATGAAATGTGTGCGGAGGTTTCTTCAGTTTACCGTACGAAGGATGAACCATGACTTATGCCAGGGTTAGCATTGAAGGCTTATCATGGGAGGACACCAGCCCATTTTTCTGGAGGTCGAAGGGTTTGCTTACAATGAGGCCTATCCGTTCCAGGACTCTTATGTCGTCCGCAAAGTGTTTGGTTCTAGGACTAGCATTGCCACACATTTTTGCCAAACTTGCCTAATGTTAGTTCATCAAAATGAGATCCACAAGTTGGCAAGCCTAAGGGAATCTTGCCACACTTTTTGTGTGTATGCCATGTGGGGCCCAAGTGTGGCTTGCCTAAGATGTGGCTTGAACCAAACACTCACCTAAGTTGGTCAAACTTGCCTAACCTTAGTTGTGGCAATCTTTGACTAATTTAGTCATAAACCAAACATCTTAACATGGTGCGTTAGGCTATCTGATGTTGGCATGTCATACATAGTCATCACTTAGTCACTCATACTACAACAAGGTTAGCTATAAGAGTATTTTTTGTTTACTTCTCTCTATCTCTTTCTTTGTAGTATTTATTGCATTTTCTGAGGAGTGACATCTTCCAATGAAATGGTGCTTAGATGAGGTGCTATGGGCATTAAATGGCTTAGCAACTCAAGTCCCCAATGCATAGGTGCTTAGTTTTTAGCTGCTAAATTTGCTTCATCTACATACACGCGCTTAGCACCGTTTCTTCCTGGGGTCACCAAACTAGTCTCTCTCTTCTTAATTAACTTGCCATATTAGACTTTATGCCTATGTGGAAGGCTTAGAACCTGTAGGATCAAGTACAATAGTGGGCTATAAGCCCGCTTTACATGGCATTTTTGCATATGTGGGGGAAAGAGGCAAGGAAAAAGTGAAGGAGTGGGCTCTCATGCAAGAGCCAGCCTCTACATGGTGGAGCATCGGTAGAGGCACTTGTATGGAGGTGGTCAGGAATCGAGAGACTCACGCCGGTCGTATTGCTGCAGTTAAAATGATAATGGAAAGTGAAATCACCGGGCGCCACCTGTCCAGCAGTAACTCGCTGTCAAATCACACAGCCCTACGTTTGCAGCAACCTACTCCCTCATCTTCTCGCGTCTCTGTCGAACCGAGTAGGTGGAACTGCCCCGCCTACCGCATACGAAAAGCCCCGCCCTTGACTTTTAAATAGTACAGTATACTAATTTTGTATCCATGGATTGCGCCAGGGAGCAAATCCTCAAGAAAACGACGATACACATTTACGGAGTATAGTATATGATACGTCTCCAACGTATCTATAATTTTGATTGTTCCATGCTATTATATTATCTGCTTTGGATGTTTATGGGCTTTATTATACACTTTTATATTATTTTTGGTACTAACCTATTAACCGAAGGCCCAACCAAAATTGATGTTTTCTTGCCTATTTCAGTGTTTCGAAGAAAAGGAATATCAAACGGAGTCCAAATGGAATGAAACCTTCGGGAGAGTTATTTTTGGAATGGAAGCAATCCAGGAGACTTGGAGTAGACGTCAGGGAAGATTCGAGGTGGCCATGAGGCAGGGAGGTGCGCCTGCCCCCTGGGCGCGCCCCCACCCTTGTGGGACCCTCGTGGCTCCCCTGACTGACTTCTTTCGCCCATATATATATATATCAATTGTAACATCCCAATTTTTCAATTTGGAATGTTATACACTAGATCATCATTGCATATCATATTTATTGCATTTTTGTTGATCCTAGAAATTTCACGCAACTCAAGGACCCTCGGAGAGAGTTGGGGATTTCGTTATTTTCATATTTGAGTTGTCTCAAATTTTGAAAACAGGATCATTTGATTTTATTTATTTTATCTTCAATTATTTCTATTACAAAAATATGAGAGACAGAATAAAATGACTTTCCCAAAATAAAGAAATATTGGGGATTTAATAAAAAAAATCAAACAAGATTTTATTTAGTTTTATTTGCTATTTATTTGAATTTAGGAAAAATGCACGTTTTTCAAAATTGCATTTAGGCCCCAAATAAATGTTCATCCTGTGCGGCTTGATTTTAGAAGTCGGGGAAAATTTATTTCGGGGTTTTTGGAGTCCGTTTAGTATTCCTTTTGTTTTTTTCCGAGCGTAACTATTTAAAAAAAACGCAACCAACCTAAGGGGCCGTGTCCGACCCGGACACTAGGCCCGGCCGGCTTTATAAGCCGGGGAGGCCCAGCCGGACCCCCCAAACCCTAGCCGCCTAGCCCCGCCGCCGCCGCCTTTGCCGCCGCCGCCGCTGCCGCCGCCTAGCGCTGCCGCCGCCGCGCTGTGCCGCCGCTGCCGCCGCCCCGCGCCGCCGCCGACCGCCGCCGCCCGTCGCCGCCCGCCGGATCTGTCGCCGGAGGTAGACCTCGCCGCCGCCGGTTTTTCTCGAAAAACCGTTCGGTTTTCCGACGGTTTTGTTTGTTTTTTTAGTTTTGGGTTTTTTAAATAGATCAGTTTTACCGGTTTATTTAATTAGCGACCGTTCGCCCGTTCATTCGTTTTAACAAACGTTCATCGTTTTTCTTTTTCTCGGATTAAATCCGCGATTTTTCTGATCGCGATTTCTGATCCGATTTTTGTTTTAGTCTAACTTTTCGCTCGTTTATCGAAATCAGGCGATTCAAGCGCCTGGAGTTTCGTCTCGAAACCCTCTTTCCGTTTAACAAACTCAAACAAGTTTTTTCCACTGTATAAATTGCCCTAGATCCAGAATAATAAACGAAGCCTTTTTCTTTTGCCGTTTGTCTTTCGTTGCTTCGTTCGTTTTGATTCTTTTTGCCAACCGGAGTTCTTAAGTTGAACTTTCTGGTTAGATCTCTTATTTGAGTTTTACCTGTGCATTACTTGAGTACTTATTGTATGCTTGTTTGTTTGCGATAGAGTACCCGGAGTGCGCCGCTTGCTACTTCAAATCGCTAGGTTTCCCGGATCATCAGCAAAGTCTGTAACACTTTGATCATGTTTTCCCTCTACCTAGTTTTATTGCATTAGATCAATCCTCAGACATTGCATGATTATGATCTAATTAAATTGTGGGTTTGGGAAGTAGTTGAGGTAGTACCTATTACCTGTTATTATCAAACCTTTGGGAGTTACTTCTATGTTTGCTTATTATGCCATGCTATGCTAGTAGACGTGGATTGGTTGAGTGTATCCATGACAGATGTGAGATGTTAATTAATGGTTTACTTAAGGTGGCAACTTAAATACACATCTGGGTGGATTGAGGCACCTGGGTATTCCAGCGATTGCCTGTTTTTCTTTATGGACCGCCACCCAGGCTCAAAGGGATCATGAGATTGTTCATGCTAGAAACTTCCGTGTGCAGCCACAAGCTACTATGGGCTCTAGCATAGTGGATTAAGTCGTGCGAACTCTTACAGTGGTAGACTAGCAGATGTACGGGATGTAGGTTGGTACGGTCTACCCGTTCGTAAGGTGCTAGCGCTTCTGAAAGACTATGTCTCAGTCATCCGTTTCACAAACACCATGTAGTGCGAGAATCCCAACGGAGGAGATCGAGTCTTGTGGGGAAAAGTGCGCAAACCTCTGCAGAGTGTATAAACTATTCATGGTTAGCCGTGTCCCCGGTTATGGACATCTTGAGTATCTAGTATCTGGATTATCATGTGAATCTCAACATGTTACTCAAAAATTAATTTTGTTGGGTTTTGTTTAATGATGATGCTTAATTGGGATTGAGAATGCTGTCAACCATTCTCAATGTTTAACAACTACCATGATAGTTAAATAAAATTTATTCATTTGCAGTAGGGAAAAATTGGCTTTACGCAAACTGTAACCATAGAGCTTTCCACCAGCCAAATATGCATACTGAATAGCCTGTTTCATTCGATTACTCTCTATGTGTTACTTTGCCAGCATATTCCATGTGCTGACCCGTTTCGGGCTGCAACGTTAATGTTGCAGACTTTTCAGACGACGATTAAGGAGTTTTAGGTTGTGGTTCTATACTCAGTGATGCCGTTGGAGTTGATGGACTCACTTATCTTCCAAGCCTTCCGCTGTTATCGTTATTAGATGGCCTTAAGCCATATTTATTGTAATAAGTTCTCTTTTGAGACTCTCGATGTAATAAGTGTGTGATTGCTACTCCGTTATAAATCCTTCAAGTACTATGTGGTGTCAGCATTACTGATCTAGGGATGACACCTGAGCACAGAGATTGGACCATTTGAGGTCTGGTCACTACAAGATGGTATCTGAGCACACGCTGACTGTAGGACATGACCACTAAGCTAAAGCCCTAGATCACGACTTACTCTTCTCATTCTGACTCGTCATCTTTTCTACTCTTTTAGGATGGCGGATGCAAGGAACAAGTTCACCCAACCGGATGAAGATACACCCTTTGGACGTCACTTGAAGGAAGTCACTAGATACCTGAACATAGGAGTACCGAGCTTCACCGGAACCTACAACGCCACTCTACCTGAAGAAGAGCGCTGGATGATTCAAGTTGAAGTTCCAGGAAGGACGTTCATGCCAGTCACTGAGCCCATAGAGTTTTCTTTTGATGCACCAACATGGAATCTAGGAAAGAGCATTGCAGCTCACATCGCCATGGGACGTATTGGAGAAGTTTACCACAATGATCTCAAGGATACTATCTACCAGATTTGTGGGCGCCAAGATGAGAACGAGGAGATGATCAGCACCAGAAAGGATAGATTAGTTGCAGCTTTTATCCAGGAGTTAAACCAGCACATTCGACGTCAGGAGAACCAGATGTGCGCCGACATGATAGATCTGAAGAAGGCAAGGACACAAATCAAGGAACTAGAGGAAGAACTCAAGGCTACACGTGAAGATTATGAAGAGGAAATAGAAGTATTAGTGGAGAAGAATGACGATCTGATCAAGAAGATCGGAATATTTATGGGAGGCCCTACACCAGTAGAAGAAGATGAAGAACCCAAGGAGATTCGCCCGGAAGACTACATCATCATCGACGACACCGACACGAATCCAGATGATAGAGATGATGACTATGTTGATGAAGCTGGAGCAGATATCATGGAGTCTGCAACTGAAGAATATTTCTAGTAGACCACCCCAACAGTAGTAGTAATCCACCATGTAAATATAGTAGTCCGAGCACTTTTGCGATAGTTAGATCGATTGTATGCCCTTGTTTGATTGAATGTAGTGAATTGTTTGCTTTTGCCTCATGTGCATATGGGTAGTGTTTTCTCTTTAGACCCCCTCTAT
The DNA here is from genome assembly GCF_002162155.2 of Triticum dicoccoides. Lineage (NCBI taxonomy): Eukaryota > Viridiplantae > Streptophyta > Magnoliopsida > Poales > Poaceae > Triticum > Triticum dicoccoides. Next base: position 178,800,487 of record NC_041382.1, on the reverse strand, counting down.
TCTTAAATCTCATCTTTTCTAAACCCTCAGATGCCTCCGAGACATGACCCCGGATTTACTTTCCCACCGGAGCTCACTCAGTTGATCCAGCAGCAGAACACATTGATGCAGTTGCTAGTCCAGAATCAGAATCAGGGGAACAACAACAACAACCCACCACCACCACCCCACCTGTTGATTACTTAGCCCGTTTTCTTAGGCTGAATCCATCGGTGTTTTCCAGTAGCACTGAGCCGATAGTGGCAGATGATTGGCTCCGCAAGACAGCTAGAGAGTTGACCACAGCAGGATGCACGGATGCGGAAAATGTGAAGTTTGCCGCACATCAGCTTGAAGGACCCGCAGCATCATGGTGGTTGAATTTCACAGCCACTTTTCCTGTCGACACTGTCACGTGGGACCAGTTTCAGTAGGCTTTTCGAACTTCCCATGTTTCAGCAAGAGTTATGGCCATGAAGAAGCGAGAGTTTCGCAACTTGCGCCAAGGAGGATGGACAATTGGCCAGTATGTGGAGGACTTTAGTAAGCTAGCACGTTATGCCCCAGATGACGTTGCTACGGATGCAGCTAAGTAGGAGAAGTTTCTGGAAGGACTGAATGATGAGTTGAGCATGCAGTTGATGGTAGCAACCTTCAACAACTACCAGGAGTTGGTAGATCGTGCTCTTATGATTGAAGGGAAGCAGTAGCAGATTGAGAATCACAAGAGGAAGTATGGACAAGGGAAGCACAATTCAAGAGCTCAGCAGAAGCCACGTTTTACCCCTAGACCGGGAGGACATTTTCAGCATACCCATGGAGGAGGCAGCTCGCACAATCACAATGGCACCAAGAATGGTAATGGGAATGGAGGAAGTAACGGCCAGAACCATACCAACCCATCGACCCCAGCCAAGAGAGACCTGAGCCAAGTCACTTGTTTTAAGTGCCAGAAGACCGGAAATTATGCCAATGAATGTCCTGAATCATAGAATGGAAATGGCAATGGAAGCTCTGGAAAGAAGCCTAACCCTTTCAACAGGGGACAGGTGAACCACATTAACGTGGAGGAGGTTGAAGAGCAGCCGGATGCAGTAATCGGTAAGTTTTTGGTTAAGCCATTTACTACACTCGTTCTTTTTGATACTGGTGCATCGCATTCATACATATCAAGGGGATTTGTGGATAAGAATAAACTGCCAACCCAAGCCCTTAGGTCACCCATGTTAGTAACCTCGCCTGGAGCAGAATATATGGCTAGCCTATGGTGTGACCGGTTGCCATTAAGGATTGGTAACTACGTATTTCCCTCAGACCTAATAGTGTTGGAATCTCAAGGATTGGATGTGATATTAGGCATGGATTGGTTGTCGATGTATGGAGGAAACATCGATTGTGCCAGTAAGTCGATCTTGCTTACCACCCCAGAAGGAAGAAGGATCAAGTATGTATCCCGACATGTGCCAAGAAGGACTCAAGTAAATTGTTTAACAGGAGTTGTGCAGGAGGAAGTACCAGTGGTGAAGGATTTCCCAGATGTATTTCCAGAGGAATTGCCAGGCATGCCACCAGATAGAGATATTGAGTTTTTGATTGAACTTTTGCCAGGCACAGGGCCAATATCAAAGAGACCATATAGGATGCCCGCAAAGGATTTGGTTGAGATTAATAAGCAGATTAAGGAGCTACTAGATAAAGGATATATTCGCCCAAGTTCTTCACCTTGGGAATCACCAGTACTTCTAGTGGAAAAGAAGGATGGATTGTTAAGGATGGTTGTTGATTATCATGGATTAAATGAAGTAACCATCAAGAACAAGTACCTACTACCGATGATCAATGATATGTTTGATCGATTGCAAGGAGCTAAGGTATTTTCCAAGATTGATCTGAGATCAGGATACCACCAGTTGAAGATTCGAGAACAGGATATACCCAAGATAACTTTTACCACCAGGTATGGGCTGTACGAGTATACCGTTATGTCATTTGGTCTGACTAACGCACCTGCATATTTTATGAACATGATGAACAAAGTGTTTATGGAGTTTTTGGATAAGTTCGTCGTAGTGTTCATTGATGATATCCTGGTTTACTCGAAGAATGAAGAGGAGCATAAGGAGCATTTGCGTTTGGTGCTTGGTAAACTCAGAGAACATCAACTATATGCCAAGTTCAGCAAATGTGAGTTTTGGTTGAAGGAAGTTGGATTTATCGGACACGTTATATCCGGGGAAGGTATAGCAGTAGATCCCACTAAAGTTGATACTATGACCAAGTGGGAAGCCCCAACAATAGTTGGAGAGATCCGGAGTTTTCTTGGACTCGCAGGATACTACCGGAGGTTTATTGAGAATTTCTCAAAAATTGCGAAGCCTATGATGGAGTTGTTAAAGAAGGATACTGAGTTCATATGGACTGAGGAATGTGAGGCTAGTTTCCAGGAGTTGAAGAAACATTTGGTTACATCACCAGTGTTGATTTTGCCAGACCAGACCAAGGATTATGAGGTGTATTGTGACGCTTCACGTCGAGGACTTGGAGCAGTGCTTATGCAGGAAGGAAGAGTTGTTTCATATGCCTCACGACAGCTTAAGCCCCATGAGTTGAATTATGCTATGCATGATTTGGAGTTAGCAGCCGTAGTGCACACATTGAAGACTTGGAGACATTTTCTGATTGGAAACCATTGCAAGGTGTACACGGATCACAAGAGTTTGAAGTATATTTTCACACAGAAGGAGTTGAACCTCAGACAAAGGAGATGGTTGGAGCTCATTAAGGATTATGATATGAAATTGCATTATCACCCCGGAAAGGCTAACGTAGTAGCTGACGCGTTAAGCCATAAGAGCCATGTCAACACCCTAATGACGGGAGATTACCAAGGGAGTTAGCCGAAAATCTTCGAGAGCTATGTTTGGAAATAGTTCCAAGAGGCTATGTAGCAGCATTGGAGATTCAGTCTACTTTGATGGATAAGATCAGAGAAGCTCAAAGGACTGACAAGGAGATTGCTTCTATTAAGGAGAAAATGAGCAAAGGAAAAGCTAAGGGATTTCGTGAGGATGAGCACGATACCTTATGGTTTGAAGACCGTGTCTATGTACCAAATGATTCGGAGATCAAGAAGTTAATCTTACAAGAGGCCCATGATTCACCATATTCGATTCACCCAGGAAATACCAAGATGTATTTGGATTTGAAGGATATATTCTGGTGGACCGGAATGAAGAAGGATATTGCGGAGTATGTAGCAGTTTGTGATGTATGTCAGAGAGTGAAGGCAGAGCATCAGAAGCCAGCAGAATTGCTACAACCATTGCCGATACCCGAATGGAAGTGGGATAAGCTAGGCATGGATTTTATTATAGGATTGCCCAAAACACGCTCAGGCTATGACTCGATATGGGTTGTAGTCGATCGTTAGACAAAGGTAGCTCATTTCATTCCCGTGAAGACTACCTATACCAGTGCAAAGTTGGCAAATATATATATATATATATATATATATATATATATATATATATATATATATATATATATATATATATATATATATATATATATATATATATGACCAGAATCGTTTGTCTGCATGGAGTTCCAAGGAGCATAGTTTCAGATAGAGGAACCCAATTTACCTCAAAGTTCTGGAATCAGTTGCATGAAACTTTGGGTACCAGACTGGAGTTTAGCACAACTTTCCATCCGCAGACAGATGGACAGACCGAGAGAGTCAATCAGATTTTGGAGGATATGCTGAGAGCTTGTGCGCTAGATTACGAATCTAGCTCGGACGAGAATTGGCCATATGCAGAGTTCTCTTTCAACAACAGCTATCAATCCAGTTTGAAGATGGCCCCTTTCGAAGCCTTGTGTGGAAGGAGGTGCAGGACCCCATTGTCTTGGGATGAAGTTGGAGACCGCCCGTTGTTTTGACCAGATCTGATAAAGGAGTCTGAACAGAAAGTAAAATTGATTCGCGATAGGCTCAAGGTAGCCTAGTCCAGGCAGAAGAGTTATGAAGATTCTAAACGCAAGGAGACAGTTTACGAAGTCGGAGACCGAGTTTATCTTCGAGTATCACCACTTCGAGGAGTTAAGCGCTTTGGAGTTAAAGGAAAGTTAGCGCCCCGTTTTGTAGGCCCATACAAAGTTTTGGAGCGTATGGGAGAGGTAGCCTATAAGTTGGAATTGCCCGAAGGATTGTCGGGAGTTCACGACGTGTTCCACGTTTCCCAGTTGAAGAAGTGCCATGCAGGGTGGCTGATATACCGCTGAGAGATACGGTACCACTGGAAGCAATTCAGTTGGACAGTGATTTGACCTATGAGGAGAAACCAGTTAAGATTCTAGAGTATGCCAGTCGAGTCACCCGCAGTTAGGTTATCAAGTTTTGCAAGGTTCAGTGGAGCCACCACACGGAGGATGAAGCCACCTGGGAGCGAGAAGAAGATATGCTGAAGGACCACCCTCACCTATTTTCTAGCCAACCCGAATCTCGAGGGCGGGATTCATCTTAAGGGGGGTACGTTTGTAACATCCCAAATTTTCAATTTGGAATGTTATACACTAGATCATCATTGCATATCACATTTATTGCATTTTTGTTGATCCTAGAAATTTCACGCAACTCAAGGACCCTCGGAGAGAGTTGGGGATTTTGTTATTTTCATATTTGAGTTGTCTCAAATTTTGAAAATAGGATCGTTTGATTTTATTTATTTTATCTTCAATTATTTCTATTACAAAAATATGAGAGAGGGAATAAAATGACTTTCCCAAAATAAAGAAATATTGGGGATTTAATAAAAAATCAAATAAGATTTTATTTGGTTTTATTTGCTATTTATTTGAATTTAGGAAAAATGCGCGTTCTTCAAAATTGCATTTAGGCCCCAAATAAATGTTCATCCTGTGCGGCTTGATTTTAGAAGCCAGGGAAAATTTATTTCGGGATTTTTGGAGTCCGTTTAGTATTCCTTTTGTTTTTTCTGAGCGTAACTATTTAAAAAAACGCAACCGACCTAACGGGCCGTGTCCGACCCGGACACTAGGCCCGGCCGGCTTTATAAGCCGGGGAGGCCTAGCCGGACCCCCCAAACCCTAGCCGCCTAGCCCCGCCGCCGCCGCCGCGCTGCGCCGCCGCCGCTGCCGCCGCCCG
>NC_041382.1:178684062-178794894 GCF_002162155.2 Triticum dicoccoides | reverse complement strand
GCCCGTCGCCGCCCGCCGGATCCGTCGCCGGAGGTAGACCTTGCCGCCGCCGGTTTTTCTCGAAAACCGTTCGGTTTTCCGACGGTTTTGTTCGTTTTTTTTTCGGGTTTTTTAAATAGATCGGTTTTAATGGTTTATTTAATTAGCGAGCGTTTGTCCGTTCTTCGTTTTAACGAATGTTCGTCGTTTTTCTTTTTCTCGGATTAAATCCGCGATTTCTGATCCAATTTTCATTTTAGTCTAACTTTTCGCTCGTTTATCGGAATGAGGCGATTCAAGCGCCTGGAGTTTCGTCTCGAAACCCTCTTTCCGTTTAACCAACTCAAACAAGTTTTGGCCACTTTAAAAATTGCCCTAGATCCAGAATAGTAAATGAAGCCTTTTTCTTTTGCCGTTTGTCTTTCGTTGCTTCGTTCGTTTTGATTCTTTTTGCCAACCAGAGTTCTTAAGTTGAACTTTCTGGTTAGATCTCTTATTTGAGTTTTACCTGTGCATTAGTTGAGTACTTATTGTATGCTTGTTTGTTTGCGATAGAGTACCCGGAGTGCGCCGCTTGCTACTTCGAATCGCTAGGTTTCCCGGATCATCAGCAAGGCAAGTAACACTTTGATCATGTTTTTCCTCTACCCAGTTTTATTGCATTAGATCAATCCTAACACATTGCATGATTAGGATCTAATTAAATTGTGGGTTTGGGAAGTAGTTGAGGTAGTACCTATTACTTGTTATTATCAAACCTTTGGGAGTTACTTCTACGTTTGCTTATTATGCCATGCTATGCTAGTAGACATGGATTGGGTGAGTGTATCCATGACAGATGTGAGATGTTAATTAATGGTTTACTTAAGGTGGCAACTTAAATACACATCTGGGTGGATTGAGGCACCTGGGTATTCCAGCGATTGCCTGTTTTTCTTTATGGACCGCCACGCAGGCTCAAAGGGATCATGAGATTGTTCATGCTAGAAACTTCCGTGTGCAGCCACAAGCTACTATGGGCTCTAGCATAGTTGATTAAGTCGTGCGAACTCTTACAGTGGTAGACTAGCAGATGTAGGGGATGTAGGTTGGTATGGTCTACCCGTTCGTAAGGTGCTAGCGCTTCTGAAAGACTATGTCTCAGTCATCCATTTCTCAAACACCATGTAGTGCGAGAATCCCAACGGAGGAGATCGAGTCTTGTGGGGAAAAGTGCGCAAACCTCTACAGAGTGTATAAACTAATCATGGTTAGTCGTGTCCCCGGTTATGAACATCTTGAGTATCTAGTATCTGGATTATCATGTGAATCTCAACATGTTACTCAAAAATTAATTTTGTTGGGTTTTGTTTAATGATGATGCTTAATTGGGATTGAGAATGCTGTCAACCATTCTCAATGTTTAACAACTACCATGATAGTTAAATAAAATTTATTCCTTTGCAGTAGGGAAAAATTGGCACACAAACTGTAACCATAGAGCTTTCCACCAGCCAAATATGCATATAGAATAGCCCGTTTCATTCCATTACTCTCCATGTGTTACTTTGCCAGCATATTCCATGTCCTGACCCGTTTTAGGCTGCAACGTTAATGTTGCAGACTTTTCAGACGACGATTAAGGAGTTTTAGGTCGTGGTTCTATACTCAGTGATGCCGTTGGAGTTGATGGACTCACTTATCTTCCAAGCCTTCCGCTGTTATCGTTATTAGATGTCCTTAAGCCATATTTATTGTAATAAGTTCTCTTTTGAGACTCTCGATGTAATAAGTGTGTGATTGCTACTCTGTTATAAATCCTTCGAGTACTGTGTGGTGTCAGCATTACTGATCCAGGGATGACACCTGAGCACAGAGATTGGACCGTTTGAGGTCTGGTCGCTACATCAATATACCCTAAAAACATCGAGGAGCATAATAGATCGGGAGTTCCGCCACCAGAAGCCTCCGTAGCCACCGAAAACCAATCTAGACCCGTTTCGGCACCCTGCCGGAGGAGGGGGGGGGGAATCCCTCTCCGATGGACATCTTCATCATCCCGGTGCTCTCCATGATGAGGAGGGAGTAGTTCACCCTTGGGGCTGAGGGTATGTACCGTAGCTATGTGTTTGATCTCTCTCTCTCTCTCGTGTTCTTGAGGTGGCATGATCTTGATGTATCGCGAGCTTTGTTATTATAGTTGGATCTTATGATGTTTCTCCCCCTCTACTCTCTTGTAATGGATTGAGTTTTCCCTTTGAAGTTATCTTATCGGATTGAGTCTTTAAGGATTTGAGAACACTTGATGTATGTCTTGCATGTGCTTATCTGTGGTGACAATGGGATATCACATGATCCACTTGATGTATGTTTTGGTGATCAACTTGCGAGTTCCGTGACCTCGTGAACCTATGCATAGGGTTTGGCACACGTTTTCGTCTTGACTCTTTGGTAGAAACTTTGGGGCACTCTTTGAAGTACTTTGTGTTGGTTGAATAGATGAATCTGAGATTGTGTGATGCATATCGTATAATCATACCCACGGATACTTGAGGTGACATTGGAGTATCTAGGTGACATTAGGGTTTTGGTCGATTTGTGTATTAAGGTGTTATTCTAGTACGAACTCTATGATAGACCGAACGGAAAGAATAGCTTCATGTTATTTTACCACGGACTCTTGAATAGATCGATCAGAAAGGATAACTTTGAGGTGGTTTCGTACCCTACCAGAATATATTCGTTTGTTCTCCGCTATTAGTGACTTTGGAGTGACTCTTTGTTGCATGCTGAGGGATAGTTATATGATCCAATTATGTTATTATTGTTGAGAGAACTTGCACTAGTGAAAGTATGAACCCTAGGCCTTGTTTCCTAGCATTGCAATACCGTTTACGCTCACTTTTAGCATTAGTTACCTTGCTGTTTTTATATTTTCAGATTACAAAAACCTATATCTATCAGCCATATTGCACTTGTATCACCATCTCTTCGCCGAACTAGTGCACCTATACAATTTACCATTGTATTGGGTGTGTTGGGAACACAAGAGACTCTTTGCTATTTGGTTGCAGGGTTGCTTGAGAGAGATCATCTTCATCCTACGCCTCCCACGGATTGATAAACCTTAGGTCATCCACTTGAGGGAAATTTGCTACTATCCTACAAACCTCTGCACTTGGAGGCCCAACAACGTCTACAAGAAGAAGGTTGTGTAGTAGATATCAAGCTCTTTTCTGGCGCCGTTGCCGGGGAGGTGAGTGCTTGAAGGTATATCTTTAGATCTTGTAATTGAATCTTTTTGGTTCTTGTTTTAGCACTAGTTTAGTTTATAAAAGAAAACTAAAAAATGGAATTGAGTTTGCCTCATACGCTTCATCTTTTTAATATCTTTCGTGAGAATGATGGAAAGGAAAATTATGCTAAAATGCTAGAAGAAGAAGTCTCTAAAATGTTTGGCACTAAATCTTTGAATGATGAGCATGATTGCAATGTTGTTAGTATGTACTCCTTGAATATCCATAGTACTAATGATGATTGCACTAGTCATGATGAAAATGTCTCTTATAAGCATGTCAACTTTTGTGGAGTGCATAGAGTTTGAGTACACACCAAATAGGGAAGATAGATTTTGCAAGAGGCATAAGTATTTGGAAACTAAGTGGTTGCAAGAGAGGGTAGAGATGTTTGTGCTGAAAATTTAAAATTTCCTTGCCATACTTGTGAAATTTGGAATCAACATGGTCATTTAAATTTCCGATGCAAATTGTTTCATGATTGTATCGTGTCCAAAAATTGTGATGATTTTATTTCCCTTGCACACCATAATGAACTTAGTTTGCTTTTGGGTTATGAAGAAATGAAACGTATAACTAAGCATATTCCAGAATATAACCTTGAGAAATTCCTCGATATTGATCTAGAAGAAATATTTATGTATTGTGCGGTGAATTGCATTGGAAATCCTTATATTGCCAATTACATAAAGAAAACAAAACAAATAGAGGATGAAGAGAATACTAACGAAAGGGAAGAGGCTTCCCAAGATCCTCCTATTATTTCTTATGATGAGTCAGGTAACTAGGAGGAGCCTTCTATTCAACCAATCTCATTAATAAGGAGCTCCGAAAAGAGGATTAAACCCCCACATGATGTGAAGAAGAAAAAGAAAAGACGGAGAAGCAAAGGTAAAAATGTATCCCTCCCAAATGATGTTACTCCTATTACTCATTGTGATGATGATAATTGTTATACTATTGGTGCTATCCATACTATTAATGATGAGAGTGATTATGCTTATGATATGAAAAGGCCCAAGCTTGGGGATGCTATGTTTGATGAGAATGACATGTTTGAGAATATATTTGCTGCAATTAATGTTTGTCCCAAGCTTGGGGATGCTATTTTAATGAAGATGATATTTCTAGCCTCCCAAGTTTTGATGAGCAAATTTATTATGATGATAGCATGCCTCCTATGTATGATGGTTATATTGATGAAAGTGGGTTTGGAAGAGTGTCAACTTTAGGAAGTAATGATCCCACTATTTTGGAGGATGTTGAATATTATTTTGACAATTATGAAAGTGGATTTGGAGAGGTCATGACTTTATTTAGTAATGATTCCACTATCTTGGAAGAGGTTTCAATCGATTATGATGAGAACAAAGTTGCTACTTATGATGATTATTGTGATGATACTTATGCTATAAAAAGTAGACATGATTATATTTATAAAACTTGTCGTGATTATGATTACCCTCTTTCTAAACATTACTCTTTAATGTGGAAACAATTTATAGTATTCGAGTCTCTTATGATACTCCCACTATTCCGAATGAGAAGAATTTTGCTTGTGTGGAGAGTAATAAAATTTCTATGTTTGTAGATCATGAAAATAATGCTTTATGTGATGGTTATATTGTTGAATTAATTTATGATGATACTGAAATTTATTATGAGGGAGGAATATATGCTTGTAGGAGTTGCAATAATATCAAGTTTCCTCTCTATGTGCTTAAAGTTTTGAAGTTATGCTTGTTTTACCTTCCTATGCAAGTTGATTCTTGTTCCCACAAGTTGTTTGCTCACAAATCCCTATGCATAGGAAGTGGGTTAGACTAATGTGCTAGTAATATTATTCATGATTCTCTCTTTATGTTACAATTCTTATCTTTTATGTGAGCATCATTGAAATCATCATGCCTAGCTAGGGGCATTAAACGATAGCGCTTGTTGGGAGGCAACCCAATTTTTATTTTTGTTCCTTGCTTTTCATTCTGTTTAGTAATAATTAATTCAGATAGCCTCTGTTTAGATGTGGTTTTATGCTTTTAATTAGTGTTTGTGCCAAGTAGAACCTTTGGGAAGACTTGGGGAAAGTCTTTGCGATCATGCTGTAAAAAACAGAAACTTTAGAACTCACGAGATTTGCTGCCATTTTTTTACTGGAGAGTTCTATTTAGTTAATTATTTTTGCAGATGATTAATAGATAAATTCCTCACGTACAGAAATTTATTTTAGAATTTTTGGGGTTCCGGAAGTATACGTTTGATCCATATTACTACAGACTGTTCTGTTTTTGTCAGATTCTGTTTTCTATGTGTTGTTTGCTTATTTTGATAAATTTATGAGTAGTATCGGAGGGTATGAACCATAGATGAGTTGGAATAAAGTAGATATTACACCAATATGAATTTAGAATGAGTTCACAACAGTACCTAAGTGGTGATTTATTTTCTTATACTAACGGAGCTTACGAGTTTTCTGTTGAGTTTTGTGTTGTGAAGTTTTCAAGTTTTGGGTAAAGATTCGATGGACTATGGAATAAGGAGTGGCAAGAGCCTAAGCTTGGGTGTGCCCAAGGCACCCCAAGGTAATATTCAAGGACAACCAAGAGCCTAAGCTTGGGGATGCCCCGGATGGCATCCCCTCTTTCGTCTTCGTTTATTGGTAACTTTACTTGGAGCTATATTTTTATTCAACACATGATATGTGTTTTGCTTGGAGCATCATTTTATTTTATTTTGTTTTGCTTGCTGTTTGAATAAAATACCAAGATCTGAAATTCTTAAATGTTAGAGAGTCTTCACATAGTTTCATAATTATTTGACTACTCATTGATAGTCACTTATATCTTTCGAAGTAGTTTGTCATTTGCTCTAGTGCTTCACTTATATCTTTTTAGAGCACGGCGGTGGTTTTATTTTGAAGAAATAGCTGAACTCTCGTGCTTCACTTATATTATTTTGAGAGTCTTTAGAACAGCATTGTAATTTTCTTTGGTTATGAAACTAGTCCTAATATGATGGGCATCCAAGATGGGTATAATAAAAACTTTCATATGAAGTGGATTGAATACTATGAGAAGTTTGATACTTGATGATTGTTTTGAGATATGAAGATGGTGATATTAGAGTCATGCTAGTTGAGTAGTTATGAATTTAAGAGATACTTGTGTTAAAGTTTGTGATTCCCGTAGCATGCACGTATGGTGAACCGTTATGTGATGAAGTCGGAGCATGCTTTATTTATTGATTGTCTTCCTTATGAGTGGCGGTCGGGGACGAGCGATGGTCTTTTCCTACCAATCTATCCCCCTAGGAGCATGCGCATAGTACTTTTTTTTGATAAGTAATAGGTTTTTGCAATAAGTATGTGAGTTCTTTATGACTAATGTTGAGTCCATGGATTATACGCACTCTCACCCTTCCACCATTGCTAGCCTCTCTAGTACCGCGCAATTTTCGCCGCTACCATAAACCCACCATATATCTTCCTCAAAACAGCCACCATACCTACCTATTATGGCATTTCCATAGCCATTCCGAGATATATTGCCATGCAACTTTCCACCGTTCCGTTTATTATGATACGCTCCATCATTGTCATATTGCTTTGCATGATCATGTAGTTGACATCGTATTTGTGGCAAAGCCACCGTTTGTAATTCTTTCATACATGTCGCTCATGAGTCATTGCACATCCCGGTACACCGCCAGAGGCATTCATATAGAGTCATATTTTGTTCTAAGTATTGAGTTGTAATTATTGAGTTGTAAGTAAATAAAAGTGTGATGATCATCATTATTAGAGCATTGTCCCAGTGAGGAAAGGATGATGGAGACTATGATTCCCCCACAAGTCGGGATGAGACTCCGAACGAAAAATAAAAAAAAGAGAAAAAAGAGGCCATAAAAAGGGAGAAGGCCAAAAAAACAAAAAAAAACAAAAAAATGAATGAGAGAAAAAGAGAGAAGGGGCAATGCTACTATCCTTTTACCACACTTGTGCTTCAAAGTAGCACCATGATCTTCATGATAGAGAGTCTCCTATGTTGTCACTTTCATATACTAGTGGGAATCTTTCATTATAGAACTTGGCTTGTATATTCCAATGATGGGCTTCCTCAAATGACCTAGGTCTTCGTGAGCAAGCGAGTTGGATGCACATCCACTTAGTTTCTTTTTGATCTTTCATACACTTATAGCTCTAGTGCATCTGTTGCATGGCAATCCCTACTCACTCACATTGATATCTATTGATGGGCATCTTCATAGCCCGTTGATACGCCTAGTTGATGTGATACTATCTTCTCCCTTTTTCCTCTTCTCCACAACCACCATTCTATTCCACCCATAGTGCTATATCCATGGCTCACGCTCATGTATTGTGTGAAAGTTGAAAAAAGTTTGAGATTACTAAAGTGTGAAACAATTGCTTGGCTTGTCATCGGGGTTGTGCATGATGAGAGCATTCTTGTGTGACGAAAATGGAGCATGACCAAACTATATGATTTTGTAGGGATGAACATTATTTTGCCATATTATTTTGAGAAGACACAATTGCTTAGTTAGTATGCTTGAAGTATTATTATTTTTATGTCAATATTAAACTTTTGTCTTGAATCTTTTGGATTTGAATATTCTTCCCACAATAAAGAGAATTACATGAATAAATATGTTAGGTAGCATTCCACATCAAAAATTCTGTTTTTATCATTTACCTACTCGAGGACGAGCAAGAATTAAGCTTGGGGATGCTTGATACGTCTCCAATGTATCTATAATTTTTGATTGTTCCACGCTATTATATTATCTGTTTTGGATGTTTATGGGCTTTATTATACACTTTTATATTATTTTGGGACTAATCTATTAACCAAAGGCCCAACCCAAATTGCTATTTTCTTGCCTATTTCAGTGTTTCGAAGAAAAGGAATATCAAACGGAGTCCAAATGGATTGAAACCTTTGGGAGAGTTATTTTTGGAACGGAAGCAATCCAGGAGACTTGGAGTAGACGTCAGGGAAGCTTTGAGGTGGCCATGAGGCAGGGAGGCACGCCTGCCCCCTGGGCGCGCCCCCACCCTCATGGGCCCCTCGTGGCTCCCCTGACCGACTTCTTTCACCTATATATATCAATATACCCTAAAAACATCGACAAGCATAATATATCGGGAGTTTCGCCGTCAGAAGCCTCCGTAGCAACCGAAAACCAATCTACACCCATTCTGGCACCCTGCCGGAGGGGGGAATCCCTCTCCGGTGGCCATCTTCATCATCCCGGTGCTCTCCATGACGAGGAGGGAGTAGTTCACCCTCGGGGCTGAGGGTATGTACTAGTAGCTATGTGTTTGATCTCTCTCTCTCTCTCATGTTCTTGAGGTGGCATGATCTTGATGTATCGCGAGCTTTGTTATTATAGTTGGATCTTATGATGTTTCTCCCCCTCTACTCTCTTGTAATGGATTGAGATTTCCCTTTGAAGTTATCTTATTGGATTGAGTCTTTAAGGATTTGAGAACACTTGATGTATGCCTTGCATGTGCTTATCTGTGGTGACAATGATATATCACGTGATCCACTCGATGTATGTTTTGGTGATCAACTTGCGAGTTCCGTGGCCTCGTGAACTTATGCGTAGGGGTTGGCACACGTTTTCGTCTTGACTCTCCGGTAGAAACTTTGGGGCACTCTTTGAAGTACTTTGTGTTGGTTGAATAGATGAATCTGAGATTGTGTGATGCATAACGTATAATCATACCCACGGATACTTGAGGTGACATTGGAGTATCTAGGTGACATTAGGGTTTTGGTTGATTTGTGTCTTAAGGTGTTATTCTAGTACGGACTCTATGATAGATCGAACAGAAAGAATAGCTTCATGTTATTTTACTACGGACTCTTGAATAGATCGATCAGAAAGGATAACTTTGAGGTGGTTTCGTACCCTACCATAATCTCTTCGTTTGTTCTGCGCTATTAGTGACTTTGGAGTGACTCTTTGTTGCATGTTGAGGGATAGTTATATGATCCATTATTGTTGATAGAACTTGAACTAGTGAAAGTATGAACCCTAGGCCTTGTTTCCTAGCATTGCAATACCGCTTACGCTCACTTTTATCATTAGTTACCTTGCTGTTTTTATATTTTCAGATTACAAAAACCTATATCTATCATCCATATTGCACTTGTATCACCATATCTTCGCCGAACTAGTGCACCAATACAATTTACCATTGTATTGGGTGTGTTGGGGACACAAGAGACTCTTTGCTATTTGGTTGCAGGGTTGCTTGAGAGAGACCATCTTCATCCTACGCCTCCCACGGATTGATAAACCTTAGGTCATCCACTTGAGGGAAATTTTCTACTGTCCTACAAACCTCTGCACTTGGAGGCCCAACAACGTCTACAATAAGAAGGTTGTGTAGTAGACATCAGTATACAGCACGCCCATCGCGTTCGTGTCGCACCCCAGGCAGTTGGTCTGTCTGGCACGCCACTCTCCGAATGGAACACGCGTCATATTTTGAGATAAGCCCTATAAACTGGAAAGGAGGGAGTAGTACTACAACAAGCTATCCCTCCCGCTCGCGGTGGACGGACATGGAGCAATGGATTCGATACTGTAGAAGCACTAGTAGTAACATCATTATTTGTCTTCTCGAAGAGGCGAAGAGCCAAGCGCAACCCGAACGTGGTAGTTGCGAACCTGGGAGCACGCATATAGCCAGGTATGTGAGCCCACTATTGTAGTACTTGCTAGTATAGCCATGTAAACCAGAAAGGAGTATTTGCCTTTCTAGAGATTTCAACAAGTGACTAGACTACACCGACACGGAGTACATATGGAGCAAAATGAGTGAATCTACACCGTAAATAAATACGTAGTTCTCTCATTTTCCTCTCTGCCTTGGCCGCAGTGCACAATATTGAGTATACTATCATCTTGAAATTTACGAAGTCACCATAGGCACCTCATCGTCGACGGGAACATCTCCTGACATGCGATAGAAGCGAGCGGCAGTCGCCTCCATAGATGCTTGAATGCCAACGAGGGAGAGGGTAGCGGTTCCCGAGATTTTGAACGGTCAATGATGCGTCCTCAATTACATGCAGATGAAATTAATTGGAGAAGCAGAATAGAGCCAGCACGATGTGAATGCAACAGAGTTTGGACTCTCATAAAAAGGCGCCCCACCACTCCAATCCATCTACTCGTAGTCTCTGCACAACACTGCTCACTCCAATCCAAGACCAAGTGACCAGAAGCCACAAGCACCTATGGAGGCGATGGATGTGAGCGGCAGTCGGCTATGCCAAATCATCCAAGGTGCCGTCCTGCGGCCCCGCACCGCACATCATTTCCAGATGGTGCTGGCGACCGCCGACGTCGTAACCCTCGCCGATGTCGGCTTCGCCTCTCGCATGGACGACATGATGGTCAACTCCATC
This sequence comes from Triticum dicoccoides, assembly GCF_002162155.2. NCBI lineage: Eukaryota > Viridiplantae > Streptophyta > Magnoliopsida > Poales > Poaceae > Triticum > Triticum dicoccoides. The sequence goes on along the minus strand of NC_041382.1, from coordinate 178,784,198 downwards.
CGCAAGTTCACCGCCGTCAAGAAGCGCGCAGATGACTTTGTCGTACTGCTCCAGCCGCGCGCCCAGGCTCCTCATTGCCTGCCACCTCATCGGCCTCCATGGTGTCGAACTCTTTCAAGCCCTGGTGGCCCTGCAGGTGCCGGAGGTCGCGACAAAGAATGTGCACCTTGAGGCCGCGCTCGCCGCGCAGCGCCTCGCCATGCAAGAAACCGTCGACCTGCACATCCACGTCTACGAGGAAATCGTCTACATAGGCCACTATAAGGCCAGTGAGGACAGAAAGACGTTGGCCTTCTTCCAGTGGCTGGAATCTTTGGACGCCATTGTTCAGAAGCATGTCGACCTGGCAACAAAAGCCGCTGCTACTTAGCCGCTGTTCGGTGGGCCGGCGCCCTGAGTCGAGGAGGTGGACGTCGTCGATGGATGCATCTCTTCTTCTTGCCTCCTGTAACCAGCACGACATCGCCTCGTGGCCTTAATGTTTTGTTAGTATAGTACTCCCTCCATTCCCAAATATAAGTCTTTCTAGAGATTCCAGCGAGTGACTACATACGGAGCAAAATGAGTGAATCTAGTACACTCTAAAATATGTCTACATACATTCATATGGTGTATTCCATTTGAAATATATAAAAGACTTATATTTAGGAACAGAGGGAGTATATGGCATTTTTATTCTAGTCATAACATTTTCACTATGAGGTGGGGCCGCAGTTGAGAAAACCGACCATCGACAAATCCCGACCCCGCCCACTGGGCGTCGACTGAGTTTAGAATTAGAAGAGAGAAATGAGGGAGAAGAGCTAGCTGTAGCACGGACGCTGTTGTCAGATGGGACTCGTGTTGATAGAATAGGAGTACTGAGCACTCGTGTCAGATGGGACTCATGTTCATCTAGTTCAAAATCAATTAGTTTTATAAAAATCTATTTTAAGATTCATGGAATTGTGCATTGTAAAGCATAAAGTAAAAAAAATAGTGACAATTCATTTTGAAAAAAAGTTTGGGCAATTAAGATATGGAAGATTCTAGGACAAAGGAGAAGTGAGGTTTGTGCATTATGCTTAAGTTCAACCATGGAGTCTTCTAGATTCTACACATGGCAGAATTTGGTGGTATGTAGATGATATCCAACGGCCAGTAGTGCTCAGATATTCCATCTTTGTACCATCGAATTGGCTTCATCCAACGACCAACTTTTAAAGTTATTCACACACTATATATGGGTATAGAGTAGTAGTAAGTAGGAGTCGTACAGTTAGTCACCTTAAATAGAGAGTTTCTTTTCTTTAATGACATGTACACAAATTGAAACGCTTGCTGTGGAGAGAAAAAGATAATCACTCCATTATATATATACGCAGGGGCCTGAGCGCTTTCTTTACTAGGGTTGCTCTCTTCATTCTCTCATCCTCTCCAGATCTAAACAAGATAGCGGTAGCGACATTTTCTCTCTGCTCACCGTTGGTCACAGATCCGGTCGGATCCCTTCGGCTAGTGTGTGTAGTGGACTAGGTGCATCGTTCATGCGGTCATCGCCGGTGAGGGAGGAAACCCACAACTGTCGGAGGGGCCCGATCCTCTGCCCATGTCGTTCTCTCTAACACAGCACCGGCTCGGGAGGTCCTCTGACCCTTCTGCCTCCCTGCCATATTGTGCGCAGATCTGACCTGCCGCCGCCGACATCCCGACGACCCTCAGGTATAAGTTCTTCAAAAGCGGCCTTGCTCTACTGCCCCAGCTCCCCACGTGTCTGCATGTGCATCTTTTTCTACTCCCATCAGCTCTTCCAAAGCCACCTAAATTTTTAGTATTATTAGAGGTAAAGCTACTTCATGCATTCGAATCTAGGACTTGGTTCAAACAACGAAGAAAGGGGGGAAAGTTATAGCATGAATCTAGGACTTGATTTAAAGAGGAAATAATATGGTGAAAGTAGTAGAGACTGGATACCCAACCGGTCTCTTGGTTGAAAAGGGAAATAATGGGAAAACGTAGTACAAACTGGATAAGGAATAGATCTATTATTGGTTGAAAAAAGGATAGAAAGTGGCAGCTGGTGGACAAGTCAACAGAGTATGTCCAGGATTAGATTTGTTGCTCTCACATAGTAAAAGGTCTCCAGGATTAGAATTGCTGCCCTCACATAGTAAAAGGTCTCCAGGATAGATTTGCTGCCCTCACATAGTAAAAGGTCCCCAGGATTAGATTTTCTGCCCTCACATAGTAAAAGGTCTCTAGGATTAGATTTTCTGCCCTCACAGAGCATGAACAAACTCGGCATCACCACTTTATGCCCCCTTGTAGGTACATTATTGTGTTGATGCGTCCACTATCGCATGTCCTTATACCAACCTTTTGCTGTTGTTGATGTAAGGGCGCATGTAAAATGAAGCGATCACACTGCTACGTTAAGGACATGTCTAACCAGTGTTATTGTTAATCTAATGCCTCCAGTGATATGATGCAATTAAACTGTGTTACAAATGGCACTCCTGCTTTCCCCCCCAGTATGATAAGTAAGTTTCTCCTTTACGCTGCTGAGTGTCTGGTGTCCCCACGGTCCCATGCCCTTAAACCAAATCTTTAGCTGCTATTGATTTGTTGTATCTGGTAAACAAGCAATGCCACCATTAAAGTAATCCCATATTTGAAGAATGTCTTTGTTGATCGTAATGCTTCCAGTAACATGAAGCATTGCTAAAGTTTTAAAATTTCTACTGTCCTTGCGTGATTGCCGTGAACATAATTAAGATGGTTATTTCCATTTGGTGTATGTTTTGTATATTCTTATTGACTATCAACTATTTACTTTATATCTTTTTGTGCAGATAGCGATATCCATTTCACCTTGTTGCTATTGTGACCTTTTGGTGAACTGCACAAAACACTTATTTTTGGAATGAGTGTCTTGTGCAGTTCAACTAAAATGTCACATGGGCAACATCTCTCAATTTTGGTGGAACTGCACAAAATGGTGATTGGAGTTTCCAAAATATTCGTTAAATTCTACTGGTAATCTCGTGCAACATTTTATTAGACTTTGCAAGATGAGCCGTCACTGTCACCACAATGGCACTTTATTTGAGTGGAATTGCACAAAAGGATAAGCAAATTATAGTTGCACCTTACATGAGTCGGATAACCAACCTTAATGTTCCTCAATTTTAGTGCAACTACTAAAGAAGAACTTGCCAGCTCACGAGACCAAGTACTTCTTGCTAGCTGAATGATGCAATATTGCTTCATTTCAGGTGAACGGTAGAAAAAGGCGCATGAATTGAATCATGGAACTCCACGCAGGCCTCATCCGAGTGGAGCTTCATGTTGAGTTCAAGGAGTGCCACTATTATAGTAATCATGCTCTTCTTATCTATGTTGTGCAAACATGAATACTCAACTACAGATGTTGTGACTGTCAAGAGCATTCGCCGAGTTCTTGGGTTGTATGACACGTCTAGCCAAGATGGATTTAATCCCGATATTCACTTTATAAAAAGGCTCTAATGGGTTGGTTCTAAATCTTGCAAGCTGGGAATCAGTGAGCTGTGTAGGCATCTTTGTTGTACTTATTATTTGAATCTTATTTGTTGGTTATGAATCTTGCAAGATGGAAATCTATGAGATGTGTAGGCATCGTTGTTGTACTTATTATTTGGATCTTATTTGTTGGTTCCGAATCTTGCAAGCTGGGAAACACGTCATGATGATGCAGATGACAACAACCATAACAAACAGTTCAAACTTGGTAGCATTATCTGTGTGAAAGTGTGACAAATGTGCTGATCATGTGTGTCTTGAGAATAATAATTCTAATTGTTGTGCATGTTGATCCTGTGGCACTGATAGAACGAGCCAATGCATTTATTGTTTTAATTATAAATTTCTATTAAAGCTAATTAAATTTAAGTGAAGTGACCACTAACTCTTGCTATTACAGTACCAATACAAACTCGCTCGTGAACCGACGTGTGGCCGGAGTAGGTTTCTTAATGGAGGCGTTTGAATGCACTGAGGGTGCATCTTCTACCGGGTGTGCAGCGGGCGAGGGAGGGTAGTAACTGTTGTTGCCTATACACACTCAGTTTACTGTTGAATCCAGTTCCCCAAGAGCTGAAAAATGAACTGCTACCGCCGCCTACCCACTCGTTCACTTGAAGAGACTCCAATGGCGATCCGAGGGGTGAGCCTGCTAGATATGGAATTCAGCAAGGAGTTCCCCTTTGAGTTCGCCGTTCAGTCCTATGGATGCACCAAGTTGAATGTGATGTACACTGACGATCCGGACTCGGTGAAGCTCTGCCTCACCGAGTTCAAGGAGTACCTACAGGACGAGAAAGCACAAGGTCGCAGGACTAGACCTTGTGCCCGTCCATTCAACTCCTGACAGGGACTAGCGGATCGCCGTCGCCCAGGTATGTGTGCGAGAGGAGGTTCTTGTCTACCACTGCTGTAGGGCCATCAGAGGTTCTGGAGCATTCGCTCGTTTCATTGGCAGCGCCAACTACACCTTCGCTACGGTGGAGAGAAGGAAGAACGCGACGATTCGGCCATCTGGTGCAACAAGCTTGTCGACATCTAGAAGCAATACAAGATCATTGGTAACGGGCAGGAGAAGGACTCCGTGGTTGACCTTGCCGAAACCATCATCGACCCCTGATACGCCAACATGAAAGAAGACAACGATACCAAAGGACCTGAACACGTGGGAGGTACCTATGAATCTAGCCTACATAACCTATGCGGTCAAGGACGCATATGCATGCTACGACATGTACAGGCGGATCTTGGACATGAGGGCGTGTCTGCTTCCCGTAACCGACGAGTACACGGACATCCGCAGCGTCATGATTAAACGTGCCAGGAAGGTCTAGATGTTGTACTTTACCTTTTGTTAAGCACCTTTATCATCTGAGTGTTTCATGCATTAGCCTATGTGTCATAATTATCTGTTTTGTCCGAAATATTTCTTTTAAGAACCCATTAACGTGTTTCCTTTTTTAGTGGTTATTTGCTTATGTATGTAACTAGTTCACTCGTCCGTATAAAAAAACTAGTTCACTCGGCTGCCGTGCTTTGAATCTCCTTCCTCCCAACATATTCCCCTTCTCAGGTGGACCCAGCAGGTCTCGTACACATACATATGGGACCAACCACCTATCCATTTGTATTTCCTTATTTTGTTCAATCCTTCGTCCTCTTCCTATACAACGGCTGGCCATCATAGCCTATGACGTTGACCAGGCCATCCTTCTACTCCCACACATTGTTCGGCGGTGGAAGCTCCATCGGCCCACCCTGCACCCGAACAAGTCAACCCTCGTACTCCCCTTCGCCTGCGTCTTCCCCCGCTTCGGTTCGTTCAGTCCGAGGTCTCGACATCGTCCTCCGCCTTGGTGCTCTCGCCGCGGCGCCGCAGTCTGTCTTTCCCAACATTGTCACCAACACAAGAGGAATCGGGATATAACTGTTCGTCGATAGGCTGACAGTCCCTGGCCCACTAGGTCCATGGCCTAGGTTTTGTTGTTTAACATGGGCAACCCATGACATGTTCAACATTTTTTGGATCCAGCAGGTATCAAGCGGCCTCTGGGCCTCCCAACCTAGCTTGTCTATAACATCAGCAACCGAAGTTATGTTTGTTTTTTCAAGACGACACACAACTTAGTTCTATTTTTCTATAAGAATGCAAAACTGAACCTATGTTTTCTATAAGAATGAAAAAATGAACCTATATTTATATATTATTTTATTATACATATATATATAATAGAAACAACATAAGGTTCTGCTAAACCTGTCGTTCGTCCAACCATTTTATAGACCTTCCCACTTCCTTTATTTTTCATTTTCATTAATCCTATATCTGAATTTTCTCCCACTTTCTTTTTCGATGTAAACTAAGTTTTCTCCCAATACTTTTCCCTAGAACTAACTCAACTGTCCCACGTCTAACCTAAAAAATAATAATACCCCACGTCCTATTAACTCATCAAATTAAAATGATATTTTATTTCATAAATTGAAAGTTCTTACAAAATAATAATAATAATTGTTTATATATAACTTGGCAAGTTAACTCCTAGTGATTGCGTACATAAGCTTGCAAATATTTTACCGACCAATGCAGTAATAGACGTGCAATCATGTGTTTATGTTTTTTCTCCGTCCAGCCCAACATGATATTTTCACCCAGCCCAACAAGTCCGTGGATTTCGAGAAAAATGCAAATGGGCTTTAAATTCTACCATGTATATAAACGGGCTGCATAGATGCTACATCATTGTTTCACCCAACCCACCAAATGGACTAAAAAACAAATGGACTGGCTGACATGTGGGCCAGTAGGTCGAAGCCTAAGCAAGGCGTTGGATTTATATCCAACGGCCGGCATTCTTCTTCAATCTCTCGTCTTCTTCCCCCAGCGCTGCCGAGACCGCCTGCTCCAGCCTCCAACATCCAACGGCGTTGTTTTGCGTGCCTCAGCGAAACGCTACCCTGCCGACAACCAGGCCATCCCTCCACTCCGCACCTCCTATTATTCTCTGCCGAGTGTAGGCCCACCCCGCACCCGAAACAGTCAAGTTTCCCACTCCTCTCCCTCTACGACTCCACTCCCGTATCTTCCCCATCTCCGGGTCGTTCCAGTCTAGGGCCTCACCGTCGTCCACCGCCTCGCTGCGCTTGGCATGGCGTGGTCAACAAACGAGAGTCATCAGAAGAGGACTGTACATGGAGAGCCTGACGGCTGGGACCCACGAGGTCCATGGTCGCACACAAGGAAAGTTCCTCCTTATTAAGTTGTTTCCTCCCCCTGACAGCCAGGACCCACCGGCTGTATCTTTGCACGGAAGGAATGGCCTCCTTGTTATGCGAAAAAACCATTCCTCCCGATGACAGCTGGGCCTCGACAGATTTGGTGGCTAACTTGTGGGCCTACTAAGAAGACGTGTACGCAGGGCTTTGTCAACTTAATCAATAAATGATTCTAGTAGCTGGACCGTTGGATGTTAATCCAACAGCCGTGCTCCTTCTTCAACCTCTGTTCTTGCTCCTGTCACCTGTGGGCGATAGTGCTGCCGCGCACCCGAACCAGTGAAGTTTCCACTCCTCTCCATATGCGACTCCACTACCGCGTCTTCCCCATCTCCGGGTCGTTCCAGTCTGGGGCCTCGCCGTCATCCATCTGCCATGGTGCGCTTGGCACAGTGTGGTCAACATGGTCAACAAACAAGAGTCATTGGAAGATGACTGTACGTGAGAGGCTGACAGTGGGGACGCACCACGCCCATGGATGCATGCGTGCAACTACATCCTTTTTACCCTGAAAAATAATTATTTCTCCCCCTGACTGCTGGGACCCACCAGCTACATCTTCGCACGCAAGGAAGTGCGTCCATATTACGGAAAAATGATTCGCCCCCTGACTGCTGGGACCCACCAGCTACATCTTCACACGCAAGGAAGTGCCTGTCAGTCGGGACACACCCGGTCGAAGCGTACGTAGCATTGTCATTCTGGTCGCGAACGTGACAAGAAGCCCATAGTGTGTGACATGAGATGGGTCGATTGGACATTCATTGAGGAAAATGAGGATCACTTCCCTGGTGTATATGACAGCTTCAAGGTGTGTGGAGTCGATGAGTTTGTGGCTCAGAAGCTCACGAAGTGGAACGATGAGCTCATCATGCAGTTCTACTCCACAGCTCATTTCTACCCAGATGGAAAAGTTGTCTGGATGTCTGAAGGTACTAGGTACCAGTCAACGGTTGCTGAATGGGCAAAATTGATCAATGCTCCTGAGGAGAGTGAAGATGACTTGGATGTCTATGCCAAGAAGAAGAAGGATCACAACACCATGGCACATATGTACAAAGAGATCCCAGATGCTGCTCTTGAGACACACAAGTTTGGATCAGTACATTACCTTCTGTGAGGCTTGCCAACAATCAACTGGATCCTCAGGCACACTCTCTTGCCAAAGTCAGGTGATCACAAGATGATCAGAGGCCATGCAATTAACTTGCTTCACATATTTGATGTGCCTCAAAAGTTCAAAGTCATGAGCCTAATTGTGGAAACCATAAAGAGGATAGCTGCAGATCAGAAGAGGAGTTGTGGGTATGCCCCACAGATCCAGGAGCTGATCTACTCCAAGATGGGCACTGGTACATATCTGCTGAACAAGGAGCACCTGCCCATCTACCCAGACTTTGAGGACAACACTGTGGTGATGGATGAGAATGAACCATCTTCTGTGCACGCACAAGCCAAGAAGGAGAAGGCAAGGGCAGAAAAGGCTGCAAAGATGCCAACCATGGATGAGGCATCTTCTGAAGAGCAAGCAAGACCAGCTTGGCTACTTGATTTCCTCCATTCTGAGGATTGAGAAGGGATTGGCTACCCTGACTCAAAAGCAGGAGAGCTTGGAGAGGATTGTGGAGCAGAAGTTATATGACTTAGATGTGAAGGTCACTGAGATACAGTCTATTGTTGAGCAACTTCAGGAGGAAGTGCAGGATAAGAAGGGCAAGACAACCACTGATGCTTTTGCTAGAGTGCCCAGAGGTCAGAGGTCTGCTGCTATGCCTGTCACAGACACCAGAGCAACTTCATCTGCACCAGCTATAGCTTCAGTGCCACCATCTCCAGCACCTACTCCACCAACTCCATCTACATCAACTGACGCCTTCGTCCTTGGAGTTCTGTCTACACCACCACCCGAAGACGAAGCCTGAGTGACGATTTAGCACTATGCATTTTTATGAACTTTTGGTAACTTGTTGCCAAAGGGGGAGAAAATGTATAGATCATAGGCTTCGAGAGCGAGTGTTGCTTTTGTTCTCTCTTGCGTTTCTCCTTGGTGGTTGAACTTTTTTATTTGCTCGTTTGAGATACTTTATGCTTGTGTGTGATACTTGGATGATCATGTGTTTGATCATATACTACCTTTATGCTTGTTGGATGACATTATCCTTTTATATTACATATGATCACTCACTTTGCTTGGTGATGAGTGCATGTATTTTAATTATTATCATTTTGAGCGCTCCACCAAGATGTATGTGACATTGAAGAGTAACCCATGATCCTAACTCTTTGTGCATTTGCAGTCCAAAGAAAATCTTAAACTATGCACAAATTTAGGGGGAGCTCTTGCTTTTCACATACTTCTCAAAGCGACAATGTTTTTCACTCTTATTATCATTTGTCAAAGCTTTGATCTATATGTTGTCATCAATTGCCAAAAAGGGAGAGATTGAAAGTGCAACTATCCCTAGGTGGTTTTGGTAATTCCTAACAACATATAGCTCATTGAGCTAATGCTATTTCAATATTAATATCTCAGGAAAGCTCAATGATTGGCATGGCATGGATGATAAAAGTGGACCCCTCAAAATGCTAAGGAAAAAGGATTGGCTCAAGCTCAAAGCTCAAGACTCTACATTTTCCATTTTAGTGATCCAAGATCACATTGAGTCTATAGGAAAAGCCAATACTATCAAGGAGGGATGAGGTGTTGCTTAATGAGGTTCTTGCTCAAAATTCTTAGTGATATGCTCCAAAACCCTCAACTACTCTCTCACATCCACATATGACCTAAACCAAAAGTCAAACTCGGCCCCACCGATTCTTCCTATCCGGCGCCACTGAGTTTCAAATGTCATAGCCACTGCCACAAACCCTAGGCAAATCGGTCTCACCGATAGGGATCCCGGTCTCACCGAGATGGGGTTGTAATCTCTCTATTTCCCTTCGTAACATTTCGGTCTCACCGATTTGAGCGATCGGTCCCACCGAGATTGCAATGTAAACTCTCTGTTTTCCCTTCGTAACGTTTTGGTCTCACCAAAATGAGCGATCGGTCCCACCGAGTTTACCTGACCAACTCTCTGGTTAGCTTATTACCAAAATCGGTCTCACCGAGTTTGTGTAATCGGTCTCACCGAGATTACGTTATGCCCTAACCCTAATCATATCGGTCCTACCGAGTTGCATGTCGGTCCCACCGATAATCCGTAACGGTCACTAGCTTTGGTGAATCGGTCCGACCGAGTTTAACCATTAGGTCCCATCGAGTTTGGGAAGTTATGTGTAACGGTTAGATTTTGTGTGGAGGCTATATATACCCCTCCACCACATCTTCATTCGTGGAGAGAGCCATTAGAACGAACCTACACTTCCAACTTACTCTTTTTGAGAGAGAACCACCTACACTTGTGTTGAGACCAAGATATTCCATTCCTACCATATGAATCTTGATCTCTAGCCTTCCCAAGTTGCTTTCCACTCAAATCTTCTTTCCACCAAATCCAAATCCTGTGAGAGAGAGTTGAGTGTTGGGGAGACTATCATTTGAAGCACAAGAGCAAGGAGTTCATCATCAACACACCATTTGTTACTTCTTGGAGAGTGGTGTCTCCTAGATTGGCTAGGTGTCACTTGGGAGCCTCCGACAAGGTTGTGGAGTTGAACCAAGGAGTTTGTAAGGGCAAGGAGATCGCCTACTTCATGAAGATCTACTGCTAGTGAGGCAAGTCCTTCATGGGCGATGGCCATGGTGGGATAGACAAGGTTGCTTCTTCGTGGACCCTTCATGGGTGGAGCCTTCCGTGGACTCGCGCAACTGTTACCCTTCGTGGGTTGAAGTCTCCATAATCGTGGATGTACGATAGCACCACCTATCGGAACCACGACAAAAACATCTGTGTCTCCAATTGCGTTTGAATCCTCCAAACCATTCCCTTTACATTCTTGCAAGTTGCATGCTTTACTTTCCGCTGCTCATATACTCTTTGCATGCTTGCTTGAATTGTATTAAGATTACTTGACTTGTCCAAAGTTGCTAAAATCTGCCAAGAACTAAAATTGGGAAAAGGCTAGATTTTTATTTGGTCAAGAAGTCTAATCACCCCCCTCTAGACATACTTTTGATCCTACAAGGGCACGTGTCGTAGTAGAGGCGCGCACGTAGCATGTACACATACGTACAATGACCAAGGTGCAAGAAAGTAAATACGGCCACGTATGTACATGGCTGGGTCAAAATGGAGAAGATGCGCCATCGTCGTGATCATGGGGAGGCAACCGGCTGGGTCGGAACGGAATGCGTCGTTGTGTTCATCGGGAGCCAACCGTCTTGGACGGAACAACTGATGGAAACGAGGCATGGCGTACCGCAGAACGGAGGAAACGGCCTTGTGTTCGACTGGCCACGGTGGAAACGGGATCCTGTTCATCGGGAGGAGTCTGGCGTACCGCAAAAGGGAGGAAACGGACCTCCTACGGTCGAAACGGCATCCTGTTGATCGGGAGGGTGTGGCGTACCGCAAAATGGAGGAAACATACTTGTGTTGGAGCGTCATGGTCGAAACGGGGGTCCTGTTCATTGGGAGGGGTGTGGCATACCGCAAAACGGGACTCCACGGGATAATGTTCATGTCCTCCGTCGACCTCCTCCAGCATCCACAGGCTCCTGTTCATCCACCGTCGACCCCCTCTGGCCTCCACCCGCGACTGTTCATCCATGATAACCCACAAGTATAGGGGATCGAACTATTTTCAAGGGTAGAGTATTCAACCTAAATTTATTGATTCGACACAAGGGGAGCCAAACAATATTCTGAAGTATTAGCAGCTGAGTTGTCAATTCAACCACACCTGGAAAACTTAATATCTGTAGCAAAGTATTTAGTAGCAAAGTAATATGATAGTAACGGTAACGGTGGCAAAGGTAACAACAACAATTTTGTAGTGATTGTAACAGTGGCAACGGAAAAGTAACTGAGCAAAGATCAATATGTGAAAAGCTCGTAGGCATTGGATCAGTGATGGATAATTATGTCAGATGTGATTCCTCATGCAATAGTTATAACATAGGGTGACACAGAACTAGCTCCAGTTCATCAATGTAATGTAGGCATGTATTCCGAATATAGTCATACATGCTTATGGAAAAGAACTTGCATGCCATCTTTTGTCCTACCCTCCCGTGGCAGCGGGGTCCGATTGGAAACTAAGGGATATTAAGGCCTCCTTTTAGTAGAGTACCGAACCAAAGCATTAACACTTAGTGAATACATGAACTCCTAAAACTACAGTCATCACTAGTAAGTATCCCGATTATTGTCACTTCAGGGTTAACGGGTCATAACACATAATAGGTCACTATAGACTTGCAAGATAGGATCCAGAACTCACATATATTCATGAAAACATAATAGGTTCATATCTGAAATCTTGGCACTCGGGCCCTAGTGACAAGCATTAAGCATAGCAAAGTCATAGCAACATCAATCTCAGAACATAATGGATACTAGGGATCAAACCTAACAAAACTAACTCGATTATATGATAAATATCATCCAACCCATCACCGTCCACCAAGCCTATGATGGAATTACTCACGCACGGCGGTGAGCATCATGAAATTTGTGATGGAGGAAGGTTGATGATGACGATGGCAATGGATCCCCCTCTCCGGAGCCCCGAACGGACTCCAGATCAGCCCTCCCGAGAGAGATTAGGGCTTGGCGGCGGCTCCGTATCGTAAAACGCGATGAATCCTTCTCTCTGATTTTTTTCTCCCCGAACGTGAATATATAGAGTTGGAGTTGAGGTCGGTGGAGCACCAGGAGGCCCATGAGGCAGGGGGCGCGCCCAGGGGGTAGGCGCGCCCCCACCCTCGTGGACAGGGTGTGGGCCCCCTGGCCTTGATTCTTTCGCCAGTATTTTTTATATATTCCAAAAATATTCTTTGTTGATTTTCAGGTTATTCCGAGAACTTTTATTTCTGCACAAAAATAACACCATGGCAATTCTGCTGAAAACAACGTCAGTCCGGGTTAGTTCCATTCAAATCATGCAAGTTAGAGTCCAAAACAAGGGCAAAAGTGTTTGGAAAAGTAGATACATTAGAGATGTATCAACTCCCCCAAGCTTAAACCTTTGCTTGTCCTCAAGAAATTTAGTTGATAAACTGAAAGTGATAAAGAAAAACTTTTACAAACTCTGTTTACTCTTGTTGTTGTAAATATGTAAAGCCAGCATTCAAGTTTTCAGCAAAGATTATGAACTGACCATATTCACAATAACCTTTAGGTCTCATGTTTACTCATATCAATGACATAATCAACTAGCGAGCAATAATAGTAAATCTCGGATGACAACACTTTCTCAAAACAATCATAATATGATATAACAAGATGGTATCTCGCTAGCCCTTTCTGAGACCGCAAAACATAAATGCAGAGCACCTCTGAAGATCAAGGGCTGACTGGAAATTGTAATTCATGGTAAAAGAGATCCAATCACAGTCATACTCAATGTAAACTAATAATAATACATGCACATGACAGCGGTGCTCTCCAATTGGTGCTTTTTAATAAGAGGATGATGACTCAACATAAAAGTAAATAGATAAGCCCTTCGTAGAGGGAAGCAGGGATCTATAGAGGTGCCAGAGCTCGATTTTGAAATAGAGATAAATAATATTTTGAGCGGTATACTTTCATTGTCAACATAACAACCGAGAGATCTCGATATCTTCCATGCTATACACATTATAGGAGGTTCCCAAACAGAATGGTAAAGTTTATACCCCCCTACCACCAACAAACATCAATCCATGGCTTGTCCGAAACAACGGGTGCCTCCAACTAACAACAATTATGGGGGGAGTTTTGTTTGCAATTATTTTAATTTGATTTGAGCATGGGACTGGGCATCCCAGTTACCAGCCATTTTCTCGTGAGTGAGGAGCGGAGTCCACTCCTCTTGAGAATAACCTGCCTAGCATGGAAGATATAGACAACCCTAGTTGATACATGAGCTATTCGAGCATACAAAACATAATTTCATTTGAAGGTTTAGAGTTTGGCACATACAAACTTACTTGGAACGGGAGGTAGATACCGCATATAGGAAGGTATTGTGGACTCATATGGAATAACTTTTGGGGTTTATGGAGTTGGATGCACAAGCAGTATTCCCTCTTAGTACAAGTGAAGGCTAGAAAGAGAGTGGGAAGCGACCAGCTAGAGAGCGACAACAGTCATGAACATGCATTAAAATTAATCAGCAGTGAATGTAAGCATGAGTAGGATATAATTCACCATGAACATAAATATCGTGGAGGCTATGTTGATTTTGTTTCAACTAAATGCGTGAACATGTGCCAAGTCAAGCCACTCGAATCGTTCAAAGGAGGATACCACCCTATCATACCACATCACAACCATTTTAATAGCATGTTGGCACTCAAGGTAAACCATTATAAACTCCTATCAAATTAATCATGGCATGAGCAACTATAATCTCTAATTGTCATTGCAAACATGTTTCATTCATAATAGGCTAAATCAAGAATGATGAACTAATCATATTTACAAAAACAAGAGAGGTCGAGTTCATACCAGCTTCTCTCATCTCAATCAGTTCATCATATATCATCATTATTGCCTTTCACTTTGCACAACCGAATAGTGTGGATAATAATAATAGTGCACGTGCATTGGACTAAGCTGGAATCTGCAAGCATTCAATTCAAGGGAGAAGGCAAGGTAATATGGGCTCTTTGTTAGATCAACAATAATTCAAATGAGAGCCACTCAACATTTTCATCATGGTCTTATCCTATCGACCGCCAAAGAAAAGAAACAAAACTATTTACACAGGAAAGCTCCCAGTAAACAAAAGAAGAATGAGAAATCTTTTGGGTTTTCTTTTAATTATTACTACTACAGGCATGGCGAGTAAACTTAGCTAAAAGCTACAACTATTTTTTGTTTTTCTTAAGGTTTTTCCAAACATGCAAGAAGAAGGCTTAAAAACAGAAAATAAACTAGCATGGATGATACAATGAAAAAGTATGAGCACCGACAACTGGCATGAGTGTGTGAACATGAATGTAATGTCGGTGAGAAATACTTACTCCCCCAAGCTTAGGCTTTTGGCCTAAGTTGGTCTATGCCCATGGATCAAAATGGTCCTCTCAAGTGTATTGAGGAGGATCCTTAGGGTCCCACTGGTTGGCGATCTCCTGCGGATCCCACTGATAAACAAACTGATGGTGACGATCAAGTGGTGGCTCCGGCTTAGGCTCTGGAGCTGATGTCAGGCTTCGGTATGCATGAACGGCCTCCGGCAAAACAAGGTACGTGCCTGAAAATATGTTGAACAAAGAGGGAGCAGGCAAGGTAATAGTCTCAAAGTAATTTTTGTCAAATATCAGTCTATAGTTAAGCATCTTCTTTTTATTCTTAACAATAAAATAATGTGCTACCATACTCTTATAATCTAGAAAAATAGGAGGCAACAACTTTTCCTCTTTCTCATAATGCCTAATTGGTATGTTAAAGTGTGCAGCAAGGCGCGAGGCAAAGATGCCTCCAAAGACGGGACCCTTTGTACGGTTCAGATTTAACCGTTTAGCAACAATAGCGCCTAAACTAAAAGTGATATCATGAAACAAATCATAGCGCAAAATAACAATATCAGGGGCACTAAGGTTTCCACTGTTCCCGCGACCAATTAAGCATCTACTAGCAAATATTGCAAAAGTAACGTAGAACAGGAAAATGTATGCTAGTAATTCTTGCATTGGAAACTTTCCCCGTTTCCCCTACAACAATCATATCAATAAATCCTTCCACATCATTACGATGTGGTTCCTCTTTGCTGCCCTCAAAGGGTATCTTATAGACCTGGCAAAAATCATATAGTGACATCTCCTTAACCTCATCATATAAATGAAATTCCACTGAAGGTGGTGATTTCTTAGCATGAAAGTAAAAAATTTGCATGAAAATATTAGTGAGGAGGAGATACTGTTCGCGCTGGTTGCGGAGGAAGTCGACGAGGCCTGCATTCTTAGCCAAATAATAAAAGTCTTCATAAATACCGGCTACTCTCAAGAACTCATCACAAGGCCATTCGCACGGCGGAACCTCCGCAGTGCGAGGGAGATTATATTTGGGCTTCTTATTCTCTTCACTTTGCTTATCATTCGAGCTTCGGCTCGAAGAGCCCCTCAAAAATCTCTTCATAATTTTCTGAAATACTTTAGTAACTCAAAATAAAAGTGAACCAAGCTCAACAAGATTGATAGCAACTACTCCTACAAGTGCCTAGAAGCCATATCATGCATTAAAACTAATTTTAACCACATAAATTTGACATGCAAGCTCAAGAATAGGGTCACATAAGCAGCAAAAAATTGCAATAAATAAAGCACTAGAACAAAAACTAATTGGACCATTGGAGGAGTCACATACCGAAGAACAATCCCCCAAAGCAGTTTTCTGAACGGGTCTTTGAGCAAGGAGATCAAAAATGGCAGCAAGATGAGCTAGAACTCGGGTTTGAGCTAGTGGATGATTTTTTCTAGAGGAAGACGAAGTGTGTGGGTGCAAGAATAAGTGGAGGGGGCCCACGTGGGGTCCATGAGGCAGGGGGTGCGCCAAGGGGGGTAGGCACGCCCTCCACCCTCGTGGGCACATGGTGGGTCCCCCTGGTGTGTTCTTAGTGCTAATAATTCTTAATATTCTAGAAAAAATCATATTAAATTTTCGGGGCAATTGGAGAACTTTTATTTTCGGGAAATTTTTTATTGCAAGGATAATTCAGAAAACAAACAGAAAATACTATTTTTGCTTTATTTAATCTAAATAACAGAAAGTAAAAGGAGGGTATAGAGAGTTGTTCTTTCTAACTTCATCCATCTCATGCTCATCAACAGGAATCCACTAACAAGGTTGATCAAGTCTTGTTAACAAACTCTTTTCGAATAACATGAAACCGGAGAATTTTTGAATAACACTATGTTAACTCAACGGGGATATGCACATCCCCAACAATAAGAATATCATATTTCTTCTTGACAGTAAGAAGAGGAAATTCAAAACCTCCAATAGTAATTGTTGAAATTTTTCCGATAGAATTGATACTATGGACTTGAGGTTGTTTCCTTGGAAAGTGTACCATATGCTCATTACCATTAACATGAAAAGTGACATTGCCTTTGTTGCAATTAATAACAGCCCCTGCAGTATTCAGAAAGGGTCTACCAAGAATAATAGACATACTATCATCCTTAGGAATATCAAGAATAACAAAGTCCGTTAGAATAGTAACGTTTGCAACCACAACAGGCACATCCTCACAAATACCGACAGGTATAGCAGTTGATTTATCAACCATTTGGAAAGATATTTCAGTAGGTGTCAACTTATTCAAATCAAGTCCACGATATAAAGAGAGAGGCATAACACTAACACTGGCTCCAAGATCACATAAAGCAGTTTTAACATAGTTTCTTTTAATGGAGCATGGTATAGTTGGTACTCTGGGGTCTCCTAGTTTCTTTGGTATTCCACCTTTAAAAGTATAGTTAGCAAGCATGGTGGAAATTTCAGCTTCCGGTATCTTTCTTTTATTTGTAACAATATCCTTTATGTACTTAGCATAAGGGTTCATTTTAAGCATATCGGTCAAACACATACGCAAAAAGATAGGTCTAATCATTTCAGCAAAGCGCTCAAAATCCTCATCATCCTTTTTCTTGGATGGTTTAGGAGGAAAAGGCAAGGGTTTCTGAACCCATGGTTCTCTTTCTTTACCGTGCTTCCTAGAAACAAAGTCTCTCTTATCATAACGTTGATTCTTTGATTGTGGGTTATCAAGATCAACGGCATGTTCAATCTCTACATCATTGTAATTGCTAGGTTGAGCATCAACATGAACATCATCATTAACATTATCACTAGGTTCATGTTCATTACCAGATTGTGTTTCAGCATTAGAAATAGAAATATCATTGGGATTCTCAGGTGTGTCAATAATAAGTTCACTAGGAGCATGCAAAGTCCTATCATTTTTATTTTTCTTCTTATTAGAAGAACTAGGTACATCAACATTAATTCTCTAAGAATCTTGCTCAATTCTCTTGGGGTGGCCCTCAGGATACAAAGGTTCCTGAGTCATTTTACCCCCTCTAGTCATAACTCTAACAACATTATCATTTTTCTTATTATTTAATTCATTGAGCAAATCATTCTGAGCTTTAAGCACTTGTTCTACTTGAGTGGTAACCATAGAAGCATGTTTACTAATAAGTTTGAGTTCACCTTTAACTCTAGACATATAATCACTCAAGTGTTCAATCATATAAGAATTACATTTCAATTGTCTACCAACATAAGCATTGAAGTTTTCTTGTTTAACAATAAAATTATCAAACTCATCCAAGCATTAGCTAGCAGACTTATAACGAGGAATATCACCTTCATCAAATCTATAGAGAGAATTTACCTTTACTACCTGTGTCGGGTTATCAAGACCATGTATTTCTTAAATAGGTGGTAAATTCTTAACATCTTCAGCTTTAATACCTTTTTCTTTCATAGATTTCTTTGCCTCTTGCATATCTTCAGGACTGAGAAATAGAATACCCCTTTTTCGGAGTTGGCTTAGGAGTTGGTTCAGGAAGTGTCCAATCATTTTCATTACTCAACATATTATCCAATAGCAATTCAGCTTGATCAACTGTTCTTTCCCTAAAAACACAACCAGCACAACTATCTAGGTGGTCTCTGGAAGCATTAGTTAGTCCATTATAAAAGATATCAAGTATTTCATTTTTCTTGAGGATCAGGCAAAGCATTAAGTAATTGGAGAAGCCTCCCCCAAGCTTGTGGGAGACTCTCTTCTTCAATTTGCACAAAATTATATATTTCCTTTAAGGCAGCTTGTTTCTTATGAACGGGGAAATATTTAGCAGAGAAGTAATAAATCATATCCTGGGGACTACGCACACAACCAGGATCAAGAGAATTAAACCATGTTTTAGCATCACCCTTTAATGCGAATGGAAATAACTTAAGGATATAATAGTAGCAAGTTTTCTCATCATTAGTGAATAGGGTGGCTATATCATTTAATTTAGTAACATGTGCCACAACAATTTTAGACTCATAGCCATAGAAAGGAACAGATTCAACCAAAGTAATTAACTCAGGGTCGACAGTGAAATCATAATCCTTATTGGAAATACAGATAGGTGAAGTAGCAAAAGTAGGGTCATATTTCATTCTAGCATTCAAGGATTTTTCTTTCAGCTTAGCTAATAGTTTCTTAAGATCATATCTATCATTGCAAGCTAAAAAGTTTCTAGCAGTTTCTTCATCCATAACATAACCCTCAGGCACAACAGGTAATTCATATCTAGGGGATAATCTTCATCATCACTTTCATCAATATTATCAGTTTCAATAATTTCATTCTCTCTAGCCCTAGCAAGTTGTTCATCAAGAAATTCACCTAGTGGCACAGTATTATCAAGCATAGAAGTAGTTTCATCATAAGTATCATGCAAAGCAGAAGTGCCATCATCAATAACATGCGACATATCAGTATGAATAGCAGGAGTAGGTGTCGCAAGTTTACTCAAACAGAAGGTGAATCAAGTGAAGAGCTAGATGGCAGTTCCTTACCTCCCCTCGTAGTTGAGGGAAAAATCTTGGTTCTTTTATCTTTCAAGTTCTTCATAGTGATCAACAGATATAAATCCCAAGTGACTCAAAGAATAGAGCTATGCTCCCCGGCAACGGCGCCAGAAAATAGTCTTGATAACCCACAAGTATAGGTGATCACAACAGTTTTCAAGGGTAGAGTATTCAACCCAAATTTATTGATTCGACACAAGGGGAGCCAAAGAATATTCTCAAGTATTAGCTGCTGAGTTGTCAATTCAACCACACCTGGAAAACTTAATATCTACAGCAAAGTATTTAGTAGCAAAGTAATATGATAGTAACAGTAACAGTGGCAAAGGTAACAATAGCAATTTTGTAGTGATTGTAACAGTGGCAACATACAAGTAAATGACCAAAGATCAATATGTGAAAAGCTCGTAGGCATTGGATCCGTGATGGATAATTATGTCGGATGCGATTCCTCATGCAATAGTTATAACATAGGGTGACTGATACGTCTCTGCCGTCTACTTTTCCAAACACTTGTGCCCTTGTTTTGGACTCTAACTTGCATGATTTGAATGGAACTAACCCAGACTGACGCTATTTTCAGCAGAATTGCCATGGTTTTATTTTTGTGAAGAAATAAAAGTTCTGGGAATGACCTGAAAATCAACGGAGAATTATTTTGGAATATATAAAAAATACTGGAAGAAAGATCCATGTCAAGGGGCTCACCACCTGTCGACGAGGGTGGGGGGCGCCCCACCCCCCTGGGTGCACCCCCTGCCTCGTGGGCCCCCTGACACTCCACCGACCTCAACTCCAACTCCATATATTCGTGTTCGGGGAGAAAAAAATCAGAGAGAAGGATTCATCGCGTTTTACGATACAGAGCCGCCGCCAAGCCCTAAACTCTCTCGGGAGGGCTGATCTGGAGTCCGTTCGGGGTTCCGGAGAGGGGAATCCGTCGTCGCCATCATCATCATCAACCTTGCTCCATCACCAATTTCATGATGCTCACCGCCGTGCATGAGTAATTCCATCGTAGGCTTGCCGGACGGTGATGGGTTGGATGACATTTATCATGTAATCAAGTTAGTTTTGCTAGGGTTTGATCCCTAGTATCCACTATGTTCTGAGATTGATGTTGCTATGACTTTGCTATGCTTAATGCTTGTCACTAGGGCCCGAGTGCCATGATTTCAGATCTCAACCTATTATGTTTTCATTAATATATGTGAGTTCTTGATCCTATCTTGCAAGTCTATAGTCACCTACTATGTGTTATGATCCGGCAACCCCGAAGTGACAATAATCGGGACCACTCCTGGTGATGACCGTAGTTTGAGGAGTTCATGTATCACTATGTGTTAATGCTTTGGTACGATACTCTATTAAAAGGAGGCCTTAATATCCCTTAGTTTCCAATAGGACCCCGCTGCCACGGGAGGGTAGGACAAAAGACGTCATGCAATTTCTTTTCCATAAGCACGTATGACTATATTCAGAATACATGCTACATTACATTGATGAACTGGAGCTAGTTCTGTGTCACCCTAGGTTATGACTGTTACATGATCGATCACATTCGGCATAATTCTCCATCACCGATCCAATGCCTACGAGCTTTCCATATATTGTTCTTCGCTTATTTACTTTTCCCCTACTACTGTTACAGTCACTACAAAACCCAAAAAATATTACTTTTGCTGCTGTTACCTTTTGCCACCGTTACCACTACTATCATATTACTTTGCTACTAAACACTTTGTTGCAGATATTAAGTTTCCAGGTGTGGTTGAATTGACAACTCTGCTGCTAATACTTGAGAATATTCTTTGGCTCCCCTTGTGTTCAATCAATAAATTTGGGTTGAATACTCTACCCTCGAAAACTGTTGCGATCCCCTATACTTGTGGGTTATCAAGACTATTTTCTGGCGCCGTTGTCGGGGAGCATAGCTCTATTCTTTGAGTCACTTGGGATTTATATCTGCTTATCATTATGAAGAACTTGAAAGATCAAAGAACCAAGATCTATCCCTCAACTACGAGGGGAGGTAAGGAACTGCCATCTAGCTCTGCACTTGACTCACCTTCTGTTATGAGTAAACTTGCGACACCTACACATGCTATTGATTATGATAGGTCGCATGTTATTGATGATGCCACTGAAGGAAATATGCCCTAGAGGCAATAATAAAGTTATTACTTATTTCCTTATATCATGATAAATGTTTATTATTCATGCTAGAATTGTATTATCCAGAAACATAATACATGTGTGAATACATAGACAAACAGAGTGTCACTAGTATGCCTCTGCTTGACTAGCTCGTTGATCAAACATGGTTATGTTTCCTAGCCATAGACATGAGTTGTCATTTGATTAACGGGATCACATCATTAGGAGAATGATGTGATTGACTTGACCCATTACATTAGCTTAGCACTTGATCGTTTAGTATGTTGCTATTGCTTCTTCATGACTTATACATGTTCCTATGACTATGAGATTATGCAACTCCCATTTACCGGAGGAACACTTTGTGTGCTACCAAACATCACAACGTAACTAAGTGATTATAAAGGTGATCTATAGGTGTCTCCAAAGGTACTTGTTGGGTCGGCGTATTTCGAGATTAGGATTTTTCACTCTCATTGTCGGAGAGGTATCTCTGGGCCCACTCGGTAATGCACATCACTATAAGCCTTGCAAGCAATGTGACTAATGAGTTAGTTACGGGATGATGCATTACGGAACGAGTAAAGAGACTTGCCGGTAACGAGATTGAACTAGGTATTAAGATACCGACGATCGAATCTCAGGCAAGTAACATATCGATGACAAAGGAAACAATGTATGTTGTTATACGGTTTGACTGATAAAGATCTTCATAGAATATGTGGGAGCCAATATGAGCATCTAGGTTCCACTATTGGTTATTGACCGGAGACGTGTCTCGGTCATGTCTACATAGTTCTCGAACCCTAGGGTCCGCACGCTTAAAGTTTCGGTGACGATTTGTATTATGAGTTTATGTGTTTTGATGAACCGAAGGTAGTTTGGAGTCCCATATGAGATCGGAGGCATGACGAGGAGTCTCTAAATGGTCGAGACGTAAAGATCGATATATTGGACGACTATATTCGGACATCAGAAAGGTTCCGAATGGTTCGGGTATTTTTCACAGTACCAGGGAGTTACGGGAATACGGGGGAAGAAGTTTATGGGCCTTATTGGGCTTTAGGGGAGAGAGAGAGAGGCAGACTGCACACCCCCCAATGACTAGTCCGAATTGGACTAGGGAGAGGGGCGGCGGCCCCTCCTTCCTTCTCTTCCCTCTTCCCCTTCCTTGTCTCCTACTCCTACTACTTGGAAGGGGAGGAATCCTACTCCCGGTGGGAGTAGGACTCCTCCAGGGCGCGCCATAGGGGCCGACCCTCTCCCCCTCCTCCACTCCTTTATATACGTGGCCAGGGGCACCCCATAGACACATAAGTTGATCTGTTGATCTCTCCCAGCCGTGTGCGGTGCCCCCGTCCACCATAATCCACCTCGATCATATCGTAGCAGTGCCTAGGTGAAGCCCTGCGTCGGTAGCATCATCATCACCGTCATAACGCCGTCGTGCTGACGGAACTCTCCTGTGAAGCTCTGCTGGATCGGAGTTCGTGGGATGTCATCGAGCTGAACGTGTGCAGAACTCGGAGGTGCCGTGTGTTCGGTACTTGGATCGGTCGGATCATGAAGACGTACGACTACATCAACCGCGTTGTGCTAACACTTCCGCATTCGGTCTACGAGGGTACGTAGACAACACTCTCCCCTCTCGTTGCTATGCATCACCATGATCCTATTTGTGCGTATGATTTTTTTTGAAATTACTACTTTCCCCATCAGTGGCATCCGAGCCTGGTTTTATGTGTAGAAGTTATTTGCACAAGTAGAACACAAGTGAGTTGTGGGCGATACAAGTCATACTGCTTACCAGCATGTCATACTTTGGTTCGGCGGTATTGTTGGATGAAGAGGCCCAGACTGACATTACGCGTACTCTTACGCGAGAATGGTTCTACTGACGTGCTTTGCACATAGGTGGCTAGCGGGTGTCAGTTTCTCCAACTTTAGTTGAACCGAGTGTGGCTACGCTCGGTCCTTGAGAAGGTTAAAATAGCACTAACTTGACGAACTATCGTTGTGGTTTTGATGCGTAGGTAAGAACGGTTCTTGCTCAGCCCGTAGCAGCCACGTAAAAAGTTGCAACAACAGAGTAGAGGACGTCTAACTTGTTTTTGCAGGGCATGTTGTGATGTGATATGGTCAAGGCATGATGCTATATTTTATTGTATGAGATGATCATGTTTTGTAACCGAGTTATCGGCAACTGGCACGAGCCATATGGTTGTCGCTTTATTGCATAAGATGCAAGTGCCAAATAATTGCTTTACTTTATCGCTATGCGATAGCAATAGTTGCAAGAGCAATAGTTGGCGAGACAACCATGTGGAGACACATTGATATAGATCAAGATGATGGAGATCATGGTGTCATGCCAGTGACGATGGAGATCATGACGATGCTTTGGAGATGGAGATCAAAGGCACAAGATGATGATGGCCATATCATGTCACATATTTTGATTTCATGTGATGTTTATCTTTTATGCATCTTATTTTGCTTAGATTGATAGTAGCATTATAAGATGATCTCTCACTAAATTTCAAGGTATAAGTGTTCTCCCTGAGTATGCACCATTGCGAAAGTTCCTCGTGCTGAGACACCACGTGATGATCGGGTGTGATAAGCTCTACGTTCAAATACAACGGGTGCAAAACAGTTGCACACGTGGAATACTCAGGTTTAACTTGACGAGCCTAGCATATAACAGGTATGGCCTCGGAACACGGAGACCGAAAGGTTGAGCGTGAATCATATAGTAGATATGATCAACATAGTGATGTTCACCATTGAAACTACTCCATCTCACGTGACGATCGGACATGGTGTAGTCGATTTGGATCACGTGATCACTTAGATGATTAGAGGGATGTCTATCTAAGTCGTAGTTCTTAAGTAATATGATTAATTGAACTTTAATTTATCATGAACTTAGTCATGGTAGTATTAGCATATCTATGTTGTAGATCAATAGCTCGCTTTTAGCTCCCCTGTTTTATTTTTGATATGTTCCTAGAGAAAAATAAGTTGAAAAATGTTAGTAACAAATATGCGGACTAGCTCCGTGATCTAAGGATTATCCTCATTGATGCACATAAGTATTATGTCCTTGATGCACCGCTAGGTGACAGAACTATTGCAGGATCAGATGCAGACGTTTTGAACGTTTTGACAAAAGCTCGGTATCATAACTACTTGATAGTTTAGTGCACCATGCTTTACAGCTCAGAACTGGGACTTCAAAAATGTTTTGAATGCCACGGAGCATATACGATGTTCCAAGAGTTGAAATTGGTATTTCATACTCATGCCCGTGTCGAGAGGTATGAGACCTTTGACATTACTTTGCCTACAAGATGGAGGAGAATAGCTCAACCAGTAAGCATGTGCTCAGATTGTCTGAGTACTACAATCACTTGAATAAAGTGAGATTTAATCTTCCAGATAAGATAGTGATTGACAGAGTTCTCTAGTCACTATCACCAAGTTGCTAGAACTTCATGATGAACTATAATATGCAAGGGATAACGGAAACGATTCCCAAGCTCTTTGTGATACTGAAATCGACGAAGGTAGAAATCAATAAAAGCATCAAGTGTTGATGGTTAACAAGACAACAAGTTTCAAGAAAAGGGCAAAGGGAAGAAGGGTAACTTCAAGAAGAACGGCAAGCAAGTTGCTGCTCAAGTGAAGAAGCCCAAGTCTGGACCTAAGCCTGAGACTAAGTGCTTTTACTGCAAAGGGACTAGTCACTGGAAGCAGAACTGCCCCAAGTATTTGGCGGATAAGAAGGATGGCAAAGTGAACAAAGGTATATTGGATATACATGTTATTGATGTGTAATTTACTAGTGTTTATAGCAACCCCTCGGTATTTGATACTAGTTCAGTTGCTATGAGTAGTAACTTGAAACGGGAGTTGCGGAATAAACAGAGACTAGTTAAGGGTGAAGTAACGATGTGTGTTGGAAGTAGTTCCAAGAATGATATGATCATCATCGCACACTCCCTATACTTTCGGGATTAGTGTTGAACCTAAATAAGTGTTATTTGGTGTTTGCGTTAAGCATGAATATGATTTGACCATGTTTATTCCAATACGGTTATTCATTTAAGTTAGAGAATAATTGTTATTCTGTTTACATGAATAAAACCTTCTATGGTTATACACCCAATGAAAATGGTTTGTTGAATCTCGATCATAGTGATAAACATATTCATAATATTGAAGCCAAAAGATGCAAAGTTAATAATGATAGTGCAACTTATTTGTGGCACTGCCGTTTAGGTCACATTGGTGTAAAGCGCATGCAGAAAATCCATGCTGATGGGCTTTTGGAATCACTTGATTATGAATCAATTGATGCTTGAGAACCATGCCTCATGGGCAAAGATGACTAAGACTCCGTTCTCAAGAACAATGGAGCGAGCAACTGACTTATTGGATATAATGCATACTGATGTATGAGGTCCGATGAGTGTTAAGGCTCGCAGCGGGTATCGTTATTTTCTGACCTTCACAGCTAATTTGAGTAGATATGGGTATATCTACTTGAAGAAACATAAGTCTGAAACATTTGAAAAGTTTAAAGAATTTCAGAGTGAAGTGGAAAATCATCGTAACAAGAAAATGAAGTTTCTACGATCTGATCGCAGAGGCGAATATTTGAGTTACGAGTTTAGTCTTCAATTAAAACAATGTGGAATAGTTTCACAAACTCAAGCCACCTGGAACACCACAGCATAATGGTGTGTCTGAATGTCATAACCGTACTTTATTTGATATAGTGCAATCTATAATGTCTCTTACCGATTTACGACTATCGTTCCGGGGTTATGCATTAGAGACAGCTGCATTCACATTAAAAAGGGCACCATCTAAATCCGTTGAGACGACACAGTATGAAGTTTAGCAACAAACCTAAGCTGTCGTTTCTTAAAGTTTGGGGTTGCGATGCTTATGTGACAAAGTTTCATCTTGATAAGCTCAAACCCAAGTTGAAGAAGTGTGTCTTCATAGGATACCCAAAAGTAACTATTGGGTACACCTTCTATCATAGATCCGAAGGCAAGATATTTGTTGCTAAGAATGGATCATTTCTAGAGAAGGATTTTCTCTCGAAAGAAGTGCGTGGGAGGAAACTAGAACTTGATGAGTGCTACCTCTTGAGCTTCCGTTGGATTTCCCCAAAGAGGAAGGGATGATGCAGCAGAGTAGCATAAGTATTTCCCTTAGTTTTTGATAACCAAGGTATCAATCCAGTAGGAGGCCACACTCAAGTCCCTCGTACCTGCACAAAACGATAGCTACTCGCAACCAATCTGATTAGGGGTTGTCAATCCCTTCACGGTCACTTACGAGAGTGAGATCTGATAGATATAATATTTTTGGTATTTTTGGTATAAAGATGCAAATGAAAAGTAAAAGGCAAAGTAAATAGCAAAGCAAGATTAAAGTGATGGAGATTGATATGATGAGAATAGACCCGGGGGCCATAGGTTTCACTAGTGGCTTCTCTCAAGAGCATAAGTATTCTACGGTGGGTGAACAAATTACTGTTGAGCAATTGACAGAATTGAGCATAGTTATGAGAATATCTAGGCATGATCATGTATATAGGCATCACGTCCGTGACAAGTAGACCGAAACGATTCTGCATCTACTACTATTACTCCACTCATCGACCGCTATCCAGCATGCATCTAGAGTATTAAGTTAAAAATAGAGTAACACTTTAAGCAAGATGACATGATGTAGAGAGATAAATTCATGCAATATGAAATAAACCCCATCTTGTTATCCTCGATGGCAATGATACAATACGTGCCTTGCTGCCCCTTCTGTCACTGGGAAAGGACACCGCAAGATCGAACCCAAAGCTAAGCACTTCTCCCATGGCAAGAACTACCAATCTAGTTGGCCAAACCAAACGGATAATTCGAAGAGACTTGCAAAGATAACCAATCATACATAAAAGAATTCAGAGAAGATTCAAATATTATTCATAGATAGACTTGATCATAAACCCACAATTCATCGATCTCAACAAACACACCGCAAAAAGAAGATTACATCGAATAGATCTCCACGAGAGAGGGGGAGAACTTTGTATTGAGATCCAAAAAGAGAGAATAAGCCATCTAGCTACTAACTATGGACCCGAAGGTCTGAGGTAAACTACTCACACTTCATCGGAGAGGCTATGATAATGTAGAAGCCCTCCGTGATAACGGCCCTCTTCCGGCGGAGCTCTGGAACAGGCCCAAGATGGGATCTCGTGGATACAGAAAGTTGCGGCGGTGGAATTAGGTTTTTGGCTCCTCCTCTGATCGTTTGGGGGTACGTAGGTATATATAAGAGGAAGAAGTATGTCGGTGGAGCTCCGAGGGGCCCACAAGGCAGGGGGCGCGCCCTGGGGTGGGGGTCACCCTCGTGACCGCCTCTCTGATGCCTTGGCATAGGGTCCAAGTCTCCTGGATCACGTAAGTGAGAAAATCACGTTCCCGAAGGTTTTATTCCGTTTGGACTCCGTTTGATATTCCGTTTCTTCGAAACACTGAAATAGGCCAAAAAACAGCAATTCTGGGCTGGGCCTCCAGTTAATAGGTTAGTCCCAAAAATAATATAAAAGTGGAAAATAAAGCCCAATATAGTCCAAAACTGTAGATAATATAGCATGGATCAATCAAAAATTATAGATACGTTGGAGACGTATTAGGCATCCCCAAGCTTAATTCCTGCTCGTCCTCGAGTAGGTAAATGATAAAAAGAGAATTTTTGATGCGGAGTGCTACTTGGCATAATTTCAATGCAAATCTTCTTAATTGTGGTATGAATATTCAAATTAGAAAGATTCAAGACAAATGTTCATATTGACATAAAAATAGTAATACTTCAAGCAAACCAACAAAGCAATTATGTTTCCTTAAAGTAACATGCCAAAGAAAGTTCATCCCTACAAAATCATATAGTTTAGTCATGTTCGATTTTCGTCACACAAGAATGCTCTCATCATGCACAACCCCGATGACAAGCCAAGCAATTGTTTCATACCTTAATAATTTCAAACTCATAAACTTTCACGCAATTCATGAGCGTGAGCCATGGATATAGCACTATGGGTGGAATAGAATATAATGATGGGGGTTATGTGGAGAAGACAAAAAGGAGAAAGTCTCACATCAACGAGGCTAATCAATGGGCTATGGAGATGCCCATCGATTGATGTTAATGCAAGGAGTAGGGTTGCCATGCAACAGATGCACTAGAGCTATAAATGTATGAAAGCTCAACAAAAGAAACTAAGTGGGTGTGCATCCAACTTGCTTGCTCAAGAAGACCTAGGGCACTTGAGGAGGCCCATTGTTGGAATATACAAGCCAAGTTCTATAATGAAAATTCCCACTAGTATATGAAAGTGATAACTCAAGAGACTCTCTATATGAAGAACATGGTGCTACTTTGAAGCACAAGTGTGGAAAAAAGGAATAGTAGCATTGCCCCTTTTTTTGGGCCTTCTTTTTTTCTTTGGCCTTTCTTTTTTTTATTGGGACAATGCTCTATTGAATGATGATCATCACACTTCTATTTATTTGCAACTCAATGATTACAACTCAATACTAGAAC
Organism: Triticum dicoccoides; assembly: GCF_002162155.2. NCBI lineage: Eukaryota > Viridiplantae > Streptophyta > Magnoliopsida > Poales > Poaceae > Triticum > Triticum dicoccoides. Next base: position 178,754,916 of record NC_041382.1, on the reverse strand, counting down.
AAGGTATGACTCTATATAGATGCCTCCGGCGGTGTACTAGGATATGCAATGAATCAAGAGTGACAAGTATGAAAAAATTATGAACGGTGGCTTTGCCACAAATACTATGTCGACTACATGATCATGCTAAGCAATATGACAATGATGAATGTGTCATGATAAACTGGATGGTGGAGAGTTGCATGGCAATATATCTCGGAATGGCTATGGAAATGCCATAATAGGTAGGTATGGTGGCTGTTTTGAGGAAGATATAAGGAGGTTTATGTGTGAAAGAGCGTATCATATCACCGGGTTTGGATGCACCGGCGAAGTTTGCACCAACTCTCGATGTGAGAAAGGGCAATGCACGGTACCGAAGAGGCTAGCAAGGATGGAAGGGTGAGAGTGCGTATAATCCATGGACTAAACATTAGTCATACAGAACTCATATACTTATTGCAAAAATCTACAAGGCATCAAAAACCAAAGTATTACGCGCGTGCTCCTAGGGGGATAGATTGGTAGGAAAAGACCATCGCTCGTCTCCGACCGCCACTCATAAGGAGGACAATCAAATAACACCTCATGTTTCAAATTTGTTGCATAACATTTACCATACGTGCATGCTACGGGACTTTGCAAACTTTAACTCAAGCACTTCTCAAATTCACAATTACTCTATTAGCATGACTTTGATATTACTACCTCCACATCTCAAAACAATTATCAAGCATCCAACTTTTCTTAGTATTCAACACACTCAAAAGAAAGTTTCACAAATCTTGAATACCAAGCATGTTATTATTAAGCAAACTACCATGCTATTAAGACTCTCAAAATAATTTAAGTGAAGCATGAGAGATCAATAGTTTCTTTAAAACAAATCCACCACCGTGCTCTAAAAGATCTAAGTGAAGCACATAGAGCAAAATTATAACGCTCAAAAGATATAAGTGAAGCACATAGAGCAAAACTACATAGCTCAAAAGATATAAGTGAGGCACATAGAGTATTCTATCAAATTTTAATTCATGTATGGCTATCTCAAAGGTGTGTATAGCAAGAAATGATTGTGGCACACTAACAACCACAGACACAAATAATACAAGATGCTCCAAGCAAAACACATATCATGTTGGTGAATAAAAATATAGCTCCAAGTAAATTACCGATGGAAGTGGACGAAAGAGGGGATGCCTTCCGGGGCATCCCCAAGATTTGAATTTTTGGTGTCCTTGGATTATCTTGGGGGTTCCATGGGCATCCCCAATCTTAGGGTCTTTCCACTCCTTGTTCCATAATCCATCATAAGAATTCACCCAAAACTTGAAAACTTCACAACACAAAACTTAAAGTAGAAACTCGTGAGCTCCGTTAGCGAAAGAAAACAAAAGACCACTTCAAGGTACTGTAATGAACTCATTATTTATTTATATTGGTATTAAACCTACTGTATTCCAACTTCTATATGGATTATAAACTATTTTACTAACCATAGATTCATCAAAATAAGCAAACAACACACGAAAAACAGAATCTGTCAAAAACAGAACAGTCTGTAGTAATCTGTAGCTAGCGCAATATATGGAACCCCAAAAATTCTAAAATAAATTTCTGGACGTTAGGAATTTATCTATTAATCATCTGCAAAACGAATTAACTAAATAGCACTCTCCAAATAAAAATTACAGCAGTTCTCGTGAGCGCTAAAGTTTCTGTTTTTACAGCAAGTTCAACAAGACTTTCCCCAAGTCTTCCCAATGGTTTTACTTGGCGCAAACACTAATTAAACACAAAAAACACAGACAAAACAGAGGCTAAATAATTTATTTATTACTAAACAGGAGCAAAAATCAAGGAATAAAAATAAAATTGGGTTTCCTCCCAACAAGCGCTCTCGTTTAACGCCCCTAGCTAGGCATAAAAGCGAGGATAGATCTAGGTATTGCCATCTTTGGTAGGCAATTCTTCGATTAGGCATCTATTTCCCTTAGGAATTTCTTTATTTCTAGTGATTATAAAACTTTTAGGCACAAGATCGAAAAATTCATTTGTAACAATTGGTTCCTCAATGATAGCAAAAAGATTCGGATGAATACTTATAGATTTAAGATCCGCAGTTTCCTTACTAGATGATTCACCCTTATATTTAGGAACATATATAAGCTTGGCAATTTTAGTAGGAGGACTTGAAGTGTTCTTTACGGAAGAAAAAGTGGTTCCCAAGTTTGTAATGATACCCTCAAGTTTATCAATTCTAGTAGAATCTAAGTTTATCTTCTCATTAACTATGGGTTCCTTTTCCTTGATATTCTTCAAAGTCATTCCTACCTTAGATCCATATTGAGTAATTTGATTGTGGATCTTTTTATCTAGATTTTCAATTAATTCAATAGTAGCAACTTTATTTTCAATAATTTCAAGTCTTTGCATAACATGCTCCAAAGTTAACATGGTTCCATTAACCGAAAGAGGCTGTGAGCCAAATAAATCTATCATAGCATTATAAGAATGAAAAGTATGGCTACCCAAGAAGTTACCTCCAGTAATGGTATCAAGGATATATCTATACCAAGGATTAACACCTACATAAAAATTGCGGAGAAGAACTGAAGTAGATTGCTTCCTGGTAGATCTATTTTGAGCATTGCAAATTCTATACCAAGCATCTTTTAGATTTTCTCCCTCCCTTTTTTTTTAAAATTTAGAACTTCATTATCGGGAGACAACGGAGAAGATAGAGGACTAGCCATGATGACAAGCAAACAAACTAGCACATGAGCAAACAAGGGCAAGCGAGAAAAAGACAAATAGAGAGGGAGGATAGAGAGAGAGAGGGCAAATAAAACGGCAAGGGTGAAGTGGGGGAGAGGAAAATGAGAGACAAATGGCAAATAATGTAATGCGAGAGATAGGGATTGTGATGGGTACTTGGTATGTTGACTTTTTGCGTAGACTCCCTGGCAACGGCGCCAGAAATCCTTCTTGCTACCTCTTGAGCTTGCGTTGGATTTCCCCGAAGAGGAAGGGATGATGCAGCAGAGTAGCGTAAGTATTTCCCTCAGTTTTTGAGAACCAAGGTATCAATCCAGTAGGAGGCCACGCTCAAGTCCCTCGTACCTGCACAAAATGATAGCTACTCGCAACCAACGCGATTAGGGATTGTCAATCCCTTCACGGTCACTTAAGAGAGTGAGATCTGATAGATATAATATTTTTGGTATTTTTGGTATAAAGATGCAAATGAAAAGTAAAAGGCAAAGTAAATAGCAAAGCAAGATTAAAGTGATGGAGATTGATATGATGAGAATAGACCCGGGGGCCATAGGTTTCACTAGTGGCTTCTCTCAAGAGCATAAGTATTCTACGGTGGGTGAACAAATTACTGTTGAGCAATTGACAGAATTGAGCATAGTTATGAGAATATCTAGGCATGATCATGTATATAGGCATCACGTCCGTGACAAGTAGACCAAAACGATTCTGCATCTACTACTATTACTCCACTCATCGACCACTATCCAGCATGCATCTAGAGTATTAAGTTAAAAATAGAGTAACACTTTAAGCAAGATGACATGATGTAGAGAGATAAATTCATGCAATATGAAATAAACCCCATCTTGTTATCCTCGATGGCAATGATACAATACGTGCCTTGTTGCCCCCTCTGTCACTGGGAAAGGACACCACAAGATTGAACCCAAAGCTAAGCACTTCTCCCATGGCAAGAACTACCAATCTAGTTGGCCAAACCAAACGGATAATTCGAAGAGACGTGCAAAGATAACCAATCATACATAAAAGAATTCAGAGAAGATTCAAATATTATTCATAGATAGACTTGATTATAAACCCACAATTCATCGTTCTCAACAAACACACCGCAAAAAGAAGATTACATCGAATAGATCTCCACGAGAGAGGGGGAGAACTTTGTATTGAGATCCAAAAAGAGAGAAGAAGCCATATAGCTACTAACTATGGACCCGAAGGTCTGAGGTAAACTACTCACACTTCATCGGAGAGGCTATGATGATGTAGAAGCCCTCCGTGATAACGGCCCTCCTCCGGCGGAGCTCCGGAACAGGCCCCAAGATGGGATCTCGTGGATACAGAAAGTTGCGGCAGTGGAATTAGGTTTTTGGCTCCTCCTCTGATCATTTGGGGGTACGTAGGTATATATAGGAGGAAGAAGTACGTCGGTGGAGCTCTGAGGGGCCCACGAGGCAGGGGGCGCGCCCTAGGGGGCGGGGCGCGCCCCCCACCCTCGTGACCGCCTCTCTGTTGCCTTGGCGTAGGATCCAAGTCTCCTAGATCACGTTTGGTGAGAAAATCACATTCCCGAAGGTTTTATTCCGTTTGGACTCCGTTTGATATTCTGTTTCTTCGAAACACTAAAATAGGCAAAAAACCAGCAATTCTGGGCTGGGCCTCCGGTTAATAGGTTAGTCCCAAAAATAATATAAAAGTGGAAAATAAAGCCCAATATAGTCCAAAATAGTAGATAATATAGCATGGAGCAATAAAAAATTATAGATACGTTGGAGACGTATCAGTGAGGTAACTGTACCTGCTCCCTTATTCGAAAGTAGTTCATCACAGAAATCTGTTTCTGTGACTCCTACACCAATTAGTGAGGTAGCTAATGATGATGATCATGTAACTTCAGATCAAGTTACTACCGAACCTCGTAGGTCAACCAGAGTGAGATCCGCACCAGAGTGGTACGGTAATCCTGTTCTGGAGGTCATGTTAATTGACCTTGATGAACCTACGAACTATACGGAAGCGATGATGAGCCCAGGTTCCGCAAAATGGCTTGAGGCCATGAAATGTGAGATGGGATCCATGTATGAGAACAAAGTGTGGACTTTGGTTGATTTGCCCGATGATCGACAAGCCATAGAAAATAAATGGATCTTCAAGAGGAAGACATACGCTGATAGTAGTGTTACTATCTACAAATCTAGACTTGTCGAAAAAGGTTTTGACAAAGATCAAGGTGTTGACTACGATGAGATTGTCTCACTCGTAGCGATGCTTAAGTCTGTCCGAATCATGTTAGCAAATTGCCACATTTTATGAAATCTGGCAAATGGATGTCAAAACTAAATTCCCTAATGGATTTCTTAAAGAAGAGTTGTATATGATGCAACCAGAAGGTTTTGTCGATCCTCAAGTTGCTAACAAAATGTGCAAGCTCCAGCGATCCATCTATGGACTGGTGCAAGCATCTCAGAGTTGGAATATACGCTTTGATGAGTTGATAAAAGCATATAGTTTTATACAAACTTGTGGTGAAGCCTGTATTTACAAGAAAGTGAGTGGGAGCACTGCAACATTTCTGATAAATATATGTGAATGACATATTGTTGATCGTAAATAATGTAGAATTTTCTGGAAAGCATAAAGGAGTATTTGAAAGGATTTTTTCAAATAAAGACCTCAGTAAAGCTACTTACATATTGCACATCAAGATCTATAGAGATAGATCAAGATGCTTGATAAGTTTTTTCATTGAGTACATACCTTGAAAAGACTTTGAAGTAGTTAAAAATGGAACAATCAAAGAAAGAGTTCTTACCTATGTTACAAGGTGTGAAATTGGGTAAGACTCAAAGCCCGACCACGGCAGAAGATAGAAAGAGAATGAAAGTCATTCCCTATGCCTCAGCCATAGTTTCTATAAAGTATGCCTTGCCGTGTATCAGATCTATTGTATACCCTACACTGAGTTTAGCAAGGGAGTACAATAGTGATCTAGGAGTAGATCACTAGACAGCGTTTAAATTATCCTTTGTGGAATAAAGATATGTTTCTCGATTATGGAGGTGACAAAAGGTTCGTCGTAAAGGGTTACGTCGATGCAAATTTTGACACTGATCTAGATGACTCTAAGTCTCAAGCTGGATACATTTTGAAAGTGGGAGCAATTAGCTAGAGTAGCTCCATGTAGAGCACTGTTGACATAGAAATTTGCAAAATACATACGGATCTGAATGTGGCAGACCCGTAGACTAAACTTCTCTCACAAGCAAAACATGATCACACCTTAGTACTCTTTGGGTGTTAATCACATAGCGATGTGAACTAGATTATTGACTCTAGTAAACCCTTTGGGTGTTGGTCACATGACGATGTGAACTATGGGTGTTAATCACATGGTGATGTGAACTATTGGTGTTAAATTACATGGCGATGTGAACTAGATTATTGACTCTAGTGCAAGTGGGAGACTGAAGGAAATATCCCTGGAGGCAGTAATAAAGTTATTATTTATTTCCTTATATCATGATAAATGTTTATTATTCATGCTAGAATTGTATTAACCAGAAACATAATACATGTGTGAATACATAGACAAACAGAGTGTCACTAGTATGCCTCTACTTGACTAGCTCGTTGATCAAAGATGGTTATGTTTCCTAGCCATAGACATTAGTTGTCATTTGATTAACGAGACCACATCATTAGGAGAATGATGTGATTGACTTGACCCATTCTATTAGCTAGCACTTGATCGTTTAGTATGTTGCTATTGCTTCTTCATGACTTATACATGTTCCTATGACTATGAGATTATGCAACTCCCGTTTACCGGAGGAACACTTTGTGTGATACCAAACATCACAACGTAACTGGGTGATTATAAAGGTGCTCTACAGGTGTCTCCAAAGGTACTTGTTGGGTTGGCGTATTTTGAGATTAGGATCTGTCACTCGGATTGTCGGAGAGGTATCTCTGGGCCCACTCGGTAATGCACATCACTATAAGCCTTGCAAGCAATGTGACTAATGAGTTAGTTGCGGGATGATGCATTACGGAACAAGTAAAGAGACTTTCCGGTAACGAGATTGAACTAGGTATTAAGATACCGATGATCGAATCTCGGGCAAGTAACATACCGATGACAAAGGGAACAACGTATGTTGTTATACGGTTTGACCGATAAAGATATTCGTAGAATATGTGGGAGCCAATATGAGCATCCAGGTTCCGCTATTGGTTATTGACCGGAGACGTGTCTCGGTCATGTCTACATAGTTCTCGAACCCGTAGGGTCTGCATGCTTAAAGTTTCGGTGACGATTTGTATTATGAGTTTATGTGTTTTGATGAACCGAAGGTAGTTCGGAGTCCCGGATGAGATCGGGACATGACGAGGAGTCTCGAAATGGTCGAGATGTAAAGATTGATATATTGGACGACTATATTCGGACATCGGAAAGGTTCCGAGTGATTCGGGTATTTTTCGGAGTACTGGGAGTTACGGGAATACAGGGGAAGAAGTATATGGGCCTTATTGGGCTTTAGGGGACAGAGAGAGGCAGGCCACGCGCCCCCCAATGACTAGTCCGAATTGGACTAGGGGGAGGGGCGGCGCCCCCTCCTTCCTTCTCTTCCCTCTTCCCCTTCCTTGTCTCCTACTCCTATTACTTGGAAGGGGAGGAATCCTACTCCCGGTGAGAGTAGGACTCCTGTAGGGCGCGCCATAGGGGCCGGCCCTCTCCCCCTCCTCCACTCCTTTATCTACGTGGCCAGGGGGCACCCCATAGACACACAAGTTGATCTGTTGATCTCTCCCAGCCGTGTGCGGTGCCCCCCTCCACCATAATCCACCTCGATCATATCGTAGTGGTGCTTAGGTGAAGCCCTATGTCGGTAGCATCATCATCACCGTCATCATGCTGTCGTGCTGATGGAACTCTCCCATGAAGCTCTGCTGGATCGGAATTCGTCGGCCGTCATCGAGAAAAACGTGTGCAGAACTCAGAGGTGCCATGCGTTCGGTACTTGGATCGGTCGGATCGTTAAGACATACGACTACAGCAACCGCGTTGTGCTAACGCTTCCGCATTCGGTCTACGAGGGTACGTAGACAACACTCTCCCCTCTCGTTGCTATGCTTCACCATGATCCTATTTGTGCATATGATTTTTTTTGAAATTACTACGTTCCCCATCAGCCACTTCTGCTTTGCATGATACTTATGATGAAACTACTTCTATTCTTGATACTACTGTGCCACTTGGTGAATTTCTTAATGAACAACTTGCTAGGGCTAGAGAGAATGAAATTATTAAAACTGATAATATTGATGAAAGTGATGATGAAGATTCTCCCCCTAGATATGAATTGCCTGTTGTTCCTGAGGCTTATGTTATGGATGAAGAAACTGCTAGAGACTTTCTTGCTTGCAATGATAGGAGTGATCTGAAAAACTATTAGCTAAGCTGAAACAAAAATCTCTGAATGCTAGAATGAAATATGATCCTGCTTATGCTACTTCACCTATCTTTGTTACTGATAAGGATTAGGAATTCTCTGTCGACCCTGATATGATTACTTTGGTTGAATTTGATCCTTTCTATGGCTATGAATCTGAAACTGCTGTGACACATATTACCAAATTAAATGATAGAGCCACCCTGTTCACTAATGATGAGAAAACTCGCTACTACTATATCCTTAAAATATTTTCGTTCTCATTAAAAGGTGATGCTAAGATATGGTTTAATTCTCTTGATCCTGGGGAAATATATAATTTTATGAAAATTGAAGAAGAGAGTCTCCCACAAGCTTGGGGAGGCTTCTCCAGTTACTTAATGCTTTTCCTGATCATGCTCTCAAGAAAAATGAAAATACTTGATATCTTTTATAATGGACTAACCGATGCTTCCAGAGACCACCTGGATAGTTGTGCTGGTTGTGTTTTCAGGGAAAGAACTATTGATCAAGCTAAAATTCTACTGAATAATATGTTGACTAATGAAAATAATTGGACACTTCCTGAACCAACTCCTAAGCCAACTCTGAAGAAAAGGGGTATTCTATTTCTCAATCATGAAGATATGCAAGAGGCAAAGAAATCTATGAAAGAAAAAGGTTTTAAAGCTGAAGATGTTAAGAATTTACCTCCTATGGAAGAAATACATGGTCTTAATTTGCCGCCTGTTGAAGAAATACATGGTCTTGATAACCCGAGGTAGTAAAGGTAAATTCTCTCTATAGATTTGATGAAGGTGATATTCCTCGTTATAAGTCCGCTAGCTAATGCTTAGATGAGTTTGATAATTTTATTGTTAAACAAGAGAACTTCAATGCTTATGTTGGTAGACAATTGAAACATAATGCTTATATGATTGAACACTTGAGTGATTATATCGCTAATGTTAAAGGTGAACTTAAACTTATTAGTAAACATGCTTCTATGGTTACCACTCAAGTAGAACAAGTACTTAAAGCTCAGAATGATTTTCTCAATGAATTAAATAATAAGAATGATAATGCTGTTAGAGTTATGAGTAGAGGTGGTAAAATGACTCATGAGCCTTTGTATCCTGAGGGCCACCCTAAGATAATTGAGCAAGATTCTCAGAGAACTACTATAGATGCACCTAGTCCTTCTAAGAGGAAGAAAAAGAAAAATGATAGGACTTTCATGCTTCTAGTGAACCTGTTATTGACACACCTGAGAATCCCAATGATATTTCTATTTCTGATGCTGAAACCCAATCTAGTAATGAACATGAACCTCGTGATAATGTTAATGATGATGTTCATGTTGATGCTCAACCTAGCAATGACAATGATGTAGAGATTGAACCTTCTGTTGATCTTGATAACCCGCAATCAAAGAATCAACGTTATGATAAGAGAGACTTTGTTGCTAGGAAGCTGTCGGGGTATGGGGTCCCGGCAAACCCTTAAGGTTCGAACACAGGGGTGCGCGTGAAGTCTTTCCCTTCAACCGGTCTATGCTCTAGCTTACTAGGATCTCACGGACGAACTTGACAAACTCACAACACAGATGAACACATGGTTTATACTGGTTCAGGCCACCGTTGTGGTGTAATACCCTACTCCAGTGTGGTGGTGTATTGCCTCTCGGGCTGATGATGAACAATACAAGGGAAGAACGGCCTCCTGAGGTTAAGGCGTTCTTGTGATCGAAGAGCTTGTGTGTGAGGTGGTCTCTCTCGAGCTAAGATGATCCCTCCCTTCTCTCACTCAGATCCGATCTCTCTCTCAAACTAAGGTCAGTCCGTCCCCCCTCTCACTCGGATCCGATCTCTCTCTCTCCACTGTGGTGGCTAGTCCTATTTATAGAGGCCCTGGTCGTCTTCCCAAATATCGAGCGGCAAGGGAGCCAACAATGGCGGGCTAACTTGATGGGGGGCAGCTAGTACAAGCTATCCTGACAAAAGTAGTCTTCGCCTACACAAATTTCTGGTGGTGACGCTGTTCTGGTCTCCACGATGACCTCCGGCTTGCAGTCCTTGGTCTTGGTCTTGTTGCACCGAAATGGCAACCTTTGCCTGATGCCTCGGTACTCCGCGGCTGCGCTTGCCCCTTTGCACCAAAGAGGAAACAAGGACGCTGTGTGCGCTGGCGCCCGCCTGGTGTCGATCGTCATGACTCACGTCACGAGAACCTCGTGAGGTTCACCTCGCCTTGATATCTCGACTCCTCATGAGCCTGCCTAGCTAGGCCACTCCAGAGGAGGTCTTGTATCGTCCGCCTCGCGAGGCTTGGCCCCTCGCGAGGGTCTTGGGTGCTTTGTTGGTGAAGATGGGCCGTACGGCCTGCTGGCTCAGCCAATCCGTGGGCCACAAGCAGGCAAGTCTGGGGACCCCCATTCCCAGGACGCCAACAGTAGCCCCCGGGCCCAAGGTGCGCGCGGGCGTGGCTTCGTGGCGAAGCCAAGGGTCAAGTTTGGAGCACCGCGGGCCCCCAAAGCCCGGGGCCTCGGTTGACGCGTGGCGGTTGATTGGACGTGGGCGTCTCCGCTTCCCCAGGTTGCCTTGACTACTGCATGACTTGACAAGTCCCTTTGACATGCAAGGGAAACCATCATTACCTGTGATCGTGGGAGACGCTGGTTGGCCTTCTCTTGCTATAAATGGGGAGGGGGCGGAGCCCCCTTTGCCCATCTCTTCCTTGCTTGCTTCCTCCTTCTCGCTCCACTGCTTGCTCCAATGGCGCCCATCAGAAGATTCTCCGCCGAGGACAAGGGGAAAGCCCCCCGGGATGCCCCAGAGCCACTCCCGTCGAAGAAGAGGTCGATCCATCACCGTGACGAGGCGGCGTTGCAGGTGGTGGCGAGGCCTTTGTGCGAGCGGCCTCCGCCAGGGTACCCACTACCCTTGTACGCCCAAGCCGTAGGCTCGAGCGTACGAAGTGGCGAGCAGCGTCACCCACACCACACCCGGGGTCGCCGCGCCTCGGCGACGCAGGCCGTCCACGCGGCGGACTCCTCGCGCGAGCTGGTGCTGTGGATGCCGACGCCTCCGAACTCCTGGATCCGCTTCCCATGATTCTTCTCCGACCTGATGCCGCTGAGGGGGCCTCTCGAGCTCTGGCTGTAGCATGCCGATTGTGGCGCTCCGGCGATCAGAGCAAAGATCGAAGCGGTCCCCGTTGGCAAAATCTTCATGACTCGCGGCTGGGGAGAGATTGCACGTATCTGTCGCGCGAGGGGTGCCCTCGTGATCCACTTCGAGTACGACGACAGCTCCACACTTTTCTTCAAGGTCTTCGACGCCGAGGGCCGCCGCCTGGAGTGCTGCTCTAGAGAGGAGCGTGAGGCTGATGTGCGCTCCGCCCGCGACTAGTCCAGCAGCAGCAGCCCTTGGGAGTCCAGCAGTTCTCCTGAGCTCCTCGAGACTCCGGAGACGAGCGATGATAGTTACGTCCCCCCGAGCTCTCGCCGTGCCCGGGGCAAGGCTGCGGCGTCCGGCCGCCGCTGCTGATCTGGATGGGGTCGGCGCCGGCCTCCCATGGACCACTGTTGATGATGGCGCCCGCCACAGGAGGATTTAGATAGGACCCCCCATAGCATCAGCTTTCGTTTCCTGCGAAGGATCATGAATCACCCCGTGGGGGCATGTAAAGATCTACAATGCAATTGTACCAATTTTCCTTGTTATGAAGATTTGACGAACGCGTGTCCCATTAAGGCTCGGCCTCCCCTTTCTTTCCTCGCGATAGCTTATTGATCTACACTGACGGGTCCCAGTCCCAAGGCGGCTACAGCCGTCGCTGGTATGCCAGGTCGCGATGCCATGGTCAAGGCCAGGAGGTGCGCGGCCCGAGGTCCAGTAAGAGCCCCTGAGGCGCGATGCTCAGGAGGTCCCCCTTAGTGCCCAAGCGGCCATGGCAAGGGAAGAAAGGAAGGTGACTTGGCCACAACGGGGTTGCGGCATGGGGTGAGCGGCTATTAGGCCCAAATGTTTTGCTGATCTGAGGGCGAAACTTATCTTGATGACTTCGCGGCGATTCCCGATGTTGCGCTAGGGCGGTGCGCCAACTCACGCGACATAGCTAGGCCGGCCCGTGCGAGTTTTCCTTCTCCTGAGCTCCTCTTAATGCTCTACGTCCTCAGGTCCCGGCCCTCGAGCGAGCTCAGCCGCCGCTGGTATGCCAGGTCGCGATGCCGTGGTCAAGGCCAAGGGGTGAGGGCTGGAGAGTCAGTAAGAGCTCCTGAGTCGCGATGCTCAGGAGCCCCCCTTTAACGCGCAAGTGAGTTGCACGAGAGGAAAGGAGACTCACGGTGCCGCCTGCTACCCTTCCTGCGGGGTTCCTGTGAATAGGCATAAGGAGAAACATGGTTTGCCATTACTGTCACCTGCCTGCCGCTGGTTGGTCCGGATGAAGTGAAGGCACTGAGGGCCTGATGAGGTGACGTGCATGGTGCGTGCCGCGAGCCAGAGCTCGACCACTCAGATTTGTCGGTCGTGGCAGGGACGGACCCATGCACCAGCGCCGTGCCTATGTAGGGGCCCCAAGGGGGGTGATGATCGAGCAGGTGATAGAAGTTGGCAGGTTAAGCATGGAGAGCAGATTGCCTGAGATAAATGCAGGAAGGTACATGCCACTGGGTCGGGCCCGAGCGGCGTGGGGATGATGCAGCCCGAGGGGCGCCCCCAGCGAGGTAAACTTAGGAACATAAGCAAAAGGGATACATGCCACAGGGACGGACCCACGTGGCCTGGGAATAATGCAGCCCGAGGGGCGCTCCCAGCTTAAATGAACTTGGAAGATGTCACCTGGGTCTATAGACGAAGTAGAGCTGGTGCAGCTAAAGCCATGCGTCGAAGGAATGACTCCTCATGAGCCACCGGGACCTTGAGCCTCAGGAAGCTCTCGGGGCTTAGGAGGTTCCCTGAAGGCCGCCGCCATCTCCTCCCGAATGGTGTGGAACCTGGCCTCCTGATTCGCCAGGACTTGCCGCACATGGCGCTGATGGGCCGACGCCACGTTCGGCAAGCCGAGGGGCATTCGAATGAAGATATGTGGTGGACCCTCACAGCGGCCCGCGCGTGATGGCCAGAAGCATTCCTGAGATGCGGCCCTGTTGAGCCCTGGGATGTCGATGCAGGCGCGCAGCTCAGCACCCTCGCCTGGGTGGTGAGCCACACTCTGTGAGCGGCTGCCACCACGCATGGCTCTTGCGTATTGTAGCTCTTGGGTGGTCTTTATGATGAACTCCTGGGTGGTGGGCATTCCTTGCCCCATGCCCTCCTGAGGAACATGTGCCACGAAGAACGCTTCCAAGTGGTGCCCAAGCGCCTTCCTCGTGAGATTGGCAAGGTCTGAGGCCCTCCAGACGAGAGCCCCCGAGCCTTGCCTGAGGAGGGCGTCGGGCGCGCTTTCCTATGCGGTGGAGGGAGGCGCCCCTGGAGCGGGCGCCGATCCTGACGAGGCTCCTGATGCGACGCCATCTTCCTAGGGTCCTACACGGCGCGGTAGCTTCTTCTTGGGGATGGTCTCAAGAGGGCCTTCACTTGTGCTATCAGGGTTGTTGATTGCCGCAGCTTGGAAGGCGCGCTCAAGGGAGCACATCGCATCCCTTTCTTCACATGGGACCGTGATGATCCCCCCGCTTCCTGGCATCTTGAGGACGTTGTAGCCATGGTGAGTGACTGCCATGAACTTGGCCAGGGCTGGGTACCCGAGGATGGCGTTGTATGGCAGGCGGATGTGTGCGACGTCAAAGTCGATGAGCTCGATGCGGTAATTCTTGCACTCCCCGAAGGTGACAGGAAGGCGGACTTGCCCTATTGGTGTGGTGGAACCGTCAGTCACTCCTCAAAAAGGCTTGGTTGGTTGGAGGTACTCATAGGGCACTTGGAGGCTCTCGAATGTGTCAGCGGATAGGACGTTGAGCCCTGCACCGCCATCGATGAGAGTCTTGGTGACTTGCACATTACTAATGACTGGGGAGCACAACATAGGGAGCGTGCCAGTGGTGGCTGCGCACTTGAGCTGGTCGGTCGAGCTGAAGGTGATGGCGCATTGGGACCACTAGAGCGGGCGCGTGGCCTCGAGCTTAGGGAGCGCCGTGTTCACCTCGCAAGTGAACTGTTTGAAGATGCTAAGGGAGTCCTGGATTAGGGGGTCTCCGAACAGCCAGACTATATCCTTTGGCCAGACTGTTGGACTATGAAGATACGAGATTGAAGACTTCGTCCCGTGTCCGGATAGGACTCTACTTGGCGTGGAAGGCAAGCTAGGCAATACGGATATACATATCTCCTCCTTTGTAACCGACCTTGTGTAATCCTAGCCTCCTCCGGTGTCTATATAAACCAGAGGGTTTTAGTCCGTAGGACAACATACAATCATACCATAGGCTAGCTTCTAGGGTTTAGCCTCTCTAATCTCATGGTAGATCAACTCTTGTACTACTCATATTATCAAGAATAATCAAGCAGGACGTAGGGTTTTACCTCCATCAAGAGGGCCCGAACCTGGGTAAAACATCGTGTCCCCTGCCTCCTGTTACCACCCGCCTAGACGCACAGTTCGAGACCCCCTACCCGAGATCCGCCGGTTTTGACACCGACAGATGCGCTGAGAGGCTGGGGCCTGAGCGCCGCCCAAGATGCCAGCGACCACGCGCGGCTCCTGGAAGCCCCCAGCCCCCTCGTCCTGGTGGTGGTCGTCGTTCCTCCTTGGCGGCGGCAGCGGGGGAAGACCAGCGTTGCCCTGGGGACGATCCTCACGAGGCAGGTCCCTCCAAGCGCCCTCGCGAGGTTGGTCCTGCCAGCGGTCCTCACGAGGCCGGTCACGCTACTCCTGGCGCAGGCCACGGTCGTCCCAGCATCCGCCTCCGCGTCCTCCTCCACGGTCGTAGCCTCGGTCGTTGCACTCGGGGCGTCGGCCGAAGAGTCCTTCCCGAATGGCTCTAAGCTCTTGACAGAAACTGGTGTTGTGGGTGTTCAGGTTGTGGAAGGCGCAGAATGGGCGGCCGTTCTTGGATGACTCGGGCTGATCTCTTCCTCGCTTGGTGTCGGGCTCTGCTGGGAGCACTACTGCCTCCTTGCACTTCACGTCCTTGGCCTTGGCCTTCTTTTCCTCCACTCCTGCAGCTGGCAGCTTAAGGAGAGAGAGGCGCCCCTCCTCAGCTCTTGTGCACCTGGTCGCCAGGTTGAACAGCTCCTGAGATGTGCAAAGCTCGTCATGGATTGCCAGCTCTTCCTTCATCTTGACATCACAGACGCCATCGGAAAACGCGGAGATGATGGCTTCGTCCGTGACCTTGGGGATCTTGAGGCGGGTGCTGTTGAAGCGCTGGATGTACTTCTGGAGGGTCTCTCCTGGCTGTTGCTTGATGCGGCGTAGGTCGCCCGCGACCGGTGGGCGGTCACGAGTGCCCTGGAAGTTGGCAACGAAGCGGTCGCGCATCTCGTTCTAGGAGGAGATCGAGCCGTGCTGCAAGTTCAGGAGCCAGGAGCGGGCCCCATCCTTGAGAGCCATGGGAAACCAGTTCTCCATGACTTTTTCGTCGCCGTTGGCCGCTTCAATGCTCAACTCATAGAGCTGTAGGAACTCCGCGGGGTCGGCGGTGCCGTCGTACCGAGGAGGCAGATCTGGCTTGAACTTGCCCAGCCAGGCAACACTGCGTAGCTCAGGGGTGAAGGCGTGACAGCCTGCCATGGTTGCGGGGGCCTGCTTCGGGGGCGGAGCTTGGTCTTGGCGAGGTCCGCGCCATGCCACTACAGCCAGCGCGCGGTCTTGACGAGGTGGCGCGGGGAGCGCTGGTGCAGCTTCTCACGGCCGCGGGATTTCTTGGCAGCTCCTTTCTTCACGCGCACACTCCGGGCACGGCGGATCGTGCCGCGGAGGCGCGCGCCTTGGCGCCAAGGCACCATCATGGGGTCGAGGTGGTGGAGGCGCGCCACGAGCCCCGTTGCGCGCAGCCTGCTGAGGGGGAGGCAGAGAGTGAGACGGCGCCAAAGAGCCCCCCGCGGCACGGATGAGCTCGGTGACGCGGTCGAGCCACTCCTCATAGACGTTGTCGACCGGGCGGTAACGCAGGAGCTCGTTCATCGCGATGAGCACAACCCGCGCCTCCAGGGGAGCGCGGTGCGCGTGGGACGAAGAGCCAACATGAGTGAGTGATGGAGTAGCGGTGCGGCCGACCCGCGCACCAAAGGACGTTGCGAGGACGCCTGCTGCTCGTTTCCCACCAGGCCGGTGGCAGCGTTGGAGGCGGGGGACGGAGAACGACGAGGCGGCCCGCTGATGAGAGCCGTCTGAGAGACACGGGCGGTGAGGGCGGCCCGACGCTCAGCTCGAGCGCAGCGAGCGTCCGACATGGAGACGACGGATCGACGGAGCGACGAACTGATGGAAGGGAAGCTACGACGCACCCCTACCTGGCGTGCCAAATGTCGGGGTATGGGGTCCCAGCAAACCCTTAAGGTTCGAACACTGGGGTGCGCGCGAAGTCTTTCCCTTCAACCGATCTACGCTTTAGCTTGCTAGGATCTCGCGGACGAACTCGACGAACTCACAACACAGATGGACACAGGGTTCATACTAGTTCGGGCCACCATTGTGGTGTAATACCCTACTCCAGTGTGGTGGTGGATTTCCTCTCGGGCTGATGATAAACAATACAAGTGCAGAACGGCCTCCTGAGGTTAAGGCGTTCTTGTGCTCGGTGAGCTTGTGTGTGAGGTGGTCTCTCTCGAGCTATGATGATCCCTCCCTTCTCTCACTCAGATCCGATCTCTCTCAAACTAAGGTCAGTCCGTCCCCCCTCTCACTTGGATCCGATCTCTCTCTCCACTGTGGTGGCTAGTCCTATTTATAGAGGCCCTGGTCCTCTTCCCAAATATCGAGCGGGAAGGGAGCCAACAATGGCAGGCTAATTTGAAGGGGGATAGCTAGTACAAGCTATCCTGACAAAAGTAGTCTTCGCCTGCACAAAGTTCTGGTGGTGACGCTATTCTCGGCTCCACGATGAACTCCGTCTTGCAGTCCTTGGTCTTGGTCTTGTTGCACCGAAATGGCAACCTTTGCCTGATGCCTCGGTACTCCGCGGTTGCGCTTGCCCCCTTTGCACCAAAGAGGAAACAAGGACGTTGTGCGCGCTGGCGCCCGCCTGGTGTCGATCGTCACGGCTCACGTCACGAGAACATCGTGAGGTTCGCCTCGCCTTGATATTTCCGCTCCTCGTGAGCCTGCCTAGCTAGGCCACTCCAGAGGAGGTCTTGCGTCGTCCGCCTCATGAGGCTTGGCCCCTCGCGAGGGTCTTGGGTGCTTTGTTGGTGAAGATGGGCCGTACGGCCTGCTGGCTCAACCACGCCACGGGCCGCACGCAGGCAAGTCTGGGGACCCCCGTTCCCAGGACACCGATAGAAGCACGGTAAAGAAAGAGACCCATGGGTTTAGAAACCCATGCCTTTTCCTCCGAAACCATCCAAGATAAAGGATGATGAGGATTTTGAGCGCTTTTCTGAAATGATTAGACCTATCTTTTTGCGTATGTGTCTGACTGATATGCTTAAAATGAATCCTTATGCTAAGTATATGAAGGATATTGTTACAAATAAGAGAAAGATACCGGAAGCTGAAATTTCCACCATGCTTGCTAATTGTACTTTCATGGGTGGAATACCAAAGAAACTTGGAGATCCAGGAGTACCAACTATACCATGCTCCATTAAAAGAAACTATGTTAAAAAATGCTTTATGTGATCTTGGAGCCAGTGTTAGTGTTATGCCTCTCTCTTTATACCGTAGACTTGATTTGAATAAGTTGACACCAACTGAAATATCTTTGCAAATGGCTGACAAATCAACTGCTATACATGTCGGTATTTGTGAGGATGTGCCTGTTGTGGTTGCAAATGTTACTATTTTAATGGACTTTGTTATTCTTGATATTCCTGAGGACGATAGTATGTCTATTATTTTTGGAAGACCCTTTTTGAATACTGCAGGGGCAGTTATTGATTGCACCAAAGGCAATGTCACTTTTCATGTTAATGGTAATGAGCATACGGTACACTTTCTGAGGAAACAACCTCAAGTCCACAGTATCAATTCTATTGGAAAATTTTCAACAATTACTACTAGAGGTTTTGAATTTCCTCTTCCTACTGTCAAGAACAAATATGATATTCTTATTGTTGGGGATGCGCATATCCCCGTTGAGGTAACCTAGTGTTATTCAAAAATTCTCTGGTTCCATGTTATTCGGAATGAGTTTGTTAACAAGACCTGATCAACCTTGTTAGTGGATTCCTTTTGATGAGCATGAGATGGATAAATTTAGAAAACACAACTCTCCGTACCCTCTTTTTACTTTCTGATAATTATATTAAACTAGCAAAAGAGCCCGTGCATTGCAACGTGAGAGAAAACATAACACACGCTCTTAACTCAACAACCATCACTCAAGACCATAATAGGTCCATCTCCTTTATTTTTGCAAGGCATCATATTTGTGTTGCCGCTTATCCTCCTTCTTACCCTCGCCGGCGATGGCCTCGGTGTTCACACAAATCAACAAAAATGTGTGTTGAATATGGTTAATCCTAAGACGTCTCTCTCCCTCTCTCCTCCCTCTCCCTCTCTCTCTATTTCTCTCACACTCGCGATGAGAAATATATTGTTTTCCCCTATGACATTTTTCAGAGGTATGCATGTGTAGTTATCGATGTTTTCTTTTCCCTATATGGTTATAGTGAGGTGTTTATTTGCAATCTGGATCACCGCCGGTATGAAAAAACGGATCTTGCGCTATAAATTATAAGTTTGCTTCCATAACTATATTTTAAAAATATTTAACAGGTAAAATTAACATCATATCTATATTCCATACATTTTTCTAATAAAATTTCATATATAATATGTTAAAATCAAAGTTACAGTTTAAAAGATACAGATAATTTAGAAAATCATTTGGTTTGACTCAAATTTATTCCAAAATAATATTTAAAAATACTTAACATGTAAAAATAATCTCATATTCATATTCTACATATTTTTCTAATCAAATTTCATATATAGCATGTTCAAATCGGAGTTACGGTTTAAAAGATATGGATGATTTTAAAAAGCATTTGTTTGACTTAAATATGATCCACTGATGAATTACCTAAACCATCAGGGGGGTTTTCGAAAAATGTAAAATAACACTTCGGGTGTGACTTAAATCTGGATGGTGGGTTGATTTCAAGAAAAGATGGGGACTTTTATGTAAAATACGAAAATAACGATTCGTTTTAACTTAAAACAGGACTGTAGGTTGAATTCTCTAAAATAGAGGGACTTTTCTGAAAAATGCCATGACGGACGAAAGAAACCCAATTTGCTTTATTATTAGGTAAAGATAAAGCAAACATAGTATTTTTCTGTCTGTTTCCTGAATTATCCATGCAATAAAAAATACCCTGAAATTTAAATATGATTTTTCTGGAATATTTGAAGATATCTGGCACTAAGAACTCATCAGGGGGAGCAAGCACCTGGCCACGAGGGTCCAGGGCACACCCCCTGCCTCGTGGGCCGATGGTGGCCCCTCTCCACTTATTCCAGCCACCACACACTCCTTCTTCCTCCCAAAAAAATCACCAACCAGCTCAAACCCGAGTTCTAGCTCATCTTGCTGCCATTTTCAATCTCCTTGCTCAAAGCTCCATTCACGAAACTGCTTTGGGGGATTGTTCTTCGGTATGTGACTCCTCCAATGGTCCAATTAGTTTTTGTTCTAGTTCTTTATTCATTGCAAATTTTTGCTTCTTAGGTGACCTTATTCTTGAGCTTGCATATCAAATTTATGTGGTCAAAAGTAGTTTTGATGCATGATATTGCCTCTAGGCACTTGTGGGAGTAGTTGCTATCAATTTTGTTGAGCTTGGTTCACTTTTATTTTGAAGTTACTAAAAATTTCAGATATTTTCAGAAAAAGATGAACAGATTTTTGAGGGGCTCATCGAGCCGAAGCTCGAAGGATAAGCAAAGTGAGCAGGATAAGAGGCCCAAATATAATCTCCCTCACACCGCGGAAGTTCGACCGTGTGAATGGCCTTCTGATAATTTCTTGAGAGCAGCCGGGATTTATGATGAATTTTATGAGTTGGCTGAGAATGCAGGCCTCACCGCCTTCCTCCACGACCAACGCGAACAGTATCTCTTACTCACCAATATCTTTGTGCAAAACTTTGATTTCCATGCTAGGAGCTCACCACCTTCGGTGGAATTTTATTTATATGATGAGCATAAGGAGATATCACTTCGTGACTTTTGTCGGATTTGTTTGATCCCTTTTGAGGGCAGTGTAGAGGAACCGCATCGTGACGATGTGGAAGGGTTTATTGATACAATTGTTGTAGGGGAAACGAGGAAAGTTTCCGATGCAAGAATTACTAGCATACATTTTCCTATTTTACGTTACTTTGCAATATTTGCTAGTAGATGCTTAATTGGTCGCGGAAACTGTGGCAACCTTAGTGCCCATGATATTATTATTTTGTGCCATGCCTTGTTCCGTGATGACACATTCAGTATGGGCGCTATTGTTGCAAAGCGGTTAAATCTTAACCGTACTAAGGGCCCCATCTTGGGAGGTATCTTTGCCTCGCGCCTCGCTTCACATTTTAACGTACCTATTAGACATTATGAGAAGGAAGAGAAGTTGCTGCCTCATGTTTTTTCTAGACTATAAGAGTATGGTAACACATGATTTTATCGTTAAGAATAAGGAAAAGATGCTTAAGTACAAGTTGATATTTGATAAAAATCACCCTGAGACTATTACTTTGCCTGCTCCTTCCTTGTTTGACTTATCTGCACGCAAGTACCTTGTTCCACTGGAGGCCATTTACGCCTACCGAAACCCCACATCAGCTACAGAGCCTGAGCCAGAACCACAATTTGATCCTCACCGGCAGTCTGTTTATCAATGGAATCCAGAGGAGATTGCCAACCAGTGGCACCAGGGGCATCCTTCTTAGTACGACCCCAACTACAACTTTGGATATCCGCCAGGCCAGCCGTGGCCATAGACCAACTTAGGCCAAAAGCCTAAGCTTGGGGGAGTACGTATTCCTCACCGACATTACATTTATGCTCACACACTCATGCTAGTTGTCGGTGCTCATACTTTTTCATTGTAATATCCATGCTAGTTTATTTTCCTTTTTATGCTTTCTTCTTGTGTGTTTGATAAACCTTAAGAAAACCAAAAAAATTAGTTGTAGCTTTTAGCTAGTTTACTTTCCATGCCTGTAGTAGTAATTAAAAAGAAAACCCAAAATGATTTCTCGTTCTTCTTTTTGCTTGTTGGGAGATTTCCCGTGTAAATAGTTTTGTTTCTTTTCTTTGGGGGTCGAGAGGAGAAGACCATAATGAAAATGTTGAGTGGCTCTTATATGCATTTTTGTTGATCTAACAAAGAGCCCATATTACCTTGTCATCTCTCTTGAATTGAATGCTTGCAGACTACAGCTTAGTCCAATGCACGTGCACTATTATTATTATCCACACTATTCAGTCGTGCAAGTGAAAGGAAATAATGATGATTATATGATGAACTTATTGAGATGATAAAAGCTGGTATGAACTCGACCTCTCTTGTTTTTGTAAATATGATTAGTCCATCGTTCCTGATTCAGCCTATTATGAATAAACATGTTTGCAATGGCAATTAGAGATTGTAGTTGCTTATGCCATGCTTAATTAGCTAGGAGCTTATAATGGTTTACCTTGCGTGCCAACATGCTATTAAAATGGTTGTGATGTGGTATGGTAGGGTGGTATCCTCTTTTGAACAATTCGAGTAGCTTGACTTGGCACATGTTCATGCATGCAGTTGAAACAAAATCAACATAGCCTCTACGATATTTATGTTCATCGTGCATTATATCCTACTCATGCTTGCATTCGGTGTTGATTAATTTTAATGCATGTTCATGACTGTTCTCGCTCTCTAGCTGGTCGCTTCCCAGTCTTTTGCTCGCCTTCACTTGTACTAAGTGGGAATACTGCTTGTGCATCCAAATCCATAAACCCCAAAGTTTTTCCATATGAGTCCAACATACCTACCTATATACGGTATCTACCTGCCGTTCCAACTAAATTTGTATGTGCCAAACTCTAAACCTTCAAATAAACATTCTATTTTGTATGCTCGAATAGCTCATGTATCAACTAGGGTTGTCTGTATCTTCCATGCTAGGTGGGTTATTCTCAAGAGGAGTGGATTCCGCTCCTCACTCACGAGAACATGGCTAGTCACCGGGATGCCCAGTCCCATGCTTTATGCAAATCAAAATAACTGCAAACAAAACTCCCCCGGGACTCTTGTTAGTTGGAGGCACTCGTTGTTTCGAGCAAGCCATGGATTGCTGCTTGTTGGTGGAGGGGGAGTATAAACTTTACCATTCTGTTTGGGAACCGCCTATAATGTGTGTAGCATGGAAGATATCGAGATCTCTCGGTTGTTATGTTGACAATGAAAGTATTCCACTCAAAATATTATTCATATCTATTTCAAAAGCGAGCTCTGGCACCTCTACAAATCCATGCTTCCCTCCGCGAAGGGCCTATCTATTTGCTTTTATGTTGAGTCATCATCCTCTTATTAAAAAGCACCAGTTGGAGAGCACCGCTGTCATTTGCATCCATTACTGTTAGTTTACATTGAGTATGACTTGACCGGATCTCTTTTACCATGAATTACAATGTCTAGTCAATCCTTGATCTTTAAAGGTGCTCTGCATTTATGTTTTGCAGTCTCAGAAAGGGCTAGCGAGATACCATCTTGTTATATCATATCATGATTGTTTTGAGAAAGTATTGTCATTCGAGATTTACTATTATTACTCGCTAGTTGATTATGCCATTGATATGAGAAAACATGAGACCTAAATGTTATTGTGAATATGTTTAGTTCATAATCTTTGCTGAAAACCTGAATGCTGGCTTTACATATTTACAACAACAAGAGCAAACAGAGTTTGTAAAAGTTTTTCTTTATCACTTTCAGTTTATCAACTGAATTGCTTGAGGACAAGCAAAGGTTTAAGCTTGGGGGAGTTGATACGTCTCCGTCGTATCTACTTTCCCAAAAACTTTTGCCTTTGTTTTGGACTCTAACTTGCATGATTTGAATGGAACTAACCCGGACTGACGTTGTTTTCAGCAGAATTGCCATGGTGTTATTTTTGTGCAGAAATAAAAGTTCACGGAATGACTTGAAAATCAACGGAGAATTATTTTGGAATATATAAAAAATACTAGAAGAAAGATCCACGTTGGGGGGCCACCACCTGTCCACGAGGGTGGGGGCGCGCCCTACCCCCTGGGCGCGCCCCTGCCTCGTGGGCCCCCTGACGCTCCACCGACCTCAACTCCAATTCCATATATTCATGTTCGGGGAGAAAAAAAATCAGAGAGGAAGATTCATCGCGTTTTACGATATGGAGCCGCCGCCAAGCCCTAAACTCTCTCGGGAGGGCTGATCTGGAGTCCGTTCGAGGCTCCGGAGAGGGGAATTCGTCGCCATCATCATCATCAACCTTCCTCCATCACCAATTTCATGATGCTCACCGCCGTGCGTGAGTAATTCCATCATAGGCTTGCTTGACGGTGATGGGTTGGATGAGATTTATCATGTAATCAAGTTAATTTTATTAGGGTTTGATCCCTAGTATCCACTATGTTCTGAGATTGATGTTGCTATGACTTTGCTATGCTTAATGCTTGTCACTAGGGCCCGAGTGCCATGATTTCAGATCTGAACCTATTATGTTTTCATGAATATATGTGAGTTCTTTATCCTATCTTGCAAGTTTATAGTCACCTACTATGTGTTATGATCCGGCAACCCCGAAGTGACAATAATCGGGACCACTCCCAGTGATGACCCTAGTTTGAGGAGTTCATGTATTCACTATGTGTTCATGCTTTGGTCCGGTACTCTATTAAAAGGAGGCCTTAATATCCCTTAATTTCCAATAGGATCCCGCTGCCATGGGAGGGTAGGACAAAAGATGTGATGCAAGTTCTTTCCATAAGCATGTATGACTATATTCAGAATACATGCCTACATTACATTATTGAACTGGAGCTAGTTCTGTGCCACCCTAGGTTATGACTGTTACATGATCGATCGCATCCGACATAATTCTCCATCACCGATCCAATGCCTACGAGCTTTCCATATATTGTTCTTCGCATATTTATTTTTCCGCTGCTATTGTTACAATCAATACAAAACCCAAAAAATATTACTTTTGCTGCCGTTACCTTTTGCCACCGTTATTACTACTATCCTATTACTTTGCTACTAAACACTTTGTTGCATATATTAAGTTTCTAGGTGTGGTTGAATTGACAACTCAGCTGCTAGTACTTGAGAATATTCTTTGGCTCCCCTTGTGTCGAATCAATAAATTTGGGTTGAATAATCTACCCTCGAAAACTTTTGCGACCCCCTATACTTGTGGGTTATCAGTGACACAGAACTAGCTCCAGTTCATCAATGTAATGTAGGCATGTATTCTGAATATACTCATACGTGCTTATGGAAAAGAACTTGCATGACATCTTTGGTCCTACCCTCACGTGGCAGCGGGGTCCTATTGGAAACTAAGGAATATTAAGGCCTCCTTTTAATAGAGTACCGGACCAAAGCATTAACACTTAGTGAATACATGAACTCCTCAAACTACGGTCATCACCGGTAAGTATCCCAATTATTGTCACTTCTGGGTTAACGGATCATAACACATAATAGGTGACTATAGACTTGCAAGATAGGACCAAGAACTCACATATATTCATGAAAACATAATAGGTTCAGATCTGAAATCAGGGCACTCGGGCCCTAGTGACATGCATTAAGCATAGCAAAGTCATAGCAACATCAATCTCAAAACATAATGGATACTAGGGATAACACCCTAACAAACTAACTCGATTACATGATAAATCTCATCCAACCCATCACCGTCGAGCAAGCCTACGAAGGAATTACTCATGCACGGTGGTGAGCATCATGAAATTGGTGATGGAGGAAGGTTGATGATGACGATGGCGACGTATTCCCCTCTCCGGAGCCCCGAACGGACTCCAGATCAGCCGTCCCAAGAGAGATTAGGGCTTGGGGGCGGCTCCGTATCGTAAAACGCGATGAATCCTTCTCTCTGACTTTTTTCTCCCCGAACGTGAATATATAGAGTTGGAGTTGAGGTCAGTGGAGCACCAGGGGGCCCACGAGGCAGGGGGCGCGACCAGGGGGTTGGCGCGCCCCCACCCTCGTGGACAGGGCGTGGGCCCCCTGGCCTTGATTCTTTTGCCAGTATTTTTTATATATTCCAAAAATATTCTCCGTTGATTTTCAGGTCATTCCGAGAACTTTTATTTCTGCACAAAAATAACACCATGGTAATTCTACTGAAAACAACGTCAGTCCGGGTTAGTTCCATTCAAATCATGCAAGTTAGAGTCCAAAACAAGGGCAAAAGTGTTTGGAAAAGTAGATACGTTGGAGACGTATCAATCCATGGGCTCCTCTTCATCCAGCCTCCACCGCGCGCTCCTCCACTGGCTACTGTTCAACCAGCCCTCTCCACGGGGTCCTGTTCAACCAACCCTCCACGGGCTACTGTTCATCCAGCCCTCCATCGGCTACTGTTCATCCAGCCCTCCATGGGGTCGTCCTGTTTATCCAGCCCTCCACTGGGTCCTGTTCATCCACCCCTCCATGGGGTCCTGTTCATCCACCGGCTCGATCGATCGAGGTATTGTTCATCCAGTGGCAACAGCCTCTACTACCATGGGGTCCTGTTCATCCAACCCCCACCGGGAACTGTTCATCCAAAGCCCCCAACAACGCATACTGTTCATCCAGAGGCAGCATCGATCGGCTTCAGTTAGCAGTAGTAGCGAAGGAATCACTCGGGTTCAGTTAACAGCAAGAGATCGATTGATCGCTTGGGTTCAGTAACGCGTAGCCTGCATTGCAATCGCTCGGGTTTAGTTAGGGCCCAACGCCTCGCTCGGGTTCAGTTAGAGCCAACGCCTCACACACACGCGCGTACGTGTACGAGAGAAACGCGCATCGCTCGACCCCCGAGCTCCCACCGTAACCGGGAACTCCCCCGATATTTTCCTCGCCCTCGCTTCTACCACGATTTTCTCTGTCACGGACAACCCAAAGAATGTCATGCAATTGCGTCTCCGGCCCGCCCAGGACCAAAAGTCCATTTTCTATCATGATTTTTTGTCATAGAAGTAGGAGCCCACCACATCTATGATGATACCGGGGTTTGTCACAATTATCATCATAGAAGTGTCATAAGCATGACAACAAAAAATTCGTTTGGCCCAAAATGTCACGGATGTGTCTTTTTTCTAGTGTAGAGCGCATACAAGAGCTCTCAGAACCGAGGTTACCTCTCTCCTTACCGAGCTTCCCTTAGATTCACATGAGACATGGCTACTACCTCAAGTGGAAATGCTATGTGTGCTTAGGTATCAAGAAGACAACATCAGAGACACTCGGAAGGAAGGAATAGTCACCACGGATGCTGATATGTCTCCAACGTATCTACTTTTCCTCTTGTTTTGGACACTAATTTGCATGAGTTGAATGAAACTAACCCCAGACTGACGTTGTTTTCAGCACAATTACCATGGTGTTGTTTTTGTGCAGAAATAAAAGTTCTCGGAATGGAACGAAACTCTGCGAGGATTTTTTATATCAATAAAGAGAATTTTTGGAGCCAAGATCCACCATAGGGGGGCACCTGGGTGGGCACAACCTACCAGGGCGCCCCCCTCCAGGCGTGCCCAGGTGGGTTGTCCCCACCTGGTGGCCCCACAGACCCTGAAACCAACACTATAAAATCACATTTTTCCAAAAAAATCAGGGAGAAGGAATTATCGCGTTCCACGAGACGGAGCCACCGTCACCTCCTATTCTTCATCGGGAGGCCAGATCTGGACTCCGTTTGGGGCTTCGGAGAGGGGGATCTTCGATCTTCGTCATCACCAACTCTTCTCCATCGCCAATTCCATGATGCTCCCCACCGGGAGTGAGTAATTCCTTCGTAGGCTCGCTGGTCAGGGTGGAGTTGGATGAGATTCATCATGTAATCTAGTTAGTTTTGTTAGGGGTTGATCCCTAGTATCCACTATGTTCTGAGATTGATGTTGCTATGACTTTGCCATGCTTAATGCTTGTCAATTTGGGATCGGGTGCCATGATTTTAGATCTGAACCATTTATGTTATCACCATTATATCCATGTTCTAGATCGGATCCTGCAAGGTATAGTCACCTACTACGTGTTATGATCCGGCAAACCCGGAGTGACAATAGTCGGGACTACTCCCAGTGATGACCGTAGTTTGAGAAGTTCATGTATTCACCATGTGTTAATGCTTTGTTCCGGTTCTCTATTAAAATGAGGCCTTAACATCCCTTAGTTTCCATTTGGACCCCACTGCCACGGGAGGGTAGGACAAAAGATGTCATGCAAGTTCTTTCCATAAGCACGTATGACTATTTACAGAATACATGCCTACATTATATTTATAAACTGGAGCTAGTGTTGTATCGCCCTAAGTTATGACTATCACATGATGAATGTCATCCAACAAATTACGATCCAATGCCTACGAATTTATTTTATATTATTCTTGCTAAGTTACCACTACTATCGTTACTGTTGCACTTGCTACACAACTACTTCTATCACTATTACCGTTACTATTGCTGCTGTCACTATTATCAAAACTATCAAACTACTTTGCCGCAGATAATTAATCTCCAGGTGTGGTTGAATTGACAACTCAGCTACTAATACTTACAAATATTCTTTGGCTCCCCTTGTGTCTAATCTATAAATTTGGGTTGAATACTCTACCCTCGAAAACTGTTGCAATCCCCTATACTTGTGGGTTATCAAGACCTTTTACTGGCGCCGTTGCCGGGGAGCATAGCTATATTTTGTTGAGTCACTTGGGATTATTACCAATTTATCACTAGGAAGAATTTAAAGGATGCTAAGACCAAGATTTATCCCTCTAAGATGAGGGGAGGTAAGGAACTGCCATCTAGCTCTGCTTTAGATTCACCTTTTGTTATAAGTAAACTTGCAACACCACCATTTAGCCCACGTCAATATGAGATCTTTGCAAAGTCTTCTCAAGGGGGACCATGTCCGTGGACTAATAAATGTTAGTTTTGCCAAAGATTGTGCTTGTAGTTCTTATATCGAAGGAAAGCTACATGAGAAGGCTCGCCCACCCACGACTATCATCTACTCGAAGAGGCCCTTGGAGATCCTTCACATGGATCTCTTTGGGCCTCCATCCTTTGATAGTCTTGGGGGTAGAAAGTATTTCTTGGTGATTGTGGATGATAACTCAAGATACACTTGGGTATACTTCTTCAAGAGGAAGAGTGATACTCAACAAACCATAATCGACTTTGTAAATGAAGCTCATCGTCAACACAATGCAAAGATCTTAACAATAAGAAGTGACAACGACACCGAGTTCAGGAACTATACCTTGGATGACTTTCTTAGTGATGAGGGGATGAAGCATCAATATTCCGCACCTTACACCCCTCAACAAAATGGTGTAGCGGAGAGGAAGAACCGGACATTGATGGATGCAGCAAGGACCATGATGACGGAGTTCAAGTCTCCATACAACTTTTGGGACGAAGCCATCAACACCGCTTATCATGCATTCAATCGGCTCTACCTCCGCAAAGACTTGAACAAGAATCCATATGAGATACTCACCGGCAACAAGCCCAACCTCAACTACTTCCAGGTGTTCGGGTGTAAGTGTTTCATTCTCAAGAAAGGTGTTCGTTTGTCTAAATTTGAGGCTATAGCTCATGAGGGCATATTTGTTGGTTATGCTACGAACTCTCATGCTTACCGTGTCCTCAGCAAGTCCACTGGACTCATTGAGGAGACATGTAACATGGAGTTTGACGAGAATAACGACTCCCGAGTGGATCAGAGTGGTACTTGTGATGTAGGTGATGAAATTCCTCCCCAAGCCATAAGAAGAACGTGTGTTGGTCATATCCTACCCACTGAGGAACCCCTTGTGGTCGAAGGAGAAGGACAATGGTCCACTCAAGTGGAACCATCACCAACCCAAGACCAACACGCTTCCGAAGAACAAAGTGAAGGCCCCCAACCAAATGAACAAGATCAAGGGCAAGATTAACCTCAAGTTGGTGGTGAACCACCAAGTGATGCCCAAGGTCAAGTTCTTTATACCGACCAAGTTCAAGATCAAGAGCAAGCTCAAGATCAAGAACAAGCTCAAGATGATCAAGTTACCGCTCCTCAACTCTCTGTTGAGGAAGAATTGGAGCGTCGTGCTGCCAAGATTGCATCCAAGCTCACTACCAAAGATCATCTCATGAAGAATGTGCTTGGAAGCTTAAGAAAGGGGGTAAGCACTCATAGACAATTAGCAAAATATTGTGAACATCACGCATTTGTCTATTGCACTATAAAAAAAGACACATCCGTGACGTTTTGGGCCGAATGAAAAAAATTATGTCATACTTATGACACTTCGATGACAATAATTGTGAAAAAACCATACATGTGGTGGGCTCCTACTTCTATGACAAAAAATCTTGACAGAAAATGGGCTTTTCATCCTGGGCGGGCCGGAGACGCAGCTGCATGACATTCTTTGGGCCGTCCATGATCGAAAAACCGTGGTAGAAGCGAGGGCGAGGAAAATTTCGGGGAGTTCCCGGTTTCGGTGGGTGGTCGGGGGCCGAGCGATGCGCGTTTCTCTCGTACACATATGCGCGTGTGTGCGAGGCGTTGGGCTCTAACTAAACCCGAGCGATTGCACTAGCTACGTTACTAAACCCGAGTTATTCCTTTGCTACTACTGCTAACTGAAGCCGATCGATGCTGCCTCTGGATGAACAGTGAGCATTGCTAGGGGTGGATGAACAGTTCCCGGTGGGGGTGGATGAACAGGACCCCGTGGTGTTGCCTCTGGATGAACAGGACCCTGATCGATCGAGTCGGTTGGGGCTGGATGAATAGGACTCCGTGGAGGGCTGGATGAATAGGACCACCCCGTGGATGGCTGGATGAACAGTAGATGGTGGAGGGCTGGATGAACAGTAGCCCGTGGAGGGGTGGTTGAACAGGAGCCCGTGGAGAGGGCTGGTTGAACAGTAGCTGGTGGAGTAGCGCGCAGTGGAGGCTAGATGAACAGGAGCCCGCGGATGAACAGTCGCAGGTGGAGGCTGGAGGAGGTCGATGGTGGATGAATAGTAGCCCATGGAGGCTGAAGGGGGTCGACGGTGGAGATGAACAGTATCCCGTGGAGTCCCGTTTTGCGGTACGCCACACCCCTCCTGATGAACAGGACCCCCGTTTGGATCGTAGCGCTCCAACACAAGTCTGTTTCCTCCGTTTTGCGGTACGCCACACCCCTCCCGATGAACAGGACCCCCGTTTCGACTGTAGGAGGTCCGTTTCCTCTGTTTTGCGGTACGCCAGACCGATCCTGATGAACAGGATCCCATTTCGACGGTGGCCGGTCGAACACAAGGCCGTTTCCTCCATTTTGCGGTACGCCAGGCCTCATTTCCATCGGTTGTTCCGTCCAAGCCCTCCTGATGAACACGACGACGTATTCCGTTCCGACCCAGCCGGTTGGCTCCTCATGAACACGACGACGACGCTGTTTCTCCATTCCAACCCAGCCCTGTACACAAGCCCTGGCCGTACGTATGCGCGAGTAGGCGTTCGAGACCCTGCCCGTATGTACGTATGTGGCCGTATTTCCTTTCTTGCACACTGGCCACTGTACGTACGTGTACATGCTACGTGTGCGCTTCCACTACGACACGTGCGCGCCTCTACATCGACCAGTATGTACGTACACGTTCGCGGCCAGAATGACAATGCTACCTACGCTTCGACCAGGTGGGTCCCGACTGTCAGGCACTTCCTTGCGTGCAAAGATGTAGTTGGTGGGTCCCAGCAGTCAGGGTGGAAAATCGTTTTTTTGCCCGGATGCACTTCCTTGCGTGCGAAGATGTCGCTGGTAGGTCTCAGCAGTTAGGGGAAACGTTTTTTTCCGTGAAATAAGGTTGCCCGTCCGGTGGGTCCCTACTGTCAGGTGGAGGAATCATTATTTTCTGCGTAATAAGGAGGCACTTCCTTGCTGCGGCCGTGGACCCAGTTGTCAGCCTCTCCACATACAGTCCACGTCCGATGGAAGCCTGTCGGCGTTCTGGGAACGGGGGTCCCCAGACTAGCCCACCTGCGGCCCGCGGCGTGGCTGTGCCAGCAGGCCGTACGACCCATCTTCACCAACAAAGCGCCCAAGACCCTCGCGAGGGGCCAAGCCTTGCGAGGCGGACGACGGAAGACCTCCTCTGGAGTGTCCTAGCTAGGAAGGCTCACGAGGAGCGGAGATATCAATGCGAGGCGAACCTCATGAGGCTCTCATGACGTAAGCCGTGACAATCGACATCAGGCGGGCGCCAACACGTGCAGCATCCTTGTTTCCTCTTTGGTGCAAAGGGGGCAAGCACAGCCGCGAAGTACCGAGGCCTCAGGAAAAGGTTGCCATTTCGGTGCAACAAGGCCAAGACCATGGACTGTAAGACAGAGATCATCGTGGAGCCCAGAACAGCGTCACCACCAGAACTTTGTGCAGGTGAAGACTACTTTTGTCAGGATAGCTTGTACTAGCTTTCCCCCTCAAATTAGCCCGCCATTGTTGGCTCCCTTCCCGCTCGATATTTGGGAAGAGGACCAGGGCCTCTATAAATAGGACTAGCCGCCACAGTAGCGGGGGACCTGATCTTAGCTAGAGGAGAGAAAGACAGACCACCCCCCCCCACACAAGCTCGTCGAGCTCAAAAACGCCTCAACCTCAGGAGGCCGTTCTTCCCTTGTATTGTTCATCATCAGCCCAAGAGGCAATCCACCACCACCACACTGGAGTAGGGTATTACACCACAATGGTGGCCCGAACTAGTATAAACCTCGTGTCTTTCTGTGTTGTGAGTTCGTCGAGTTCGTCCGCAAGATCTTAGTGAGCTAGAGCATAGATTGGTAGGAGGGAAAGACTTCGCGCACACCCCAGTGTTCGAACCTTAAGGGTTTGCCGGAACCCCACATCCCGACATTTGGCGCACCAGGTAGGGGGTGTGTCGTAGCTTCCCTTCCATCAGTTCGTCGCTCCGTCATCTCCATGTCAGGCGCTCGCCGCGCTCGAGCTGAGCATCGGGCCGCCCTCGCCGCCCGCGTCGCTTAGACGGCTCCTGTCGGCGGGCCGCCTCATCGTTCTCTGTCCCTGTAGGATCGAAAGTATGTCTAGAGGGGGGGGGGGTGATTAGACTACTTGACCAAATAAAAACTTAACCTTTTCCCAATTTTAGTTCTTGGCAGATTTTAGCTATTGTAGGACAAGTCAAGCAATCATCTCACAATTCAAGCAAGCATGCAAAGAGTATATTGGTAGCGGAAAGTAAAGCATGCAACTTGCAAGAATGTAAAGGGAAGGGTTTGGAGAATTCAAACGCAATTGGAGACACGGATGTTTTTCCCGTGGTTCGGATTGGTGGTGCTATCCTACATCCACGTTGATGGAGACTTCAACCCACGAAGGGTAACGGTTGCGCGAGTCCACGGAGGGCTCCACCCACAAAGGGTAATGGTTGCGCGAGTCCACGGAGGGCTCCACCCACGAAGGGTCCACGAAGAAGCAACCACCCACGAAGGGTCCACGAAGAAGCAACCTTGTCTATCCCACCATGGCCATCGCCCACGAAGGACTTGCCTCACTAGCGGTAGATCTTCACGAAGTAGGCGATCTCCTTGCCCTTACAAACTCCTTGGTTCAACTCCACAATCTTGTCGGAGGCTCCCAAGTGACACCTAGCTAATCTAGGAGACACCACTCTCCAAGAAGTAACAAATGGTGTGTAGGTAATGAACTCCTTGCTCTTGTGCTTCAAATGATAGTCTCCCCAACACTCAACTCTCTCTCATAGGATTTGGATCTGGTGGAAAGAAGGTTTGAGTGGAAAGCAACTTGGGGAAAGCTAGAGATCAAGATTCATATGGTAGGAATGGAATATCTTGGTCTCAACACATGAGTAGGTGGTTCTCTCTCAGAACATATGAGTTGGAATTGTGTATGTGTTCTGATGGCTCTCTCCACGAATGAAGAGGAGGTCGAGGGGTATATATAGCCTCCACACAAAATCCAACCGTTACACACAGTTTTCCAATCTCGGTGGGACCGAATCAACAAACTCGGTCGGACCGAAAAGGTAAACCTAGTGACCGTTAGAGATTTTCGGTGGGACTGACATGAAACTCGGTAGGACCGATATGGTTAGGGTTTGGGCATAACGTAATCTCGGTGAGACCGATTACACAAACTCGGTGAGACCGATTTTGGTAATAGGCTAACCAGAGAGTTGGTCAGGCAAACTCAGTGGGACCGATTTGCTCTTTCGGTGAGACCGAAAAGTTACAAAAAGGAAACAAAGAGTTTACATTGCTATCTCGGTGGGACCGATCCGCTCTTTCGGTGAGACCGAAAAGTTACGAAAGGGAAACAGAGAGTTTGCAATCCCATCTCGGTGAGACCGAGATCCCTATCGGTAGAACCGAATTGCTAGGGTTTGGCAGTGGTTAATGACATGTGAAACTCGGTGGCGCCGGATAGAAAGAATCGGTATGACCGAGTTTGGCTTAGGGTTTAGGTCATATGTGGATATGGGAAAGTAGTTGAGGGTTTTGGAGCATATCACTAAGCACATGAAGCAAGAGGTTCATTAAGCAACACCTCATCCCTCCTTGATAGTATTGGCTTTTCCTAAAGACTCAATGTGATCTTGGATCACTAAAATATAAAATGAAGAGTCTTGAGCTTTTGAGCTTGAGCCAATCCTTTGTCCTTAGCATTTTGAGGGTTCCACTTTCACATCCATGCCATGCCAATCATTGAGCTTTCCTGAAATAGTCATCTTGGAATAGCATTAGCTCAATGAGCTATATGTTGTTATGAATTACCAAAACCACCTAGGGATAGTTGCACTTTCAATCTCCCCCTTTTTGGTAATTGATGACAACATATAGATCAAAGCTTCGACAAATGATAATAAGCATGAAATATATCGTCGCTTTGAGAAGTATGTGACAAGTAAGAGCTCCCCCTAATTTTGTGCATATTTAAAATTTGCTTTGGACTGCAAATGCACAAGGAGTTAGAGTCATGGGTTACTCTTCCATGTCACATACATCTTGGTGGAGCGCTTAAAATGATAAGAATGAAATACATGCACTCATCACCAAGAATAGTGAATGATCGCATAAGATAGATAAGATGATAATATTAAGCAAACATTAAGTGTAGCTTATGATCAAACACATGATCATCAATGTCTCACGAGCAATGACATAGTATCTCACACAAAAGCAAACAAAGTTCGAAAAACCACCAAATAAAACAAGAGAGAATAAAAGCAACACTCTCTCTCGAAGCCTATGATCTATACATTTTCTCCCCCTTTGGCAACAAGTTACCAAAAAGTTCCTAGAAAATGCATAGTGCTAAGTCGACACTCAGGCTTGATCTTCAGGTGGTGGTGGAGTACGGAGCACTCCAAGGACAAAGCCTTCTGTAGACGTGGTCGGAGTCGAGGCTGAAGTGGACGCTGGAGCTGGTGGAACTGAGGCTGTAGCTGGTGCAAACGTGGTGGCTCTGGGGTCAGCAACTGGCACTGCAGACGACCTCGGACCTCGTGGCACTCTGGCAAAGGCATCAGTTGTAGTCTTGCCTCTCCTCTCCTGCATGTCATCCTGAAGTTGTTCCACTGCAGTCTGAATCTCTGTCACTTTGACATCCAAGTCATAGAACTTTTGTTCCATGATCCTCTCTAAGCTTGCCTGGTTCTGAGTTAGGATGGCTAGTCCTTGCTCAATCCATAGGGTGGATGCAATCAAGTAACCAAGCTGCTCTTGTTCTATGACCTAGAGGCAATAATAAATTGGTTATTATTATATTTCTTTGTTCATGATAATAGTCTTTTATTCATGCTATAACTGTATTATCCGGAAATCGTAATACACGTGTGAATACATAGACCACAATATGTCCCTAGTGAGCCTCTAGTTGACTAGCTCGTTGTGATCAACAGATAGTCATGGTTTCCTGGCTATGGACATTGGATGTCGTTGATAACGGGATCACATCATTAGGAGAATGATGTGATGGACAAGCCCCAATCCTAAGCCTAGCACAAAGATCGTGTAGTTCGTATGCTAAAGCTTTTCTAATGTCAAGTATAATAATAAGAAATATAATAATAACCAATTTATTATTGCCTCTAGGGCATATTTCCAACAGGTCCCGGGGGTCCACCAAGTGGGGCCACCTGCCCCAGAAGGCTGCGTGGGCCAAGTGTGGGAGGGGACCAGCCCCTAGGAGGGCTGGTGCGCCCCCCACAAGGGACCTAAGGCGCAAGGGAGAGTGGGAGGGGGCAAACCCTAGGGCAGATGGGCCCTAAGGCCCACCCCAGGCGCGCCTCCCCTCTCTTCCCCTCTTGGCCGCCCCCAAGTCCCATCTAGGGCTGGCCGCACCCCTTGGGGTGGGAAACCCTAAAGGGGGCGCAGCCCCCCTTTCCCCTATATATATTGGAGGTTTTGGAGCAGCCCAATACATGAGAACTTCTCCCTCTTGGTGCAGCCCTACCTCTCTCCCTACTCCTCCTCTCCCGTGGTGCTTGGCGAAGCCCTGCAGGATTGCCACGCTCCTCCATCACCACCACGCCGTTGTGCTGCTGCTGGATGGAGTCTTCCTCAACCTCTCCCTCTCTCCTTGCTGGATCAAGGCGTGGGAGACGTCACCGGGCTGTACGTGTGTTAAACGCGGAGGTGCCGTCCGTTCGGCACTAGGATCTCCGGTGATTTGAATCACGACGAGTACGACTCCTTCAACCCCGTTCTCTTGAACGCTTCCGCTTAACGATCTACAAGTGTATGTAGATGCACTCTCCTTCCCCTCGTTGCTGGTTTCTCCATAGATAGATCTTGGTGACACGTAGGAAAATTTTGAATTTCTGCTACGTTCCCCAACAGTGGTATCAGAGCTAGGTCTATTGCGTAGATTCCTTGCACGAGTAGAACACAAAGTAGTTGTGGGCGTTGATTTTGTACAATATGCTTACCGTTACTAGTCCAATCTTGTTTCGACGGTATTGTGGGATGAAGCGGCCCGGACCGACCTTACATGTACTCTTACGTGAGACTGGTTCCACCGACTGACATGCACTTGTTGCATAAGGTGGCTAGCGGGTGTCTGTCTCTCCCACTTTAGTCGGAACGGATTCGACGAAAAGGGTCCTTATGAAGGGTAAATAGCAATTGACATATCACGTTGTGGTTTTGCGTAGGTAAGAAACGTTCTTGCTAGAAACCCATAGCAGCCACGTAAAACATGCAACAACAATTAGAGGACGTCTAACTTGTTTTTGCAGGGTATGATATGTGATGTGATATGGCTAAGAAGAATGTGATGAATGATATGTGATGTATGAGATTGATCATGTTCTTGTAATAGGATTCACGACTTGCATGTCGATGAGTATGACAACCGGCAGGAGCCATAGGAGTTGTCTTTATTTATTGTATGACCTGCGTGTCATTGAACAACGCCATGTAATTACTTTACTTTATTGCTAACCGGTAGCCATAGTAGTATAAGTAACAGTTGGCGAGACAACTTCATGAAGACACGATGATGGAGATCATGGTGTCATGCCGGTGACGATGATGATCATGGAGCCCCGAAGATGGAGATCAAAAGGAGCAAAAATGATATTGGCCATATCATGTCACTATTTGATTGCATGTGATGTTTATCATGTTTATGCATCTTGTTTACTTAGAACGACGGTAGTAAATAAGATGATCCCTTACAACAATTTCAAGAAGTGTTCTCCCCTAACTGTGCACCGTTGCTACAGTTCGTCGCTTCTAAGCACCACGTGATGATCAGGTGTGATGGATTCTTACGTTCACATACAACGGGTGTAAGACAGTTTTACACAGCGAAAACACTTAGGGTTAACTTGACGAGCCTAGCATGTACAGACATGGCCTCGGAACACGGAGACCGAAAGGTCGAGCATGAGTCGTATAGTAGATACGATCAACATGAAGATGTTCACCGATGATGACTAGTCCGTCTCACGTGATGATCGGACACGGCCTAGTTGACTCGGATCATGTAATCACTTAGATGACCAGAGGGATGCCTATCTGAGTGGGAGTTCATAAGATGAACTTAATTATCCTGAACATAGTCAAAAAGGATTTTGCAAATTATGTCGTAGCTCGCACTTTAGTTCTACTGTTTTAGATATGTTCCTAGAGAAAATATAGTTGAAAGTTGAAAGTAGCAATTATGCGGATAGTAGAAAGCTTATGTCCTTAATGCACTGCTGAGTGTGCCGAACCCCAAACGTCGTTTGTGGATGTTGCGGACATCGGACATACACGTTTTGATAACTACGTGATAGTTCAGTTAAACGGTTTAGAGTTGAGGCACCAAAGACGTTTTTCGAAACGTCGCGGAACATATGAGATGTTTTCGAGGGCTAAAATTGGGATTTCAGGCTCGTGCCCACGTCAAGAGGTATAAGACCTCCGACGATTTTCTTAACCTACAAACTAAGGGAGAAAAGCTCAATTGTTGAGCTTGTGCTCAGATTGTCTGAGTGCAACAATCACTTGAATCGAGTGGGAGTTGATCTTCCAGATAGTGATGTTTCTCCAAAGTCATTACCACCAAGCTGCTAGAGCTTTGTGATGAACTATAACATATCAGGGATAGATATGACGATCCTTGAAATATTCGTGATGTTTGACACCGCGAAAGTAGAAATCAAGAAGGAGCATCAATTGTTGATGGTTGGTGAAACCACTAGTTTCAAGAAGGGCAAGGGAACAAAGGGATACTTCATGAAACGGCAATTCAGCTGCTGCTCTAGTGAAGAAACCCAAGGTTGAACCCAAACCCGAGACTAAGTGCTTCTGTAATAAAGGGGACACCCACTGGAGCAGCATTACCCTAGATACTTGGTAGATGAGAAGGCTGGCAAGGTCAATAGAAGTATATTGGATATACATTATGTTAATGTGTACTTTACTAGTACTCCTAGTAGCACCAGGGTATTAAGATACCGGTTCATTTGCTAAGTGTTAGTAACTCGAAATAAAAGAGCTACGGAATAAACGGAGACTAGCTAAAGGTGAGCTGACGATACGTGTTGGAAGTGTTTTCCAAGGTTGATATGATCAAGCATCGCACGCTCCCTCTACCATCGAGATTGGTGTTTGCGTTGAGCATAGACATGATTGGATTATGTCTATCGCAATACGGTTATTCATTTAAGGAGAATAATGGTTACTCTGTTTATTTGAATAATATCTTCAAATGGTCTTACACCTAAAATGAATGGTTTATTGAATCTCGATCGTAGTGATACACATGATCATGCCAAAAGATAGTAATGATAGTACCACCTACTTGTGGCACTGCCACTTAAGTCATATCGGTATAAAACGCATGAAGAAGCTCCATGTTGATGGATCTTTGGACTCACTCATTTTTGAAAGGATTGAGACATGCGTACCATGTCTATTGGTGTATATGCATGAAGAAACTCCATGCAAATGGACCGTTTTGACTCATTTGATTTTGAATCACTTGAGACATGCAAATCATACCACATGGGCAAGATGACTGAAAGCCTCGGTTTCAGTAAAATGGAACTAGAAAGCAACTTGTTGGAAGTAATACATTTTGATGTGTGCAATCCAATGAGTGCTGAGGCATGTAGTGGATATCGTTGTGTTTTACTTCACAGATGATTTGAGTAGATGTTGAGTATATTTACTTGATGAATCACGAGTCTGAATTATTGAAAGGTTTAAGTAATTTCAGTGTGAAGTTGAAAGATCGTCGTCACAAGAGGATAAAAATATCTATGATATGATCATAGAGATGAATATCTGAATTACGAGTTTGG
Source organism: Triticum dicoccoides (assembly GCF_002162155.2). Taxonomy (NCBI): domain Eukaryota; kingdom Viridiplantae; phylum Streptophyta; class Magnoliopsida; order Poales; family Poaceae; genus Triticum; species Triticum dicoccoides. The sequence continues at coordinate 178,715,560 of NC_041382.1, read as the reverse complement.
CACAGAATTAAGACATCGTGGAAATTGTTTCACAACTAATACAGCCTGGAACACCATAGTGTGATGGTGTGTCCGAACATCATAACTGCACCCTATTTGATATGATGCATACCATGGTGTCTCTTATCGAAATACCACTATCGTTCATGGGTTAGGCATTAGAGACATCCGCACTCACTTTAATAGGGTACCACGTAATTCCGTTGAGATGACACCGGTTTAGAGAAACCTATGCTGTCATTTCTTAAAGGTTTGGGGCTGCGACGCTTATGTGAAAAAGTTTCAGGATTGATAAGCTCGAACCCAAAGCGGATAAAATGCATCTTCATAGGACACCCAAAACAGTTGGGTATACCTCCTAATTCAGATCCGAAAGCAATATGGATTGTTTCTTGAATCGGGTCCTTTCTCGAGGAAAGGTTTCTCTCGAAAGAGTTGAGTGGGAGGATGGTGGAGACTTGATATGGTTATTGAACCATCACTTCAACCAGTGTGTATTAGGGCACAGGAAGTTGTTCATGTGGCACCTACACCAATTGAAGTAGAAGCTTATGGTAATGATCATGAAGTTTCGGATCAAGTCACTGCCGTACCTCGTAGGGTGACAAGGATACGTACTACTTCAGAGTGGTACAGTAATCCTGTCTTGAAGGTCATGTTGCTAGACGACAATGAACCTACGAGCTATGGAGAAGCGATGGTGGGCCCAAATTCCGACAAATGGTTAAGAAACCATGAAATCCGAGATAGGATCCATGTATCAGAACAAAGCATGAACTTTGGTGGACTTGCCCAATGATCGGCAAGCCTTTTGATAAATGGATCTTTTAAGAAGAAGACGGACGTGGATGGTAATGTCACCATCTATGAAGCTCGACTTGTGGCGAAGAGTTTTTCACAAGTTCAAGGAGTTGACTATGATGAGTTTTTCTCATCCGTAGCAATGCTTAAGTCCGTCGGAATCATGTTAGCATAAGCAGCATTTATGAAATCTGGCAGATGGATGTCAAAACGAGTTTCCTTACCAACTTTCGTAAGGAAAGGTTGTATGTGATACAATCAGAAAGGTTTTGTCGATCCTAAGGATGCTAAAAGGTATGCTAGCTCCAGCAATCCTTCTAAGGACTGGAGTAAGCATCTCGGAGTTGGAATGTGCGCTTTGATGAGATGATCAAAGATTTTGGTGTATACAAAGTTTATGAGAAACTTGTATTTCCAAAGAAGTGAGTGGGAGCACTATAGAATTTCTGATGAGTATATGTTGTTGACATATTGATGATCAGAAATGATGTAGAATTTCTGGAAAGCATATAGGGTTATTTGAAAGATGTTTTTCAATAGAAAACCTGGATTAAGCTATTTGAACATTGAGCATCAAGATCTATAAGGATAGATCAAAATGCTTAATAATACTTTCAAATGAGCACATACCTTGACATGATCTTGAAGGTGTTCAAGATGGATCAGTCAAAGAAGAAGTTCTTGCCTGAGTTGTAAGGTACGAAGTTAAGACTTAAAGCTCGACCTCGGCAGAAAAGAGAGAAAGGACGAAGGTCGTCCCCTATGCTTTAGACATAGGCTCTACAGTATGCTATGCTGTGTACCGCACCTGAAGTGTGCCTTGCCATGAGTCAGTCAAGGGGTACAAGAGTGATCCAAGAATAGATCACAGTACAGCGGTCAAAGTTATCCTTAGTAACTAGTGGACTAAGGAATTTTCTCGGTTATGGAGGTGATAAAGAGTTCGACGTAAAGAGTTACGACGATGCAAGCTTAACACCTATCCGGATAGCTCTGAGTAGAGATACCGGATACGTATAATGGAGCAACAATTTAGAATAGCTCCAAGTAGAACAGTTATTTGGAATAGCTCCAAATAGAGCGTGGTAGCTGCATCTAGGAGATGACATAAAGATTTGTAAAGCACACACGGATCTGAAAGGTTCAGACCCATTGACTAAAACCTCTCTCACAAGCAACATGATCAAACCCAGAACTCATTGAGTGTTAATCACATAGTGATGTGAACTAGATTATTGACTCTAGTAAACTCTTTGGATGTTGGTTACATGGCGATGTGACCTGTGAGTGTTAATCACATGGCGATGTGAACTAGATTATTGACTCTAGTGCAAGTGGGAGACTGTTGGAAATATGCCCTAGAGGCAATAATAAATTGGTTATTATTATATTTCTTTGTTCATGATAATAGTCTTTTATTCATGCTATAACTGTATTATCCGAAAATCGTAATACACGTGTGAATACATAGACCACAATATGTCCCTAGTGAGCCTCTAGTTGACTAGCTCGTTGTGATCAACAGATAGTCATGGTTTCCTGGCTATGGACATTGGATGTCGTTGATAACGGGATCACATAATTAGGAGAATGATGTGATGGACAAGACCCAATCCTAAGCCTAGCACAAAGATCGTGTAGTTCGTATGCTAAAGCTTTTCTAATGTCAAGTATCTTTTCCTTAGACCTTGAGATTGTGCAACTCCCGGATACCGTAGGAATGCTTTGGGTGTACCAAACGTCACAACATAACTGGGTCGCTATAAAGGTGCATTACAGGTATCTCCGAAAGTGTCTGTTGGGTTGGCGCGAATCGAGACTGGGATTTTTCACTCCGTGTAAACAGAGAGGTATCTCTGGGCCCACTCGGTAGGACATCATCATAATGTGCACAATGTGACCAAGGGGTTGATCACGGGATGATGTGTTGCGGAACGAGTAAAGAGACTTGCCGGTAACGAGATTGAACAAGGTATCGAGATACCGACGATCGAATCTCGGGCAAGTACAATACCGCTAGGCAAAGGGAATTGTATACGAGATTGATTGAGTCCTTGACATCGTGGTTCATCCAATGAGATCATCGTGGAACATGTGGGAGCCAACATGGGTATCCAGATCCCGCTGTTGGTTATTGACCAGAGAACGTCTCGGTCATGTCTGCATGGTTCCCGAACCCGTAGGGTCTACACACTGAAGGTTCGATGATGCTAGGGTTATAAAGGAAGTTTGTATGTGGTTACCAAATGTTGTTCGGAGTCCCGGATGAGATCCCGGACGTCACGAGGAGTTCCGGAATGGTCCGGAGGTAAAGATTTATATATGGGAAGTCCTGTTTTGGTCACCGGAAAAGTTTCGGGTTTTATCAGTAACGTACCGGGACCACCGGGAGGGTCCCGGGGGTCCACCAAGTGGGGCCACCGGCCCCAGAGGCTTGCATGGGCCTAGAGTGGAAAGGGACCAGCCCCAGAGTGGGCTGGTGCGCCTCCCACCCTTGCCCAAGGCGCAACTAGGAGGGGAGAGGGCAAACCCTAGGGCAGATGGGCCCTAAGGCCCACCCCAGGCGCACCTTCCCTCTCTCCCCCTCTTGGCCGCCCCCCCCCAAGTCCCATCTAGGGCTGGCCGCACCCCTTGGGGTGGGAAACCCTAAAGGGGGCGCAGCCCCCCTTTCCCCTATATATATTGGAGGTTTTCGAGCAGCCCAATACACGAGAACCTCTCCCTCTTGGTGCAGCCCTACCTCTCTCCCTACTCCTCCTCTCCCGCGGTGCTTGGCGAAGCCCTGCAGGATTGCCACGCTCCTCCATCACCACCACGCCGTTGTGCTGCTGCTGGATGGTGTCTTCCTCAACCTCTCCCTCTCTCCTTGCTGGATCAAGGCGTGGGAGACGTCACCGGGCTGTACGTGTGTTGAACGCGGAGGTGCCGTCCGTTCGGCACTAGGATCTCCGGTGATTTGAATCACGACGAGTACGACTCCTTCAACCCCGTTCTCTTGAACGCTTCCGCTTAACGATCTACAAGGGTATGTAGATGCACTCTCCTTCCCCTCGTTGCTGGTTTCTCCATAGATAGATCTTGGTGACACGTAGGAAAATTTTGAATTTCTGCTACGTTCCCCAACAGTTACCAAAAAGTTCCTAGAAAATGCATAGTGCTAAGTCGACACTCAAGCTTGATCTTCAGGTGGTGGTGGAGTCCGGAGCACTCCAAGGACGAAGCCTTCTGTAGACGTGGTCGGAGTCGAGGCTGAAGTGGACGCTGGAGCTGGTGGAACTGAGGCTGTAGCTGGTGCAGACGTGGTGGCTCTGGGGTCAGCAACTGGCACTGCAGACGACCTCAGACCTCGTGGCACTCTGGCAAAGGCATCAGTTGTAGTCTTGCCTCTCCTCTCCTGCATATCATCCTGAAGTTGTTGCACTGCAGTCTGAATCTCTGTCACTTTGACATCCAAGTCATAGAACTTTTGTTCCATGATCCTCTCTAAGCTTGCCTGGTTCTGAGTTAGGATGGCTAGTCCTTGCTCAATCCATAGGGTGGATGCAATCAAGTAACCAAGCTGCTCTTGTTTGGTTTTCAGGAAATATTCAAGTGCCTCCTCTTGAGTAGGCATCTTGGCAGCTTTCTCCTTCCTCGCCTTCTCCTTCTTGGCTTGTGCTTGGGCAGATGATGGCTCATTCTCAGTCATGACCACTTGATTATCTTCAAAGTCTGGACGGATGGGCAGGTGTTCCTTGTCCAATAAGTATATACCTGTGCCCATCTTTGAGTTGATGAGCTCCTGAATTTGTGGGGCATATCCACAACTCCTCTTCTGATCTGCTGCTGTCCTCTTGGTGGTCTCTACCATGAGGCTCATCACCTTGAACTTTTGTGGCACATCAAAGATATGTAGCAAGTTGATCGCGTGGCCCCTTATCATCTTGTGATCTCCAGATTTGGGCAATAAGGTGTTCCTCAGTATGCAATTGATAGTGGGCAGCCCTGACAGAAGATAGTGTACTGAGCCAAACTTGAACGTATCAAGTGCTTCATTTGGAATTTCCTTGTACATGTTGGACATAGAGTTGTGGTCCATGTTCTTCTTGGCATAAATGTCCAAGTCATCATCATGCTCTTCTGGTGCATTAATCAGCTGAGCCCATTCAGCAACTGTAGACTGGTACCTCGTACCCTCTGACATCCATACAATCCTGCCATCTGGATAGAAATGGGCTGTGGAGTAGAACTGCATGATGAGTTCCTCGTTCCACTTTGTGAGCTTCTTCCCAACAAAGTCCTCTACTCCACATGCCTTGAAGCTGTCCTGCACTCCAAGGTAGTACTCTTCGTTGTCCTTGATGTATTGCCAATCAACCCATCTCATATCACAGACAATTGGCTTCTTGTCTAGCAGCACTATCTCATAAAAGTCTTGCTGCTCCTTGGTGTGAAACCTGTAGTCAACTGCAATCCTTCTCCTTGAAGCATACGGGTCTGCTTCTCTCCACTTCCGGAGCCCTGAATCTCTCCTGAGTTTCATATCCTCAGCCACAGGATGAGCATCGTTGTGGTCTGGGATCTTGGGCTTGAGCTTTCTAAGAACATTCTCTTCTTCTTCTTCTGTAGCTTTAGGCACTGGGGCCTTATTCTTCTCAGTAGCTGGGATGCTTCTTGTGTTCATCTTTGGCTTTGGCTTTGGAGCTGGCTTGGCCTTGGAAGCAGTTGCCCCTGATCTTATGGCATCACGCATCAGCTTGGGTGCCTTAGGTGCTGGTGCAGCTACCTCTTCTTCTTCCTCCTCATCTTCCATGATGGAAGCCTTGCCAAGCACTCTGGCTATAGTTTTCTTCACCCTTTCCTTCCTTTTCTTGCCTTCAGCAGCAACTGGCTCAATGGGAGTGGGCTTCTCAGTTGAAGCTCTGGCCTTTGACATAGGCTGCCTGCCTGCTAGCCTTTTGATCTTCATCCCTGGTTTTATGCCCTGTGCTGGCTCAACTCTCTTGGAAGTTGCTTCCTCTTCTGCCACATAATCCTCATCTTCTGAGTCTGAGGTTCTCTTCTTTCTCTGTCTTGTGGCAGCTTTAGGCAGATTGCTAGGGGTGCTCCTGCTGCCATCATCTGAGGAGCTTGAGGGACTAGTGCCCTCACTCATCTGCACTTGCTGCTCTGACAAGTTCTGGCTATCACTTTGGTCTGACATGATGCAAACTCTCACTGCTGACCCTGTGAATAGGTTATAGATGAGATAGAGTGGAAAAGCATCACAAAATGCAGAGATTTTTTCAAAAGAATAATTCAAAAACTTAGTTTTAGTTTCCCACTGAAAGCATCTCGGATCTACCGATTTCTAAACTCGGTGATACCGAAGCAGTTTTGGCACCTAAACTAGTGAACTCGGTCAGACCGAGTCACAGTTCAGTGGCACCAAGACTGCTAGGGTTTCACAGAGTTCCAAAATCGGTCACACCGATAAGTAATTCTCGGTCAGACCGAGTCTCACTTGTGCAATGGCATAAGCCAAATCGGTGGGACCGAGTTTTTCAACTCGGTGGATCCGAGATGGTTTCGGCGGAAACCTAACCCTAAAATTTTCGAATTAAACCTAATCTACGAGTTCATTGACTGGATAGAAGTTTAACAAACATGGCAAGAATCATGATGATCACAATGTGCTAAGAATCGGATTGGGAAATAGCACAAAGATCGAGTCCATACCCTAGTTCGGCGGAGACTCGCTACGGCGGCAACGGCTGGGTTGAATTTCTGTTTATGGCGACGGAGACCAGCGACTAGAGGCGGCTGGCGGCGAGGAGACGATCCGGAGACCAAGTTGGCAGAGCAGGCTATCGCGCGGGCGAAGGGGTTCGGAGAAATTTCCAAATTTTTGCCCGTGACTACATATAGCCCGACCCTGTCGGTGTGACCGAGTGGAACAACTCGGTGGCACCGAGATGCAAAACTGTATACAGTTGTTGCAACTCGGTGTGACCGAATGGTTCAAATCGGTTGCACCGAGATCGGAAACCTAGATCAACTTAATGATCTCGGTAGGACCAAAAGTAGGGTATCGGTCAGACGAGAATCATAAAGAGGTTTTGGAAGTTTAAGTCTATGACGAATCGGGGACTCCGAGCGCTCCTCACACAGAGTGGTTCGAATCTGACTTGATCAAATTTTGTGATGTAGCATGAATAGAGTTTGAGACGAGAAAAGCATAGATAGCTAGAGGAGGTTCTTAGGCATTCTTGTCCATCCACTTGGCAAAAGGAAATAAAACCAAACAATCAAAACAACAAGTGGATGTCCTCGAATGAGCAAAATATGCAACCAGCATGCTCACACAATAAGATGGCAAATGAAATATGTGACAAGGCATGCACAACCAATTCTAGCATCTATCAAGCAATTTGCGATGACAAGGTCATCTATATATGAGTATATTGACTTAGGAGTCAAGTGAGAACACTTGATCATAGGTCATACTCATTGTTTAAGCTTAAGTGGGGTTACCACTTTTACATAAAGCATTGTTGTGTTCACATCTTTAGAGTTGCTTTGGCTCAAGTCTTAGAGTAAAGCTCCCCCTAGATGTGATATCCCCCTTTAGAGGGATGAACTAACCTCGGGTTTTGTCGATGATGACTTCATGTAGATGTTGAAGATGTGGATGCTCAATGTTGATGTAGATCACTTGGAGCTATCCATTTGAGTTAATTGCACTTTCAATACCTACATGGGTTAGTCCCACAAGGAACAAACAAGGATATCCATAGACATAGAGTGATGCACACACAAGATGATGTCCATGAAAACTTTTAGGTTACCTTGTCCCTTGTCTTACCAACAAGAGGGTTTGTGACTCCTTGAACTAGTGCAAGATGTGGAAGTCGATTGCACTTGTTCTTGCCAAAATGATAAGAGTGAAGTATGTTGGCGGAGTCACCCTCAAGAACTCTCTAGTTCTTCTTCTTTTGGATCCACACCATCTTGATGGGAATCCTTGGAGTTGTAGTCGTACTTGATGAAGTGGAACTTGAAGTAGTCTTGGGAATCCACTTGACTAAGGTCTTAGGAGCTTCTTCAAATGCATCAATTTCCTCTTGAAGCTTGTCCTTGCCTTTTTGCTTGTAGTCTTGTGGTGGAAGATCATCTTGAGCTTGTGTCCCCTTGAAAGAAGTATCATACTTCTCTTGTTGAGGAACAAACTTTGTCTTGGGGTATTGATCTTCTTCCCACTCAACTCCATTGGCATTGAACTTTCATTCAAAACCAACACCTTGATTCTTCCGGTGCATTCCTTGCTTGCGCACAATTTCCTCGAATTCCTTACTCCCGGCAAGGCTTTTGTACACTCCTTTCTCTATAATTCCCTTCAATAAGCTATTTTCTTGCTCAAGTGTAACTTGGCTAAGAGAATCATTAGTGGAATCAAGAGAACTACTACAAGCAACAATATTGGATTTAGCATGATCATTGTTACTGCTAGAGGAAGAATCTTTCTTGTTCTTGTTACTAGACTTGACTAGAGGCATGTAAGTGGATAAGAGTAAACGCTTGGCAATGTAAGAAGAACTTTTCTTGCGGAGATCATCATTGATTGCTTTTAAGAACTCATGCTCTTGCTCAAGATTGAGCTTTTCAAAGCGTAATTTTTCATGAGCTCTTAAAAGTTCTCGATGACCTTCGAAGATAGTTTCATGAGCTAACTTAAGAGTGTTTAGTTCTTTAGTTAGAGCCTCAATCTTCCCCTTATCATTGTCATTCGTTTTATCTTGAATAGCATGATTAATTGACGTTTCATCATAGTATTCATCACTAGAGTTGTCAACAAGCAAATCATCACCTAACAAGTCATCTTCATCACTATTGAAATCAACATACTCGGGGTGTGTTACCTTAGGACCTTTGGCCATGAAGCATCTTCCAATTCCTTCATTTGGTGAGTCAAATATATCGTAGGAGTTGGTTGACACAAGTGCTAGACCGGCCACACCTTCATCTTGAGTATCTTCGGAGTCGGAGTGATAACTTCTCTCGGAGTGGCTGTCGGAGTCGGAGCCGGATACCCATTCACCAACATGAGCTTGATGTCTTTGTTTTGTGTAGCTCCTTGATGATTTTTCCTTCCTTTCCGAATCCTTGCTTCTCCGTGAGTATCTTCGTTCATAACGATCATCTCTACTCCTTCTCTCTCTCTTGGTGGTGATTCTTTGCTTCTTCTTTTTGGAGAATCTTCTCTTCTCTTGTAGGGAGCCGTACACTCATTGGAATAGTGTCCGGGTCTTCCACAACTGTAGCAGTTTCGCTCTCGACTAGAAGATCTTTTGTCATTGTAGGACCTTGACTTGAAGCTTCTATCTTTGCTTCTACTCTTGTAGAACTTGTTGAAGTTCTTCACCATTAAGCTCAATTCTTCATTGAAGTTTTGTTTCTCACTTGATGATGTAGGGGCTTCACATGAGGCTTTGTAGGCACCACTTGATTTGTTGTGAAGTTCCTCTTTATCCTTAAGTGACATCTCATGAGCAACAATTCTTCCAATCACCTCTGTTGGCTTGAGATCTTTGTAATTGGGCATCATTTGGATCAATGTGCACACGGTATCATATTTTCCACCCAAGGCTCTTAGAATCTTCTTGATGATGAATCTATCGGTCATCTCTTCACTTCCTAAGCCGGCAATCTCATTTGTGATGAGAGCAAGCCTAGAGTACATTTCAGCGACACCTTCACCATCCTTCATTTTCAACTTGTCAAGTTGACTTTGAAGCACATCCAACTTGGATTCCTTGACGGAGTCGGTACCTTCGTGCATATCAATCAAAGTGTCCCAAATTTCCTTTGCATTCTCAAGACGGCTGATTTTGTTGAATTCTTCGGGGCACAATCCGTTGAAGAGAATATCACAAGCTTGAGCATTGTATTGCAACATCTTCAATGCATCCGCGGTAGCTTCACGGTTTGGTTCTTTCCCATCAAAGAAGTCACCTTGCAAACCAACACACACAATAGCCCAAACGGCGGGGTTATGTCCAAGAATATGCATTTTCATTTTATGCTTCCAACTAGCAAAATTAGTACCATCAAAGTAAGGACCTCTACGGTGATAATTTCCCTCGCTAGACGCCATACTCTCCTAGGTTGTGAAACCAAGGCTATGACCACCAAAAGCTATGGAGATCAAAGCAAATGGAGAAAAAAAGCTCTGATACCACTTGTAGGATCGAAAGTATGTCTAGAACGGGGGGTGATTAGACTACTTGACCAAATAAAAACTTAACCTTTTCCCAATTTTAGTTCTTGGCAGATTTTAGCTATTGTAGGACAAGTCAAGCAATCATCTCACAATTCAAGCAAGCATGCAAAGAGTATATTGGCAGCGGAAAGTAAAGCATGCAACTTGCAAGAATGTAAAGGGAAGGGTTTGGAGAATTCAAACGCAATTGGAGACACGGATGTTTTTCCCGTGGTTCGGATAGGTGGTGCTATCCTACATCCACGTTGATGGAGACTTCAACCCACGAAGGGTAACGGTTGCGCGAGTCCACGGAGGGCTCCACCCACAAAGGGTAATGATTGCGCGAGTCCACGGAGGGCTCCACCTACGAAGGGTCCACGAAGAAGCAACCACCCACGAAGGGTCCACGAAGAAGCAACCTTGTCTATCCCACCATGGCCATCGCCCACGAAGGACTTGCCTCACTAGCGGTAGATCTTCACGAAGTAGGCGATCTCCTTGCCCTTACAAACTCCTTGGTTCAACTCCACAATCTTGTCGGAGGCTCCCAAGTGACACCTAGCCAATCTAGGAGACACCACTCTCCAAGAAGTAACAAATGGTGTGTAGGTAATGAACTCCTTGCTCTTGTGCTTCAAATGATAGTCTGTCAAACACTCACCTCTCTCTCATAGGATTTGGATCTGGTGGAAAGAAGGTTTGAGTGGAAAGCAACTTGGGGAAAGCTAGAGATCAAGATTCATATGGTAGGAATGGAATATCTTGGTCTCAACACATGAGTAGGTGGTTCTCTCTCAGAACATATGAGTTGGAATTGTGTATGTGTTCTGATGGCTCCACGAATGAAGAGGAGGTGGAGGGGTATATATAGCCTCCACACAAAATCCAACTGTTACACACAGTTTTCCAATCTCTGTGGGACCAAATCAACAAACTTGGTCGGACCGAAAAGGTAAACCTAGTGACTGTTAGAGATTTTCGGTGGGACTGACATGCAACTCAGTAGGACCGATATGGTTAGGGTTTGGGCATAACATAATCTCGGTGAGACCGATTACATAAACTCGGTGAGACCAATTTTGGTAATAGGCTAACCAGAGAGTTGGTCAGGCAAACTCGGTGGGACCGATTTGCTCTTTCGATGAGACCGAAAAGTTACAAAAAGGAAACAAAGAGTTTACATTGCTATCTCGGTGGGACCGACCCGCTCTTTCGGTGAGACCGAAAAGTTATGAAAGGGAAACAGAGAGTTTGCAATCCCATCTCGGTGAGACCGAGATCCCTATCGGTAGAACTGAATTGCTAGGGTTTGGCAGTGGCTAATGACATGTGAAACTCGGTGGCGCCGGATAGAAAGAATCGGTATGACCGAGTTTGGCTTAGGGTTTAGGTCATATGTGGATATGGGAAAGTAGTTGAGGGTTTTGGAGTATATCACTAAGCACATGAAGCAAGAGGCTCATTAAGCAACACCTCATCCCTCCTTGATAGTATTGGCTTTTCCTAAAGACTCAATGTGATCTTGGATCACTAAAATATAAAATGAAGAGTCTTGAGCTTTTGAGCTTGAGCCAATCCTTTGTCCTTAGCATTTTGAGGGTTCCACTTTAACATCCATGCCATGCCAATCATTGAGCTTTTCTGAAATAGTCATCTTGGAATAGCATTAGCTCAATGAGCTATATGTTGTTATGAATTACCAAAACCACCTAGGGATAGTTGCACTTTCAGTCCCCCACCGCCAACGCTGTCACCGGCCCAGTGGGAAACGAGCAGCAGGCATCCTCGCAACATCCTTCGGTGCAGCAGGACGGCCGCACCGCTACTCCATCACTCACCCCTGCTGGCTCTTCATCTCACGCGCACCATGCTCCCATGGAGGCACGGGCCACGCTCATCGCGGCGAACGAGCTCCTGCATTACCGCCCCGTCGACGACGTCTATGAGGAGTGGCTCGATCGTGTCGCCGAGCTCGTCCGTGCCGCGGGGGGCTCTCTGGCGCCGTCCCACTCTCTGCCTCCCCCTCAGTAGGCCGTGGCCGACGGGGCACGTGGCGTGCCTCCACCGCCTCGACCCCAAGACGGTGCCTTGGCACCAAGGCGCGCGCCTCCACAGCGTGATCTGCTGCGCCCGGCACCCGCGCATGAAGAAAGGAGCTGCCAAGAAATCCCGCGGTCGCGAGAAGCTGCACCAGCGCTCCTCGCGCTACCTCGTCAAGACCGCGCGCCGCCTGCAGTGGCACAACACGGACCTCGCCAAGACCAAGCTCCGCCCCCAAAGCGGGCCAAGCAACCACGGCAGGCTGCCGCGCCTTCACCCCTGAGCTGTGTAGCGTTGCCTGGCCAGGCAAGTTCAAGCCAGATCTGCCTCCTCGGTACGACGACACCACCGACCCCGCAGAGTTCCTGCAGCTCTATGAGTTGAGCATCGAAGCGGCCAACGGCGACGAAAAAGTCATGGCGAACTGGTTTCTCATGGCTCTCAAGGATGGGGCCCGCTCCTGGCTCCTGAACCTGCAGCACGGCTCGATCTCCTCCTGGGACGAGATGTGCGACCGCTTCGTCGCCAACTTCCAGGGCACTCGTGACCGCCCACCGGTCGTGGCCGACCTATGCCGCATCAAGCAACAGCTAGGAGAGACCCTCTAGAAGTACATCCAGCGCTTCAATAGCCCCCGCCTCAAGATCCCCAAGGTCACGGACGAGGCCATCATCTCCGTGTTTTCCGACGGTGTCCACGACTTCAAGATGAAGGAAGAGCTGGCTATCCATGACGAGCTTAGCACATCTCAGGAGCTATTCAACCTGGCGACCAGGTGCGCAAGAGCTGAGGAGGGGTGCCTCTCTCTGCTTGAGCTGCAAGCTACAAGAGTGGAGGAAAAGAAGGTTGTCGGTGTTAAAACCAGCGGATCTCGGGTAGGGGGTCCCGAACTGTGCGTCTAAGGCGGATGGTAACAGGAGGCAGGGTACATGATGTTTTACCTAGGTTCGGGCCCTCTTGATGGAGGTAAAACCCCACGTCCTGCTTGATTATTCTTGATAATATGAGTAGTACAAGAGTTGATCTACCACGAGATCAGAGAGGCTAAACCCTAGAAGCTTGCCTATGGTATGATTGTATGTTGTCCTACGGGCTAAAACCCTCCGGTTTGTATAGACACCGGAGGAGGCTAGGGTTACACAAGGTCGGTTACAAAGGAGGAGATATGCATATCCGTATTGCCTAGCTTGCCTTCCACGCCAAGTAGAGTCCCATCCGGACATGAGACGAAGTCTTCAATCTCATATCTTCATAGTCCAACAGTCCGGCCAAAGGATATAGTCCGGCTGTCTAGAGACCCCCTAATCCAGGACTCCCTCAGTAGCCCCTGAACCAGGCTTCAATGACGATTAGTCCGGCGCGCAGTGTTGTCTTCGGCATTGCAAGGCGGGTTCCTCCTCCGAATACACCACGAAAGAGTTTGAATACAAGGATAGTGTCCGACCTTGCAAAATAAGTTTCACATACCACCGTAGAGAGAATAATATTTCCACAAATCTAATCTGCTGACACATTTTGGTAGCATGACATCACGCCATGGCCCAGTAATTATTTGAACCGTTTTTCTTTAACTAGCCCCGCACATAACGCGAGGCGGTTTCTTGACACGTCTTGTCAAAGCAGAGATCGTGTTCCCCTTATCACGGGATTCTCATCAATACAAACGTGGGTAACCCAACCGTGCCTGTTGGTATGACTCCTAGATCTTACGTAAGTCTCGAATGGCCACGAGGAAGATGCCTAATATTCATCCCTTTTATAAAGGGACAAGGCCTTTTCTTTTTTCCCTCCCGTGCTCAATCGAATCCTTCCCCCGCCTCGAGTTCTAACACCCAAAGCCCAGGTCAGGTGCTTCGGACCTTCAATCATGTTCGGATCCAGCCTTCAAGGCCGGTGGATGCCTTCCTCCGTCACGGAGGAGGACATCAAGAAGTTGAGGGAGGCCAGATATCTGACCGCCGAAATTTCGCATAGGCTGCCCTCCCGAGGGAAGGTCGCCCCTACTCCCGAACCAAACGAGAGCATTGTGTTCATATCCCACTTCCTCCGAGGACTAGGCCTCGCTCTGGATCCCTTTGTTAGGGGTCTTATGTTCTATTACAGGCTGGATTTTCATGATCTGGCCCCGGATTCCCTTCTTCACATCTCGTCATTTATTGTCGTTTGTGAGGCCTTCCTTCGCATTACCCCTCACTTCGGCATGTGGCTCAAGACCTTTGATGTGAAGCCGAAGATGGTCGAGGGGAAGTACGCAGCGTGCGGAGGTGCTCTAATAAGAAAAATTGCTGACGCTCCATGGCCAAAGGGTTCCTTTCCAGAGGTGTCCGGATTGTGGCAACGGGAGTGGTGTTACATCACAGCTCCCCGAAGTGCCAAGTGGGTAGCTGCCCCCACCTTTCGCTCGGGCCCTCCACCACAACTGATGTCATGGATCAGCAGGGGGCTGAGCTGGGGTCCAGCCAAGGATGTGCCAATACTGCAGAGCCGTATCCGAGATCTCTTCGAGGGAGAATTCAGTCTGGTTATGGTAATGCAAGTTATGCTGGTTCGTCGAGTCCAGCCTTGCAAACGCCGGCCCCTCCGCATGTGGGAATTCAACCCGGAAGGACCGCGCACTATTCAGAATTTCCTCGGTATGACGCACGAGGAGATATACAAATCGTTCTTCGGACCCCAAATAGAGTGTCCGGACACTACCGAGGACGTGGGCCTGAGCTGCAACCGCCCCGCTGCCCAAGTAAGTAATCCCATGGCCGAACACACTGTCCTTTTATTTATCATGACATCATTCTGAAGAATCGCTCTTTGACCAGGACAAGATAACAAAGGCGAAGATGATCCGGTGTTCGGCCACCCTTCCCGAAGGCTTGGACAATCCGGTGCTGGAAAAGATGCTCGAGCCAGCACCTGGTCTAGTGCCCTCAAAGGAAGATGAAGGGGGAAATAAAGAGGGCCTCCATCGCTACCTATTCCAATCAAGGGAATGAGCGCCTCCGTGAGGGAGGATAACCAAGGGGAAGAATCTGACATTCTCTCTCCCCGGGGAAGGTAGAGGACTACCTCTGAAGATCCGGAAACTAAGGTTTCCAAATGGGAGAAGAAATCTCCGCCAGAGGGTCCTGCCTCGGAGGGTATTCTTGCCTCACAATGTCCGCACGGGGATGATCCCTCTACCGAGCTATAAGTAATCAAAAAGTACTTAATAGTGAAGATATCCTACCTTACTTCCGAAGACAATAATCGATGCTTGTAAATTGTAGTCCGGATCGCAACCCTTCTCGACAGAGTTCATCTTCGGGGGATCTTCTTCCGGAGATGATGGAGAGCGAAACGCCTCCCCCAAACTCCCCAGCTCAAGAAGCGGGCGACCTTGAAGTGTCGTCGCGAAGGGTATCTCTGGATCCAATATCGCCAAAGGATAACCCTTTGGCTGCCCGCATCCCCAGTATCCGGCTCCTGAGGAGAGCGACAGCAAGGGTCCGTACTGTGTGCGGTCGGACGCACTGAAGGATCTTCTAGGGAAAGCTGTCGTCTCGGAAGCGCATCGTATGCTAATGGGTACGGTAATTGAAAGGATTTCATCCGCGGAAAGCGGTTTGCACGAAGCTTTTATGAGTCTCCTGAAAGGCTTTGAGGTACGTAAAATAATGTATGCCTTTAATAGTACCACATACGTTAGGTATGCCCATGCAGATAGTAGCCCCTGAGACTCTGGTTGTCGTCGAGAACGGCGGCAAACAGAGGATCATAGTCCCAGGTAATAACCAGACCACCTTTATGTGCAGGTGGTTGAAGCTCCAGTGGCTAGCCGGACTGATGGGTTTGCCAAACTAAAGCGGCAACTGGATGCGGCAGATGCCGACATCGTGCCTGTCAACAAGCGGCTTGACGAGGCACAGGGTGAGTGATTTTTCTGGTGATCGTCACATAATAAGAGCAGCATGATGCCAGTATCTTTAATATGTTGTGACTGTAGATGGAGCGGCCACCGTGGAGACCCTTCGGGCGGAACTTGCCCGAGCCAAGGAGTAGCAATGCGGCCGCTTTACAGGCGGCCGAAGAGTTAAGGGCCGAACAGGCCGCACATTGCGAGAGCAAAGAAAAAATTGCCAAGATGGCCGTGGAGTTAAAAGATGCTGCTAACCATTACCGACTTCTTGAAGAGGAAAACCGGGCGAAGGCGATGGACCTGGAGAAGGCCCGGGTGGCTGCCAAGGAAGCCCTTCTTGTTGCGGACTAGTATGCTCCTCTGGACCGGCTATGGAGTTCTGCGGACGCGTACATGGATTTGGCTGCAAGTGCTACTGATGCAACCGAGTACTTCAAGGATCAGAAGGGTCCCGTAGTGGAAAAGCTGTTCTGGTCACAGTTTCACGCTCCAGTCCGTCCGCTGCTGCTGAATGAGCGATTGACCGGTTGGGCCGAGCTCCATAGGTTGTCCAGACTTGCCATGAGGTCCGTTGTGGATCACCTGTGGCCGGGAGGGCCAAGGCCGAGTAGCTACTTTAGCTTAGTGCAACAATTCCTTGAAGTTGTGCCACGCATCGATGCTGTAAAGAGATCAGCGTGCATAGAAGGTGCGCCGATGGCCCTTGCCCGTGTCAAAACATACTGGGCGGAGATGGAGGCCACCACTGTTGCGGCACAGGATTCGGCCATAGGCCGAGTGGCTGCCGAGCACTACTTTGAAGAAGTCCTTGAAGGCGCTCGTTCGATAGAGGCTCAGTGCTCGAAGAATATTATTTTCCAATGACATGTAGTCCCATTGTACAAACAATGTTTTATTGAATTTATCAAGGCTACATGTAGTCCCTGTGCGGCCGTTTATGTATATATGTATATAACATGAAAGATGACAGTCGTCGGCTTCATCCCCCACGCATATAATGCGGGGGTGTTCGCAGAAGACACATGTTCACACTTGATACAACGTCTTGGTCCATTAAGGAGGTGATAGCGCAGCGAACTAGGCAACCGGACTATAATGCTTTAACACTTTCACTTAGCCAGAGGAGTTTGACAGTGGGGCTACTATATAGCCCCTGGTGGCTCCGTGCTCATCCGGATTCGGGGCGCGTACATGCCTGGCCGGGAAACGGCCCTTCGTTTAGGCGGAGGAATCCCAAATATTCCGCTAGGTCATCGAGTGGTTGACCAGTCTCATGCTATATCATGACAGTCAGTTTTCGGCTTTCTCTACTGAGGTGCTCGTCCGGATGAACCAGGGCACAATCGTAGTAGTTCTCCTGGTGCCGCTTTAGCCGATAGAGAAGAACGTAAAGCAGAAAAACACAGGAGCCGGGCAAACCCAACATTTAACCAAAGACATGATTGGGAGCTGATGCATATAAGGCCATACTCGCGACGCCGAACACTCCCTAGGGTATTCGGTCTTTATGTTGTGAACCGGGTCGAAACATTGCCCTTTGTAATAAGCCCCTGGTGTCCAGGTACGTGCAGTATTCTGACGTGGCCACATGCCAATACGCCAGCATCCTTCTCAATTGTACTAAGAATCCGAGGGATGTGTTTCAACAAGAGATAGTAAAAAAGGTTTACGCAGGGTCTTAATGTAAAAAGAATCATTAGAACGGGTCCCTGCTACATGTTTGCGCCTGTGTCTCCGTTGTGCCATATTCTGGACGGGTGTAGCACGATGGTCATCTGAAAAAGAAAGGAACTTAATTGAAAATTTGTCGTGCAAAAGGTAGGTTATACTAAATAAACCATGTACAGTTCAAAATGAGTAAAGTTGAGCCTGATTGTCACTTGTTTGTGTGCATTGAGCCCCTTGTAGTGTAATAGGGGTATAGCCATCAAACCTGTATCAATTACATATAGCTGCCCCGGACTCGTCCAACCGCGTCTGTGGTCTTAACGACCTGTTAGATGCTTTAGTTGGTGAGGCCGTTTAGTGTGCGGCTGCCAAGGCAGCCTCACGGTCTTATGTGCGCAAGGAGCGCTCAATATTTCCATTTACTGTAATGATGCCACATGGACCGGGCATCTTAAGCATGAGAGAAGCGTAATGCGGTATTGCGTTAAAGCGAGCGAAAGCTTCACGTCCGAGTAGTGCTTGATTGCCACTTTGGAACGGAGCGATGTGGAACATTAAATTTTCGCTGCGGAAGTTATCGGGAAAGCAGAATATAACCTCTAGTAGCAGGGAGCCCATGCAATGGGCCTCTGGGCCTGGCGTTACTCCTTTAAAGGTAGTATTGCCGCGGCTAATTTTTGTTGGGTCTATCCCCATTTTGCGGACTGTGTCCTGATATATCAGGTTTAAACTGCTGCCGCCGTCCATCAGGACTCGTTTGAAGTGGTATCCGTCAATTATTCGGTCTAATACCAAGGCAGCCCATCCTGCACGCGGGATACTTGTCGAGTAATCCCGATGGTCAAAGGTGATCGGTTGGAACGACCAGTGGCAGAACTCCGCGGTGATAAGCCCTGGGGCATGTGTCACTAGGAGTTCCGCTTTGCTTCTCCCCTTTGTTACCTGTAACACGTTTACTATTTTGACTTCTGGTGGGAATTTCTTCTGTTCCCCAGTGCTTTGCTTGCGAGGCTCATCCTCGTCTTCACTTGGTGTATCCTGCCCCTTATGTTCGGCATTGAGCTTGCCGGACTGCTTGAAAACCCAACATTATCTATGGGTATGATTTGCAGGCTTATCGGGGGTGTTGTGGATCTGACATATTTTATCCAGAATCTTGTTTAGGCTGGACAGTTCGTCTCTGTTGCCTTTGGTGGGCAGCTTTTGTTGACCTGGCCGAGAGCTTCTAAATCCGGCATTTACCGCCGTGCTCTTTGGGTGTCTTCTTTATTCCGACGCTTGTTTTTGTTGCGTTGTGGTTTCTCGTTTTCGTCCCTGACTTCGGATGTACTTGGGTCGCTGGTGCTGCATCGGGCTAACCATCTATCCTCTCGTGCGCAAAAGCAGGTCATGAGGCTTGTTAATGCAGCCATTGTTCTCGGCTTTTCTTGGCCGAGGTGTCTGGCATGCCATTCATCTCGAACGCTGTGCTTAAAAGCTGTTAAGGCTTCGGCGTCCAGGCAGTCGACTATTTTGTTCTTTTTAGTGAGGAACCTGTTCCAAAGCTTTCGGGCTGACTCTCCGGGTTGATGAGTTATATGACTCAAATCGTCTGCATCAGGTGGTCGGACATAGGTCCCTTGAAAATTTGCCCGAAAAGCGTCTTCGAGCTCTTCCCAGCTTCCAATGGAGTTTTCGGGGAGGCTTTTAAGCCAGTGCCGAGCTGGCCCTTTGAGCTTGAGGGGTAAGTACTTGATGGCGTGGAGATCGTCTCCTTGAGCCATATGGATATGGAGGATGTAGTCCTCAATCCAGACCCCAGGGTCTGTCGTTCTGTCATACGCCTCTATGTTTATGGATTTGAATCCCTCTGGAAATTCGTGGTCCAGCACCTCATCGGTGAAACATAGGGGGTGTGCGGCACCCCTGTATTTAAGTGTACCGTGGTGTTGGGATGTTTGTTCTGTTGCATTTCATGCTGGAGCGTGCTTGTGTGGCCCATAGATGGATCTGGTTGCGCCGTCCTTTTGATGCGAGCCCTCATGCGGATCGCGTATTGGCTTATGTGCGGCGTCGTTTGCCGCTCTATGTTGGCCACGAGGTCGTCTATCCGACCGGATGGCCGTTTTGTTTTTTGATTGCGGGGGATCTAAGGCCTCCTCATCAAATTCAAGTAGCAACTTTCACTTCGGGTAGCTCTTGATGTGGCGATTACCGCCGTACTTCGCTTCAGTGTTGAGTACTTCACTCCATCTGATTCTGAGTGTGTCTTGTGCAGCCCTGAGCCTTTGCTTCTGCTTTTTCAGAGTCCTCGCAGTGGCAACAAGCCTTTTATGGGTATTTTGTTGCTCCGGGTGCCTGTTCGGTGTGATGTTATCCGGACTGTTATCTTCGACGGAGTCGGGTTGTTCGGTTTGATTCTCTGTGTTGCCATGGTCGGACGATGGTTCAATGCCGTGTTTGTCGTCCGCTGGCTCGCCTTGCTCTATCCCTGGGTTTATATGATCGTTGCTTCTGCCGAGGCGGGATTTGTAGCAGCGCTTATGCCGCCGCTTTGACTACTTCTCAAGGGAACAACCCTTCGTTGCGTCCTTCCGTTCTTCGTCGTCATTTTATTTGGGTGTGTCTACCATGTATACATCATATGATGAAGTGGGCATCCAGTGCCCTGTGGGCAGTGGTTCCTGTTCGTCTCCTACATCATCGTCCATACCGTCGATGCCTTCGGAGTCGAAGTCGAGCATGTCGGTCAAATCGTCGACAGTGGCTACTAAGTGGGTGGTGGGTGGGCGGTGAATTTCTTCGTCATCCGCATCCCAATTCTGCCGGACATGGTTCGGCCAGGGCTCTCTTGACAGAGAGAGAGACCTTAATGAGTTCAGTATGTTGCCGAAGAGCGAGTGCTGAAAGATATCCACGGAGGTGAACTCCATGATCAGCGCCCAGCTGGATTCAATAGGCACGGGCGCAGGCGGTTCGGAGTCCATGGCCGGGGAAGAATCCGGCAGTTTGGCGTCACGACTCTCGTGAAGGGTAAGGTCGATACTCAGCTCGATCGCCGATGAGAGTGCGGCCTCCGTGGCGGGGTCTATCCACCCGTCACTGGATGGCGCAATTGGCTCTGATTTGAGGGTCGGAGTGGTCGCTAGTGCGATCTCCCGAACATTGTCTGATGGTAGAGCTAAGTCGTGCTCATCGTGACCGTGCGGCGCACTCGGCAAGGGCTCGAATCCGTCGAAGATCAAGTCTCCGTGGATGCCGGCTGTGTAGTTCAAGTTTCCAAATCTGACCTGATATCTAGGGGCGTAGCTCTCGATCTGCTCTAGATGGCCAAGCGAGTTGGCCCGCAGTGCGGAGCCACCGAATACAAAGATCTGTCCAGGGAGAAAAGTCTCACCCTAGACTGCATCGCTATAGATGATCGAAGGAGCCATCAAGCCTAATGATGACGACACAGAGGAACTCTCAATGAAAGCACCAATATCGGTGTCAAAACCGGCGGATCTCGGGTAGGGGGTCCCAAACTGTGCGTCTAAGGCGGATGGTAACAGGAGGCAGGGGACACGATGTTTTACCCAGGTTCGGGCCCTCTTGATGGAGGTAAAACCCTACGTCCTGCTTGATTATTCTTAATAATATGAGTAGTACAAGAGTTGATCTACCACGAGATCAGAGAGGCTAAACCCTAGAAGCTAGCCTATGGTATGATTGTATGTTGTCCTACGGACTAAAACCCTCCGGTTTATATAGACACCGGAGGAGGCTAGGGTTACACAAGGTCGGTTACAAAGGAGGAGATATGCATATCCGTATTGCCTAGCTTGCCTTCCACGCCAAGTAGAGTCCCATCCGGACACGGGAGGAAGTCTTCAATCTCGTATCTTCATAGCCCAACAGTCCGGCCAAAGGATATAGTCCGGCTGTCTAGAGACCCCCTAATCCAGGACTCCCTCAAAGGCCAAGGCCAAGGACGTGAAGATCAAAGAGGCAGTAGTGCTCGCAGCAGAGCCCGACACCAAGCGAGGCAGAGATCAGCCCGAGTCATCCAAGAACGGCCGCCCATTCTGCGCCTTCCATAACCTGAACACCCACAACACCAGCGTCTGTCAAGAGCTCAGAGCCATTCGGGAAGGACGCCTCGGCCGACGCCCCGAGCGCAACGACCGGGGCTACGGTCCCAGAGGAGGATGCGAAGGCGGATGCTGGGACGACCGTGGCCCGCGCCAGGACTGGCGTGACCGGCCTTGTGAGGACCGCTGGCAGGACCAACCTCGTGAGGGCGCCTGGAGGGACCCGCCTCGTGAGGATCGCCCCCCAGGGCAACGCTGGTCTTCCTCGTTGCCGCCGCCAAGGAGGAACGACGACCACCACCAGGACGAGGGGGCTGGGGGCTTCCAGGAGCCGCACGCGGTCGCTTGCATCTTGGGTGGCGCTCAGGCCCCAGCCTCTGAGCGCATCTTCAAACAGTTCGCTCGCGAGGTGAACACAGCGCTCCCCAAGCTCGAGGCCACGCGCCCGCTCCGGTGGTCCCAATGCGCCATCACCTTCAGCTCGGCGGACCAGCTCAAGTGCGCAGCCACCGCTGGCACACTCCCTATGTTGTGCTCCCGAGTCATCAGCAATGTGCAAGTTACCAAGACTCTCATCGACGGCGGCGCAGGGCTCAACGTCCTATCCGCTGACACATTCGACAACCTCCAAGTGCCCTATGAGCAGCTCCAGCCAACCAAGCCTTTCTCAGGAGTGACTGACGGTTCCACCACACCAATAGGGCAAGTCCGCCTGCCTGTCACCTTCGGGGAGCGCAAGAATTACCGCACCGAGCTCATCGACTTCGACGTCGCGCACATCCGCCTGCCATACAATGCCATTCTCGGGTATCCAGCCCTGGCCAAGTTCATGGCAGTCCCTCACCACGGCTACTACGTTCGCAAGATGCCAGGAAGCGGGGGGATCATCACGGTCCCATGTGAAGAAAGGGATGCGGTGTGCTCCCTTGAGCGCGCCTTCCAAGCCGCGGCAATCGGCAGCCCTGAGAGCAGAAATGAAGGCCCTCCGGAGACCATCCCCAAGAAGAAGCTACCGCACCGTGCAGGACCCTAAGAAGATGGCGTCGCATCAGGAGCCTCGTTAGGATCAGCGCCCGCTCCAGGGGCGCCTCCCTCCACCGCATAGGAAAGCGCGCCTGGCGCCCTCCTCAGGCAAGGCTCGGGGGCTCTCCTCTGGAGGGCCTCAGACCTTGCTAGTCTCACGAGGGAGGCGCTTGGGCACCACTTGGAAGTGTGCTTCATGGCATGTGTTCCTCAGGAGAGCATGTGGCAAGGAATGCCCACCAGCCAGGAGTTCATCACCAAGACCACCCAAGAGCTACAAGACGCAAGAGCCATGCGTGGCGACAGCTGCTCACGGAGTGTGGCTCACGACCCAGGAGAGGGTGCTGAGCTGCGCGCCTGCATCGACATCCCAGGGATCAGCAGGGCCGCATCTCAGGAACGCTTTTGGCCATCACGCGCGGGCCGTTGTGAGGGTCCACCGCACAGCTTCGTTCGCATGCCCTCCGGCTTGCCGAGCGTGGCGTCGGCCCATCAGCACAGTGTGCGGCAAGTCCTGGCTACTCAGGAGGCCAGGTTCCACACCGTTCCGGAGGAGATGGCGACGGCCTTCAGGGAACCTCCTGAGCTCCCAGAGCCTCCCGAGGCTTAGGGTCCCGGTGGCTCATGAGGAGTCATTCCTTCAACGTGTGGCTTCAGCTGCACCAGCTCTACTTCGTCTACACACCCAGGTGACATTTTCCAAGTTCATTTAAGCTGGGAGCGTCCCTCGGGCTGCACTATTCTCAGGCCACGTGGGTTCGTCCCTGTGGCATGTATCCCTTCTGCTTATGTTTCTAAGCTTACCTCGCTGGGGGCGCCCCTCGGGCTGCATCATCCCCACGCCGCTCGGGCCAAACCCAGTGGCATGTACCTTCCTGCATTTATCCCAGACAATCTGCTCTTCATTCTTAACTAGCCAACTGCTATCACCTGTTTGATCACCGCCCACCACGGGTCCGTTCGCCCATGCAATTTGCTTGCACATTAAAAGGGGGGCTCCTGGGCATCACGACTCAGGAGCTCTTACTCGCTCCCCAGCCCTCACCGCCTGGCCTTGACCACGACATCGCGACCTGGCATACCAGCGGCGGCTGAGCTCGCTCGAGGGCCAGGACCTGAGGACGTAGACTACTTGCATCTAACCGCCTTGCAGGGACATACAGTCACCAAGACTCAAGACCAGGTGCAACCCGCCTTGAGGTAGGGCCTCATGAGTCCCGCGCTGGCTCACGAGTGCCCAGATACACCTCGCAGCCCTGCCGTGCAAGTCATGTGTCAGGGCGGGGCTATATACGCCCCAGGGGCTCCTCCCGGAGGGGGGCCCCTATCCCACGCCCAAGTGGAAGCTCCATGCTCCGCGCTGGTTGTCGACACGGCCGAGGAGCGGCTATACCCGTGCACAAGCAGAAGCACTATGCCCCACGGTCGTACCAACCTCAGGGAGCCCAGAGCTCAGCGCCCAGCCTCACCACAATGCCTCCCCTCGGGAGAGTTGCGCAAGGGGGCTGGGCATGGGGGCTGCACTCGGGTCACGCCCAAGCGCAAGCCACCCAACCAGGTCCTCCGGACCTGGGCGTCGCGCGCCCCTCCCGAGGCCTAGGCGAGGGCAGGTATGGAAATTGTTTGAACATCAAGGGGGACTCCTGAGCATCGCGACTTAGGAGCCTAACTGGTCACGTAGCCTTCACTCCTTGGTCCGTCCTGGTCTCCGGTCGGAACAACGACGGTTGAGGCATGCACCGGGCCGGGCTCTGCCGAAGTAGAACATTAATCTATCCTCACGAACTCTCCCTATATGTTGTTTGCACGTCAAGGGGGACTCCTGAGCATCGCGACTCAGGAGCCTAACTGGTCACGTAGCCCCTCACTCCTTAGACCGTCCTGGTCTCCGGTCGGCCCAACGGCAGTTGAGATATGCGCGGGGTCGGCCTCTGCCGACGCAGAACAAGGCAAATAAGCAAGGAAAACGCAAAATCTCAAAGCAAATATTACAAGCATACTGTTCTCACAATACCAAATGAAAAGTCTGAACACATCCACGAGGCCTGATGTATGTCGCAGGAATGAAACAAGGAGAATAGCCACAGGTCACCCCTGGATGTGGCCGTCGCCTGCGGAAGGAGCTCCCCTGTGGGCGACGATGTCCTCCCCTTCGCCACCAGCCGCAGGATCTGCGACATCACCAGATAGAGGATCGGAGACAAAGCCGTGAAACTTCCCCAGCAAAGCCTCCACTTGACCTTGAACGGCTGCGGCGGCGGTTTTGTAGAGATCATCAGCCACAGGCTCCAGCAGCTCGTCAAGTTGGGCGTTGGGTCATGGAGGTGCAGATGGCTGAGGATGCGGGTAAGTGCAGCTGAAGACAGAACGTGAGCTTCCGCCTCCGCCATGGGACCGAGGCCCTCAACGACCTCCTCAAGCGCCTTCACCACGAGAGGAAGCAGCTGGGCGGGGTCGTCCTCGTCAGTATCCAGCGGCTTCTCCAGGCCATGCATGTAGAGCGTTCCCAGCGCCTTTCGAGATCTCTTCTTGAGATCAGCGAAGGCCACATGGTCTTCGGCCAGGACCCGCGCCTTGGCATTGAGATCGGCCTCCTTCGCCCCCATCTTCTGCTCCAGCTCCTCCAACCGGTTGCGCTCGGCAACCTGCCTCTTCCCCAGGTCCACCAACTCAGCATCATGGTTCTTGACGGCTTCCTCCCGGGCTTTCATCTCCTTCTCCTCTGCTTTGCGACGGCACGCCTCTTCGGCGTGCTTATCGCGCAGGCTCTGCAACTCGCCCTCCGGCGCTTGGCAGCGGTCACGGGCGCCCTTGGCTTCTTTTAGCGATGCCTCATGATCGGCTGCAGCACCGACGGCTCCTTGCTTCTCTCTCTCGGAAGCCGCAGCAGCCTGGCCCAGCGCTGCGCGTACTGCCAGGTCAGTATGAAGCCAGCCGGAGGCCAGCTCCAAATGCCCGACCACCAGGCGTGGGTCAGCGCTCAGGAGATCCACCTGCAGTTGGGTCATCTCTTAAAGGGCATGCTCCAAGACGGCAGGAGGAGCGGAAGAACCAAGGAGTGGAAGCGTAGTAGGAGGAAGTAATATCATCACCAGGGCTTGGGAGACCGCGGGTTCCGGAGCAGCTGGAACCTCATCACCCACACCAAGTACTGGCACCTCCGGGGCCAGCCGGGCCATGGGGGCTGACTCCATGCGGAGGAGCTCCTCCTGGCCCCGCGAAGACGACCGGGCTGGGGAGGCACGGGTGATGTTGCCTCCTTGCTCTGCGGAGGGAGGCACAACTGCCTTACCCTCCTTCCACTTCTCCGCGCGAAGATGTCGGCCTGATCAACCAAAGGCGAGCGTCAGGAAAAAAACAAGCACCTGCATGGACCAAGCGAAGTTCGAAACACCTACCGGTCCACCGCAAGGTACTCCACCCTTCGCTTGTGAAGCTTGAGCCCCGACAGCATCGGGACCTGAGGAGCAGGCGCTCGGGCTCCGGTGGCGCCATGCGGTGCGGAGGCGGAACTGGATCCTGCCCCAGGAGGTGTTGGGGTGGAGGCGTCACCACGGTCCACCAGCGACTATCTACCCTTCGTCGAGATGAGGGGTTGCTCCTTCCCTCCTTGGTAGGCGTCGGCCTCGGCATCATCAGGAAGGGCGCGGAGAATTTTGCCCTTTCTTGCAGCGGAGGTCTCCTCCACCTCTTCCGGGGTCTCCTCAGGGTCCTCCTCCTCCCCCTCTCCGCGGGACTCGCCAGAGGACACCTCCACCGGCTTCTGCGCCGAAGGAGCTCCCGAAAGCACCGGCGGCACCAGCCCGCGCGCATCAAAAGTTGGCCTGGAGGCGACGAATTCCTCCCGGTCCCTGCATTGGAACAGGGGAATGATGGCGCTAGGCGGGTACTCCTGGTTGTCTCCAACTATGAGGCACAGGACTGCGTCCAGTTCGTCGTCAGGCAGGTCCCCTGGCCTCAGGCGGGCCTTGTTTTCCCCTCCTTCAAGCTGCCAGAAGGGGCGACCCGCATTGTCAAGAACTCCCTCAGGAGCATCGCTCCAGTTATTTTGGCCGCCCTCACATTGCCCAGCTTCAGGTCAGTCATCATCTGCTCCAACACTGACGATGCCCGCTCGTCGACAAGCTCCGCCCTGGGCCACTCCTTGCCTTGCCGGGGCGCCTCTGCCGGCAACGCCAAGCATGGATAGGCAAGCTTGGCGTCGACCATGACCCACTAGGACCGAATGTTATCGGCCCTCTGCCCGGTGCTTGAGATCGAGTTGGCCTTGCCGGATGCAATGAAGTTGGCGCATCCAGAGATGTGACCCTCACTGACACGAAGGAAGAAGAAGTGGCGCAGGAGCGCCACGGAAGGCATCACGCCCAGGTACGCCTCACAGTAGTAGGCAAAGATGGACAGGAGGAGGACAGAGTTGGGGTGGAGATGCAACGCCTGCAGCCCATAGTGGTCGAGGACTTCATAGAAGAAATCATACAAGGGAGGAACCAACCCAACGGCAACGCTGCTTGAAAAGAAGGGGAAGAAGGTGCTCCCCTCAGGCTTCGGCTCGTCGGAGGCAAGCCGGAGCTCCGTCTTCCCGCACTCCTTGCTCTCTCCCGCCATCAGCAGGCACACGGAGGCAAGGCTCTTCTCCGTGACAGTGGGCGCCTCAAGAGCGGGCTCATACCAAGCCGGGGATGAGGAAGTCTTGACCTTGCGCGGCGCCATGGGCGGCAAATGCAGAGCAAGGCCGGAGCAGATCTGTAGGTAGCGGCGGCGAAGAGCAAGAAAGGGGATCTGGAGCGAGGCGAGGAAGAAGCAATGAAGGCAAGTGCCGCCCGCGCAGCCTTTTGTCAGGTCAAGCAGTTGCCGAAACAACATGGGAAGCGGAGACACCCACGTCCAATCAACCGCCACGCGTCAACCGAGGCCACAGGCTTTTGGGGCCCGCGGTGCTCTGAACTTGACCCTTGGCTTCGCTGCGAAACCAAGCCCGAGCGCACCTTGGTCCCGGGGGCTACTGTCGGTGTTCTAGGAACGGGGGTCCCCAGACTTGCCTGCCTGCGGCTCGTGGCGTGGCTGAGCCAGCAGGCCGTACGGCCCATCTTCACCAACAAAGCACCCAAGACCCTCATGAGGGGCCAAGCCTCGCGAGGCGGACGACGCAAGACCTCCTCTGGAGTGGCCTAGCTAGGCAAGCTCACGAGGAGCGGAGATATCAAGGCGAGGTGAACCTCACGAGGCTCTCGTGACGTAAGCCGTGACGATCGACATCAGGCGGGCGCCAGCACGCGCAACGTCCTTGTTTCCTCTTTGGTGCAAAGGGGGCAAGCGCAGCCGCGGAGTACCGAGGCCTCAGGCAAAGGTTGCCATTTCGATGCAACAAGACCAAGACCATGGACTGCAAGACGGAGGTCATCGTAGAGCTCAGAACAGCGTCACCACCAGAACTTTGTGCAGGCAAAGACTACTTTTGTCAGGATAGCTTGTACTAGCTGTCCACCTTCAAATTAGCCCGCCATTGTTGGCTCCCTTCCCGCTCGATATTTGGGAAGAGCCCAGGGCCTCTATAAATAGGACTAGCCTCCACAGTAGCGGGGGACCTGATCTTAGCTAGAGGAGAGAAAGAGAGACCACCCCCCCACACACAAGCTCGCCGAGCTTAAGAACGCCTCAACCTCAGGAGGCCGTTCTTCCCTTGTATTGTTCATCATCAGCCCAAGAGGCAATCCACCACCACCACACTGGAGTAGGGTATTACACCACAACGGTGGCCCGAACCAGTATAAACCCCGTGTCTTTTTGTGTTGTGAGTTCGTCGAGTTTGTCCGCAAAATCTTAGCGAGCTAGAGCGTAGATCGGTAGGAGGGAAAGACTTGGCGCACACCCCAGTGTTCGAACCTTAAGGGTTTGCCGGAACCCCACATCCCGACAAAGCCGTTCCTTGAACATGTTGACCACGCCACCAAGAGCACCAGGGCACTAGACGATGGCGAGGCCTAGGAAGGGGACGACGCGGAGCTGGGGAAGACGCGACCGTGGATGCCCACACGTAGAGGAGTATGAGGGTTCACAGGTTCCCTGCGGTGTGAGGCTGCCGTCGCCGCAGAATAACAGGGGGTGTGGGTGAGTAGAGGGATGGCCTGGCCAGCGGTGGGAGTAGTAGGGGGCGGTGAGGCCTCCGCAGCATCGCAGTCGGCCATGGAAGGCAGGAGCACGAGGCACGACCGGCGCTGGTCTGGGCGGCTGGACCAATAAGACCAGAGGTTGAAGAAGCAGTACGGCCGTTGGTTGGACATCGTACGGTCACTTGAGCTAGAATCGTGCATATTGACTAAGTTGACAAAGCCCTCCATCCCCGTCAACTTAGTAGGCCCACAAGTCAGCCTCCCACTATACTACGTCCCAGCTAGTAGGGGGAGTATTCATTTTTTGTGCGTAATAAGGAGGCACTTCCTTGCGTGCGAAGATATAGCTGGTGGGTCTGAGCTGTCGGTGGCGGCAATGTTTTTTCATGAAATACAGAGGCCCTTTTGGTGGGTCCTAGATGCCAGGTGGAGGAATCATTATTTTGCGCGTAATAAGGAGGCATTTCCTTGCGTGCTATCGTGGACCCAGCCGTCAGCCTCTCCACGTACAGTCCACTTCAGATGCATGTCTGTCGTTGACCACATTGACCAGGCTGCACCGAGAGCACCAGGGCGGTGGACGACGGCGAGGCCTAGGAAGGGAACGACACGGAGCCAGGGAAGACTCGGCAGTTGTTTCCCACGCGGAGGGGAGTACGACTATACGAGGGTTTACTGGTTCGTCTGTCGTGGCCGGAGAATAACAGCAGGTGTGGGTGAGTAGAGGGATGGCTAGGCCAGCGATGGGAGTACGGGTGGCGCGGTGAGGCCTGCGCGGCAGCACAGCCGGCCACGGGGAGGAGGGAGCAGGTATTGAAGAAGCACGACGGCTGTTGGATGGACATCCAACAGTCACTGCTTGTGCGTCAACCTTTTTTTAGGAAAGCTTCAAATCTGTGGAAAACAGCATACATCCCATCTACCACTATTTCTAATAATTTACACCCCAGTTGCTAATTCTTAAGGGTTTTTTGGAGCCCATCTTTTTCTTAGCATTACAGCCCATATTGTGGCCACGGTTAAAAAATTATATGAAATTTTGCATATTTCAGTGCGGTCCGAACTATTTTCAATCCCGAAATATCGAGTCACATTCAAACTGATTTTAAAAATAAATGTATATCAATATAAAATCCAACAAATTGTCCACGCATAAAAATCAATGCAATTTAAAATCTCAAAATGAAAAAAAATAAATTTGAAACTAATTGCTGGTTTGATGTGTTTTAAAAATGTACATCCCATTTCTCATTACTGATAAGCCATTTTCTCGGCCAGTCGAATGAAGCTCACCTCGTCTTGAAAGATTTGTATCCCAACAGGTCTGACACAGCGACTTACTTGGCAAATCTCAAAAAAAACTGGGTTGTGGCCGTGGACCCAGCTGCCAGCCTCTCCACATACAGTACTCTTCCGATGGAAGTCGGTCGTTGACCACATTGACCACGCCGCACCGAGAGCACCAAGGAGGCGGACGACGGTGAGGCCTAGGAAGGGGACGACGTGGAGCCGGGGAAGACGCGGCAGGGGATGCCCATGCGGAGAGGAGTACAAGGGTTCACTGGTTCGGCTGCGGTGTGAGGCTGACATCGCCGTAGAATAACTCAAGGTGTGGGTGAGTAGAGGGATGCCCTGGCCAGCAGTGGGAGTAGTAGGGGGCGGTGAGGCCTCCGCGACATCGCAGGCGGCCACGGGAGGCAGGAGCACGAGGCAGGACCGGTGTTGGTTTGGGCGGCTGGAGCAAGAAGACCAGAGGTTGAAGAAGCACTACAGCCGTTGGATGGACATTGTACGGTCATTGGAGCTAGAATCGTTCATATTGACTAAGTTGACAAAGCCCTCCGTCGCTGTCAACTTAGTTGGCCCACAAGTCAGCCTCCCACTATTGTGGGTCCCAGATAGCAGGGGGTATTCAATTTTTTGTGCGTAATAAGGAGGCACTTCCTTGCGTGCGAAGATATATATAGCTGGTGGGTCCAACCTGTCAATGTGGGAACATTTTTTCGTGAAATACAGAGGCCCTTCCGGTGGGTCCAAGCTATCAGGTGGAGGAATCATTATTTTGAGCGTAATAAGGAGGCATTTCCCTGCGTGCGGCCGTGGACCCAGCTGTCAGCCTCTCCATGCACAGTCTACTTCCGATGGTGTCGTTCGTTGACCACGTTGACCACTCCGCGCCGAGCGCATCCAAGGTGGTGGACGACGGCGAGGCCTAGGAAGGGGACGATGTGAAGCCGGGGAAGACGCGGAGCCGGGGAAGACGCGGCAATGGATGCCCACGCAGAGAGGAGTACGAGGGTTCACTTGTTCGGCTGTGGTGTGAAGCTGTCGTCGCCATAGAATAACTGGGGGTGTGGGTGAGTAGAGGGATGGCCTGGCCAGCAGTGGGAGTAGTAGGGGGCGGTGAGGCCTCCGCGGCATCGCAGCTGGCCACGAGAGGCAGGAGCACGAGGCACGACCGGTGCAGGTTTGTGTGGCTGGAGCAAGAAGACCAGAGGTTGAAGAAGCACTACGGCTGTTGGATGGACATCGTACGGTCATTGGAGCTAGAATCGTTCATATTGACTAAGTTGACAAACTCCTCCATCCCCGTCAACTTAGTTGGCCCACAAGTCAGCCTCGCACTATTGTGGGTCCCAGCTAGTAGGGGTATTCATTTTTTTGTGCGTAATAAGGAGGCACTTCCTTGCGTGCGAAG
>NC_041382.1:178660629-178683828 GCF_002162155.2 Triticum dicoccoides | reverse complement strand
TCGTGGGTCCGACCTGCCAGCGTGGGAACGTTTTTCTTTCACGAAATACAGAGGCCCTTCCGATGGGTCCCAGCTGTCACGTGGAGGAATCATTATTTTGCGCGTAATAAGAAGGCATTTCCCGGCATGCGGCTGTGGACCCAGTTGTCAGTCCCTCCACGCACAGTCTACTTCCGATGGTGTCGTTCATTGCCACATTGACCACTCTGCCCCGAGCGCATCCAAGGTGGTGGACGACGGCGAGGCCTAGGAAGGGGACGACACGGGAGTGGATTCCCACGCGGAGAGGAGTACGAGGGTTCACTGGTTCGGCTGCGGTGTGAGGCTGCCGTCGCCGAGAGACTTGGCTAGCAGTGGGAGTAGTAGAGGGCGGTGTGGCCTCGATTGCAGCACAGCCGGCCACTGGAGGCAGGAGTAGGCGGTCTCGCATGCGCTGGTTAGGGCGGCTGGAGCAGGAAGATCAGAGATTGAAGAAACACGTCGGCCGTTGGATGGACATCCAACAGTCACTGCTGCTAGAATCGTGTGTTGACTGACAAAGCCTTGCGTAAACAAGTCAGCCTCGAAATCTGTGGCGTGTACATCCCATTTGCTATTATTTTTATAATTTTTACTCATTTTCTAATTCATATGGAATTTATTGCAGCTTGTTTTCCATTTTTAGAATTGCTGCCCATTTTCTGGTCAGTACCAGGGTTAAAAAATTAACTAAATATGTGGCAAATTTTGAAAATTCGCAATTTTTTGCTAGGGAACAAAATATTCTTAATCCAAAAATTAGTAGCCATACTAAAACAAATTAAAAATTAAATTAGTACCATGTCATGTTAAATCCAACGAAATACAGTATAAGATATCAGTGAAGAACAAATACAAAAAAAGAAACTAATATCCCATTTGCTATAATTTGTTTGGAATTTTCAACCCCTTCTGATATTACTTTTAAGAGACACAGACCATACTCTTTCGCCAGGCCGGAATGCATTTTGCCCAGTAAGTCGGAGAAAACAAATAGGCCTAGCTTGGGTATTCTTCGAAAAGAAATACTGGGCTACCTATTTTACCAAAGAAAAAACTGCTGGGCTGGTCATGTTGTTAGACGGGCCACAGAGACCGCACAACCCAGTTTATAGCCCGCTCCTCCGAATTACTACTAAAAAAGTTTTTGCAATTCTGTCGTTAATTGACTATACGTTGAAAATGATGTGGGTCCCAGATATCAACAGGGTGGATTAGAGTAAAAACGAGGGGTTCATCTGAGGAGTAAATGAGGCGCTTGCTTGTGTTTGGGAGTGGACCTGGTGGGTCCGTACTGTCATACTCACAACTATAGACCTCTCCCGATTCACTATATTGACTCGGACCGTTTCGAAAAAAACTATGTTGACAGGGCCGGACGGCGGCGCCGCGGCGAGCGCACCAAGGCGGAGGATAGTGCTGTCACCAATGTGCTGGTCTGGGTTGGGCATTCTTATTGAAAAATAAAAATGGATCGGAACTATTTACGATGTTGACTACGATTTGCATGGGTCTGCTGGTTGCAGGAAGAAAATGCTGGGAGAAAGAAGATTGGTCGCTATCTTTGCCTAAGAACAATATCGACTAAATGAAACGACGCTATCATAGGAAATAATATCCTCCTATTAAATAGTGAATTTAAAGAATTGGTGCATGAACATTTAGCTTTATTTATTTATTTACTTATTTATGTTTAGGGGACCATGAGCATGTACCTGGGCCGAATTCATGTGAGAGCCTCCCTTCAAGTTAATTATGGGCTTCTCTATTGGGCCTTCATCAGTGGGCTGCATGTTATCAACAAGTGGAAAATATGTTCCGTACGAAAATTAGTATGCGCTACGTACGTGACGAGGGCACGACGTCGGACGTGCTGCTGATTTGGCCTGATCTTTTACGATGCAATAACCTCCAAGATCCACCGATAAAAATTACTCCCAATTACATGAACAATACATGTAACCTGAAGTAGGGGTAACGATGACCAACGGACAATCCCTCGACACACAAGGAACCTCCCGCCGAAGTAGACGTAACCAACACGCAACCCGAACGATGGACCTCGAGCCAAGTGCAACTTTCACGCAGAAAAATCACACAAAATAAATAGCAACGACACCCAAAGAGGGCCGCTTAATATTCGATACACATGTTGTCTAACCTGTAGAAAATATCGCCTAAAAATTGAAAAGCATGCAGGCTTGGCTTTATAGTAGTAGCCGCACCTCTAACTTGACCCAAAAGAAAAGTACCTAACCGACTAGAACCAGAAAAATCTAAACAGATGTATCTAATATTTGTGTCATGCATGCCATGCATGTTGGTGGGCCCTTGTAACAGCCCCAAAATTGGGTTATCAATTTTTGTGCTGTTATTCCTTCCTGGCGCTCATTTTCAAAATTTTCTCCTGAGTTTGCTAGATGACTCTGAGAAAATTTGTCATTTTCAACCTTTCAAAACTTGCTCATGTCTTTTTTTCAGTGGGCAAGACCTCATTTGCATCAGCTCAAAATCCTCTCAAACCCTAATTCCAAATTTTTGGAATTTGAATGTGGCCCTTGTGATTACAAAGGAGCCATCATTTTCCTTGCTCTGTTGATCCTCCCAATTGTTCCTAGAGATCCTCCTAACTTTCTGAACCTTGGATATGCAAAAATATTGCTAAGTCCAATGCAATATTTTTGAATTATTATTTATTCCTTTTCTTGCCTTTTTGAGGAATAAAATCCAAAGGCATAGCTAGCCATCTCCTAAATTCATGAGAATTGGTGGAGTTGATACTTATGCCTAATCCAAGCTCTAGCAAGTATATTGGCCATAATTAAATAAGGAAAATTGCCTTTTCCTATTTAATGCCAATATTGCATTTTTGCCATTTTCCAAAGGAACTACTATTTTTATAGCAGGGGAAATTCCCACATAAATTGTGGAGCTTGTCCTTGCTATATAATCAATAGTTCCATCCGAATCTCATGTTCCTCAGTTCAAAAATTTGGCACATGATCCAATGCAAGTTTCTGCCTTCTCTAAAATTTTACAGAGGAAGTTCTTTATTGCTAAGTCCAATTGAGCTGCAATTTGGCGGGGTGTTTAACATTGTTACATAACCCATGGATACCAAAGATGAGCTCAATCCATTCATCCTAGCTCCATGTGCAATTTTTCAAAGTTTCTGGCTAGAACACAAGTTTGTGAAGGAAGCACCTTCATAGTGTTTCCAAATGGGATGAAACTTTTCCATCCTCTCTAGTATCTCAAATCATTAGCCTCCACCCAAATTCAGTTCATTTCATTGAACTATGTGAGCACAGGAGCAATTCTTTGTTTCTGTCCACATTTTCAGTTTTGAAGCAAGTGTATTTTATCTTGCTCCATTATGGCTGATAATTTTCCCAGGCCTTCTCATATCCATATAACCTATCTCCACAAGATTGTGGCTCATTTCATCTAGCCATTTGCCCTGAGGATTTTTCTGAAGTTTTTGGACAGAATTGATAGCTGGGAAGGAAGTACCATTTTGGTGAGTCCATTTGGTATGAACTTTTTACAGCATCATGATATGTTCAAATCATCAGTCTTTGCTAAGTTATAGCCTAATCCATCACTCCTAGTGAGTGCTTCACCATGACTCAGTTTCTGGGCCAGTTTTGGTGGTTGTACAGCAACTATGGTAAATACTTGTCCATTTTACCTCAAAACTCCCAGGACCGTAGTCCTTTCTACCCTAAGCCTCCCAGACAACTTATCTACCTTTTACCCCCTCTGGTTTAATCTCTAGGGTGTTGCCAAATTTGCAACAGCAAACTTGTGGAGCTTGTTTCACTCAGCTCCGTTTGTCTCTGCACTTCTACTTACCATGGTAACACTCCATGCTGGAAGGACTACGCGGTAGACATAAACTTACTTCAGTAGAAACCCCAGAGCGCGCCATGCTAGTGGTGACCACACGTGTAACCAGCCAAAACGGTGGTCTAGCCACTATGGTCGTCGGCATCACTGCCCCGACCGCCTCTGGCCTCGCCATCAATGCCCAATAGTTCCCCCTCGACATTATCTTCCCTCTGGACCACTGACCCCCTTCGCTTTCTTCTCCGGTGAGCCGTGCCAACGACCGGAACAGTGTGCTCCTGTGACTCGTCGTCTTCCTCGCTGATGTCCTCTTCCTCCATTCGTCCGCATGCCTTCCTCGTCTCCGTGACCCTCTGGTGTTCGTCTTGATCCCCCTCGTCACCTTCCCGTGCCTCCCCGTGAGCCTTGGCCGTGCCTGCGCCCTCACCGGCACACGGACACGTCGCCTGACGCATGCCAGCTCGCCCCCCTTCCCGAGCTCTCCCGTGGCTATAAGTAGAGCCCTCGGGCTCGTCCGCAGCCACAACGCCTCCCCATCCCCTCCTCTCGTCCCCGGAACCTCTCTCTGACCCCATCGCCACTGTGGCTACCGCCTCGGGCTTCGCTCGATTTCGGCGATGCAACCCCCCTCTCGCCGTTCCACCTCCACCACTGCCCTCCCTAGGGTCAAGTGAGTCTCCCCGGGGCCACAACCCCTCCTCTCCTCCACCGTAGCCACCACCTCACCACCGACCGAACCCTCTTCTCCGCCGTGGGCCTTTCTGCTTCCTCTACAGTTCTCGTCGGCGGCCGCAACCACCCTCATCCGATGCGCCTCGCCGCCCTGATCTCCTGGGTTGGTCGTGCGCCTCGAGAGGTGGCCAGACGCGCCGGCGATCGCCATCGGGGCGGACGCCCCCCTTGGTCTCGCTCTCTCCCGAGCGGGAGGGTGAAGATGCCAGGCCAGGCGGGCCCCTTCTCGTGCGGCCCCACTTGTCTGCGAGAGAAGGGCGTGGCCCAGTCGGCCACGTGGATAAGTGGCGGCGCCCCGCCATGAAACCGTTTCCCTCACGCGAAAGCGTATTGCTGGATAATGCACTTTCAATCACTGAAAGCGTATTCTTCCTCTGCTTCGGCCGGAAATACGTTTTCCTCTCTGGAAAACGTATTCTCAAAAGACACGTTCTATTTAAACTACTAGGGACCTGCTTGTAGAAATATTTTTACAGACTAGTCCCTGAGCTTTAAACGTCCGTATCTTTTTACCCGCAACTCCGAATCAGGTGATTCCAGCGCTCACGTTCTCTGTTCGTCGATCTCTTTCCATTGGTGTCATTTTCCTAATGTTTTTACCTAGTGAAAATGACCATTTTGCCCTTGCCCGTAAACAGCCTCCTCCGAGAGCCGCGATCGTTTCCCACTTCTTCCCGGAGTATTTGTCGACCCCCAGGCAAGCCAACCTCTTATCATGAGCCCCGAACGTGCATGTTGACTTTGCTTGCACCTTGTGTGTGTGTAGTTGCAGTTGTTTCATATCGTTTTCATCGGTAGTTATTTCTTTATGCTTATCATGCATGCTTATGTTTTCATGATATCTTTTGCCATGTTAATTAAAATGTTGCTATTAATAATGTCATGTCACTACTCTACTTAATTTGCATGTCATCATTATAAAATGTTATGAGAATTTTATATGCACTGTTGATATGCTATTGTCACGTTCTTTATACTAAGGTTGTGCACTTGAGAAGGTCAATATTTTGTTCATGCATTTGTATGCGGCATGTTGCACTCATGTTAAAGATGTTCATGATGATGGAGAAGGAAATAAAATGACTTAATAATAACAAACCTCCTCCGTCATCGATGGGATCGAGTCATAGTGCCGCTAAACCGAACTTTTCAGTGCAGCCACATTTGCCTTATGGGAGGCCTTAATGCGAGCTATTGTCGTGACCTCTCGCCAGTGTCTCCCACTAGGGAAGGTTATGGGCGCGCTTACCCTGATCAGGTAAGTGGACATAACCTTGTGTGCTCGTTTTTTGAGATTTTGGTACCAGTCCCTGAGTGGGAGTGTCCCCGAGTTGGAGTTGACCACGACGGTGGTCGGGTGTCTTTGGTAGACATGGGGCCACCCAGGACCAGCCCATTGGGGATTGGGTCGGAGTGGCCGGGAGAGCGTCATGGCAGTAGGACGGTTTCGCCGGAATGCCATTGGTCCAACCGAAGGGGATGACGAGGCCATGGGTTCCGTGGTGTGGGTACAGTGTGCTACCTCTACAGAGTGTATAAGGCTATTGATAACAACAGTTCGTAGTAGGTCCCACTATTAGGTCTTGGTCGAAATGGAGGATAAACTGAAATAATTAAGTGAGTAAATAAACATGTGATAACAAAAATATGGTGACTTGGACTATGAGATAGTCGTGAGAAGTCACGGCGATGTTTTGGTGGTGATCACCGTAAGGATCACGAGTTATTTTGGTGGTGATCGCCGTAAGGATCATGAGTTATTTTAGTGGTGATCACCGTAAGGATCACAAGTTACTCTGGTTAAAACCACGATGGTGGTTTGGTTGTGATCGCCGGAAATATCACTGTTCGGTTGTGAGGCAACCCTTTGTTAAGAGAGTCCTAGGGACTCGGTGTACAAGTTTGGTTACATTGCATGAGTAATATATCATTACTTGCATTTAAAGAACCATGATAGAACAGAAGATGATTGCATAAAGTTAATATGCTATGTCTACATTCGATATTATTGGTAGTTTCTTATCAGCATAATTTCATGATGATATGCCATGCTTTGATTGACGTGGTAATTTATGCCATGATTGAGATGATATGCTATATTTTGCCATTGCCATGTTAGAAATATGATCTAATGTGCCATTTTAGTAGATGTTGTGAGTTTGTTCATGCTTAGTTAATTTTTATCATGCCATGTTTAGTAATTGATATGAGATAGGTTGTTGCACACGCTTGGTTCTTGCTTTGTCTTTTGCTGGTTTGGATGCTATGTATTTGGTTGTCATGCCCGTATTGTTCGCTTGATCCGTCGTGCTAGGCCGTAACCTTGCCAGTCCTATGAGTTGTGGAGCCCAACCAGAGTTGTTATGCTGCCAAACCTAGACTCCCGCCGCCATTCAATCCAACTTCCGCTGTCATTTATTAGCCTTGGGGCTATGCCAGATAATTGTATTCATCAATGATGTAATCTCATATACATGTATTTGATGAATATTCTTGTACCTGGGATGCTGTATTATGGACCTGTCATGCGTCAGGTGTTATCCTGGGCTGACGTACGAAGGCCCCCTGCTCCATGTGGATCGGGGTGCCACAGGGAAATGGTATCAAAGCAGCCAGGCTGGCATAGGTTATCCTAGCATTAGATCACTGCCGCCATTAAACTGTAATTACCCTAAGGGATTTGACTCATCCCTGCATCCGGCATGGCCATTGTTAATCCACAGGTGGTGCAGTCGGGGCCGACACGTCCTCACCTCGCTGTCCCCGCCTAGTTATCCGTGGAGCAAGTAGCAGCCACATCCTTTCTGGTCGGCCGCATCGCTTGCCCTTCACCATTAAGGGAAAGGGGCCACACCATGCAGGCATGTCCCGCATAGCTGCCTATAAAAGCCCCCTTTTCGCTAGCCGTATCGCTCACTCCTCATTCAGCCATGTCCCTGCAGAGAAGCCTAGCTAGTAACACTCCAGTCATGGCTAGCACCCTAAAAATTACTAAGTTCCATAGCCGCACATGCACCGTCAACCATCCTGGATTTCCACCCCTTCTTGCTGAGATGCTCACCCAAGCCTTTGGCTATGATGCTAGCCCCGACTATCTGGTGTTTCAGTCAACACTCGTTCCTCACCTTCATCGCTATGATGCAAGGGTGCACATCAGCCCCGGACCCGCAACAGATGGCCAGCTGTTGGTTTTTCAGGGTAGAGCCATGCCTACCACTGATTTGGCCATCCAGGCCGCTGCTGTGGAGGCAATCCTATACCTTCGAACCAAGTTCCCGCAAGTGGAAGATCGAAGGGAGTTATGTTTCTTCCCCATTGTTACAGCGACAGGAATTCAACCACCCCCTGTATCCAAGGGAATGACCCCGCAATCGCTCGACTGGTGCAGTATATCACTGCCCAGGGAATGATGATTTCGAGGATGCTTGCCGAATTCAGAACCTTGGACAATGATTCGGTGCGAGTTGTCAAGGAAGCTTACCGTGAGGCTCGTAAGTTCGCATCTCAAGTGGCTCACCCAACGCTATCCGAGCCAGTGCTACCCTCTCAGCCGCTGGTGTGGCCTCGGCCAAACATCATTACTCTCGACAAGACTCTTTTCCGGATCCACCAGCAGCATATGCTTGGATCAATTTCAGCCACACCCCCGGTAGCCGAACCCCAACCCATAGTGATCTCGGATAATGAAGATGGGGATTAGCTTAGTCTTCGTCCTCCCAGAGAGCCCCAGCAAAGCAAGCCCTCAGCTTGATCTCAGTCTTGCAACCAGTCGTTTCTGCTAGTAGGTCAGTCTGTCAGTTCATTCCCGATATGAGGAGAGAACCTTGTATCCCGAAGTGAGTAGTTTCGTTTAGCACATAGAGTGCTCGTGCTTGGTTGTATGCTGGCACTGTTGTAACTCGTATGATGTGTTTTTGGTTGCTTTCTTGCTTTTTGATTGTTGTGTTGGTTTGTCTCTCTGTCAAACAGAGATGTTTGACAGGGCTGGCAATGGGAGTTAACAAGATTTTAATCAGTAGAGCACATACACTAAACACAACATTTACTCGTCCCGAGTCTTTTAATAAAATGCGCGCTAGTTTAGGTATATATATACCAGGATTATATATATACCCACTAGCATTAAAACGCTTTAGAATGATTTGTCTGATGTGCTTTTCGTTGCATGATTTAATCGCTGTCTGTTTGTTAGTGTAGGTTACTGCATAGCACACGCATACCCGGTTCACCCACGCATACATCCGGGCAGTACTCGGGGAAATGCAAAGTCACATATCCCTATCTATTTGTGCATACCCCGTGTGTCGGATTTTCAACTCCAGAACCCCGCAGAGCCATTTCCGCCTGGAAATTCCTCGTCTCTAATTCTTTCTTCCAATTTCATTTCTGGGGGAAACACTACCCACCTTATTTCATTCGAACCAGTACAACTACCCCTATTTCAACTCCGATTCTACCTCGACACCTACATTTCGTGGAGCTATCCGCGAAATTTTTCCGTACTCTGTGTGATTCTTGAGCTGGCGCAGCCACCTCACCTACATCTGGACCCCACCACCACCATCTTATGTGCCTTGCGTGGCGCAGGCAAGTCACCACCCCACTTCAACACCACCCACGATTACTCCGCCAGCACAAAGGACGGAGAATCAAGTGTGGCAGAGGACCACCCAGTGCGCCATCTTCTCCCGCGTCTCGAGCCACCGCACCCAGCCGCGCGTTGTTCCGAGATCGCTCATTCCTGATAAGAATCAGTAGGAGGAGCGACGAGCCAATCAGCGTACCAGCAACACTGCGAGGAACAGCCGCGGCGCCACTAGGAACACCTCCTCGCCGAAGGAGCTCGGCTCGATCTCGCCCAAACCGAAGAGGTAGTACAGCGGCATTGTGTTTGTGCGTTGGATGAGAGACGCGCTGCCATTTTTATAGCCCAACTCCGGTGTACGGTGAGCGAGGTCCAGGAGAACCGCTCGTTGCTCGATCACCGGCGTCCAGGAGGCGAATCCACGAGCAGTGCCGACAAGGTGCTGGCGCGTGACGTGAGTGCTCGCTGCACCGGCGCCGTGCACGCCGCGCACTACGGCACTAGGGTCCTCATCGCCCTGGAAGCTAGATGCACGCTGCATACGCCGCATGCGGAGCAGCGATGAAGAAGAAGCAACAAGCTGGAGGTAGAAGAAGGAGGCTGCCAGTGGGCCCTGTACACACGTGTCAGCAGGTGAAACCACTGTTCATTGGGTGCATCTAGCATTTTTTGGGAGTATGATCTCGAATGCCCCTAGTGTGGATATATCCAGGTTTGCCATATCCCTCCCCGGGTGTACCAATTATCGGCGCCCCTATCTCGTTTGAATATGACCAAAGGGTTAACAGTTAACCCCGAGGTTTTTCCCGGAGTGGTTATTATTTCATTTGTGCTGTAACGCTAGGAATCTCGAGGACGAGATTCTCTTTTTAAGGGGGGAGAGTTGTAATAGCCCCAGAATTGGGTTATCAATTTTTGTGCTCTTATTCCTTCCTGGCACTCATTTTCAAAGTTTTCTCCTGAGTTTGTTGGATGACTCTGAGAAAATTTGTCATTTTCAACCTTTCAAAACTTGCTCATGTCTTTTTTTCAGTGGGCAAGACCTCATTTGCATCAGCTCAAAATCCTCTCAAACCCTAATTCCAATTTTTTGGAATTTGAAGGTGGCCCTTGTGATTACAAAGGAGCCATCATTTTCCTTGCTCTGTTGATCCTCCCAATTGTTCCTATAGATCCTCCTAACTTTCTGAACCTTCGATATGCAAAAATATTGCCAAGTCCAATGTAATATTTTTGAATTATGATATATTCCTTTTCTTGCCTTTCTGAGGAATAAAATCCAAAGGCATAGCTAGCCATCTCCTAAATTCATGAGAATTGGTGGAGTTGATACTTATGCCTAATCCAAGCTCTGGCAAGTATATTGGCCATAATTAAATAAGGAAAATTTCCTTTTCCTATTTAATGCCAATATTGCATTTTTGCCATTTTCCAAAGGAACTACTATTTTTATAGCAGGGAAAATTCCCACATAAATTGTGGAGCTTGTCCTTGCTATATAATCACTAGTTCCATCCTAATCTCATGTTCCTCAGTTCAAAATTTTGGCACATGATCCAATGCAAGTTTCTGCCTTCTCTGAAATTTTACGAAGGAAGTGCTTTATTAAGTCCAATTGAGCTGCAATTTGGCAGGGTGTTTAACATTGTTACATAACCCATGGATACCAAAGATGAGCTCAATCCATTCATCCTAGCGCCCTATAAAATTTTTCAAAGTTTCTGACCAGAACACAAGTTTGTGAAGGAAGCACCTTCATAGTGTTTCCAAATGGGATGAAACTTTTCCATCCTCTCTAGTATCTCAAATCATTAGCCTCCACCCAAATTCAGTTCATTTCATTGAACTATGTGAGCACATGAGCAATTCTTTGTTTCTGTCCACATTTTCAGTTTTGAAGCAAGTGTATTTTATCTTTCTCCATTATGGCTGATAATTTTCCCAGGCCTTCTCATATCCATATAACCTATCTCCACAAGATTGTGGCTCATTTCATCTAGCCATTTGCCCTAAGGATTTTTCTGAAGTTTTTGTACAGAATTGATAGCTGGGAAGGAAGTACCATTTTGGTGAGTCCATTTGGTATGAACTTTTTACAGCATCATGATATGTTTAAATCATCAGTCTTTGCCAAGTTATAGCCTAATCCATCACTCCTAGTGAGTGCTTCACCATGATTCAGTTTCTGGGTCAGTTTTGGTGGTTGTACAACAACTATGGTAAATACCTGTCCATTTTACCTCAAAACTCCTAGGACCGTAGTCCTTTCTACCCTAAGCCTCCCAGACAACTTATCGACCTTTTACCCCCTCTGGTTTAATCTCTAGGGTGTTGCCAAATTTGCAACAGCAAACTTGTGGAGCTTGTTTCACTCAGCTCCGTTTGTCTCTGCCCTTCTACTTACCATGGTACTCCACACTGGAAGGACTACGCGGTAGACATAAACTTACTTCAGTAGAAACCCCAGAGCGCGCCATGCCAGTGGTGACCACGCGGGTACCAGCCAAAACGGTGGTCTAGCCACTATGGTCGTCGGCATCACTGCCCCGACCGCCTCTGGCCTCGCCATCAATGCCCAATAGTTCCCCCTCGACGTCCTCTTCCCTCTGGACCTCTGCCCCCCTTCGCTTTCTTCTCCGGCGAGCCGTGCCAACGACCGGAACAGTGTACTCCTGTGCCTCGTCGTCTTCCTCGCCGATGTCCTCTTCCTTCGTTCGTCCGCATGCCTTCCTCGTCTCCGTGACCCTCTGGTGTTCGTCTTGATCCCCCTCGTCGCCTTCTTGTGCCTCCCCGTGAGCCTTGGCCGCGCCTGCACCCTCACCGGCGCATGGACACGTCGCCTGACGCGTGCCACCTCGCCCCCCCCTTCCCAAGCTCTCACGCGGCTATAAGTAGAGCCCTCGGGCTCGTCCGCAGCCACAACGCCTCCC
Source organism: Triticum dicoccoides (assembly GCF_002162155.2). NCBI lineage: Eukaryota > Viridiplantae > Streptophyta > Magnoliopsida > Poales > Poaceae > Triticum > Triticum dicoccoides. Next base: position 178,671,714 of record NC_041382.1, on the reverse strand, counting down.
CATCCCCTCCTCTCGTCCCCGGAACCTCTCTCTGACCCCATCGCCACAATGGTCGCCGCCTCGGGCTTCGCTCGATTCCGGCGATGCCGCCCCCCTCTCGCCGTTCCACCTCCACCACTGCCTTCCCTAGGGTCCAGTGAGTCTCCCCGTGGCCTCAACCCCTCCTCTCCTCCACCGTAGCCACCACTCGCCAGCGACCGAACCCTCATCTCCGCCGCGAGCCTTGCTGCTTCCTCTACAGTGCTCATCGGCGGCCGCAACCACCCTCATCTGATGTGCCTCGCCGCCCTGATCTCTTGGGTAGGTCGTGTGCCGTGGCCAGACGCGCCGGCGATCGTCGTCGGGGCGGACGCCCCCCTCGGCCTCGCTCTCTCTTGAAGATGCCAGGCCAGGCGGGCCCCTCCTCGCGCGGCCCCACTTGTCTGCGAGAGAAGGGCGTGGCCCAGTCGGCCACGTGGATAAGTGGCGCCGCCCCGCCACAAAACCATCTCCCTCACGCGAAAGCGTATTGCTGGATAATGCGCTTTCAATCATTGAAAGCGTATTCTTCCTCTGCTTCGGCCAGAAATACGTTTTCCTCTCTGGAAAACGTATTCTCAGAAAAGACACGTTCTGTTTAAACTACTAGGGACCTGCTTGTAGAAATATTTTTATAGACTAGTCCCTGAGCTTTAAACGTTCGTATCTTTTTACCCGTAACTCCGAATCAGGTGATTCCAGTGCTCACGTTCTCTGTTCGTCGAGCTCTTTCCATTGGTGTCACTTTCATAATGTTTTTACCTAGTGAAAATGACCATTTTGCCCTTGCCCGTAAACAGCCTCCTCCGAGAGAGAACTGTTTCCGGCAAATCTTTCCGCGATCGTTTCCCACTTCTTCCTGGAGTATTTGTCGACCCCCAGGCAAGCCAAACTCTTATCATGAGCCCCGAACGTGCATGTTGACTTTGCTTGCACCTTGTGTGTGTGTAGTTGCAGTTGTTTCATATCGTTTTCATCGGCAGTTATTTCTTTATGCTTATCATGCATGCTTATGTTTTCATGATATCTTTTGCCATGTTAATTAAAATGCTGTTATTAATAATGCCATGTCACTACTCTACTTTATTTGCATGTCATCGTTATAAAATGTTATGAGAATTTTATATGCACCGTTGATATGCTATTGTCACGTTCTTTATACTAAGGTTGTGCACTTGAGAAGGTCAATATTTTGTTCATGCATTTGTATGCGGCATGTTGCACTCATGTTAAATATGTTCATGATGATGGAGAAGGAAATAAAATGACTTAATAATAACTAACCTCCTCCGTCATCGATGGGATCGAGTCATAGTGCCGCCAAACTGAACTTTTTAGTGCAGCCACATTTGCCTTATGGGAGGCCTTAATGCGAGCTATTGTCGTGACCTCTCATCGGTGCCTCCCACTAGGGAAGGTTATGGGCGCGCTTACCCTGATCAGGTAAGCGGACATAACCTTGTGTGCTCATTTTTGAGATTTTGGTACCAGTCCCCGAGTGGGAGTGTCCTCGAGTGGGAGTTGACCACGATGGTGGTCGGGGTGTCTTTGGTAGACACGAGGCCACCTAGGACCAGCCCATTGGGGATTGGGTCGGAGTGACTGAGAGAGCGTCATGGCAGTAGGACGGTTTCATCGGAATGCCGTTTGTCCACCCGAATGGGATGACGAGGCCATGGGTTCCGTGGTGTGGGTACAGTGTGCTACCTCTGCAGAGTGTATAAGGCTATCGATAGCAACAGTTCTTAGTAGGTCCCACTATCAGGTCTTGGTCGAAATGGAGGATGAACTGAAATAATTAAGTGAGTAAATAAATATGTGATAACAAAAATATGGTGACTTGGAGTATGAGATAGTCATGAGAAGTCACGACGATGTTTTGGTGGTGATCGCCGTAAGGATCACGAGTTATTTTGGTGGTGATCGCCGTAAGGATCACGAGTTATTTTGGTGGTGATCGCCGTAAGGATCACAAGTTACTCTGGTTAAAACCATGATGGTGGTTTGGTTGTGATCGCCGGAAAGATCAATGTTTGGTTGTGAGGCAACCCTTTGTTAAGAGAGTCCGAAGGACTCGGTGTACAAGTTTGGTTACATTGCATGACTAATATATCATTACTTACATTTAAAGACCATGATAGAATAGAAGATGATTGCATAAAGTTAATATGCTATGTCTGCATTGGATATTATTGGTAGTTTCTTTTCAGCATAATTTCATGATGCTATGCCATGCTTTGATTGATATGGTAATTTATGCCATGATTGAGATGATATGCTATATTTTGCCATTGCCATGTTAGAAATATGATCTGATATGCCATGTTAGTAGATGTTATGAGTTTGTTCATGCTTAATTAATTTTTATGATGCCATGTTTAGTAATTGATATGAGATAGGTTGTTGCATACGCTTGGTTCTTGCTTTGTCTTCTGCTGGTTTGGATGCTATGTATTTGGTTGTCTTGCAAGTACATTCAATGTACTGACCTGGCGTGTCATCCAGTTTTGTAGGTCATATCCGTATTGTTTGCTTGATCCGTCGTGCTAGGCCATAACCTTGCCAGTCCTATGAGTTGTGGAGCCCAGCCAGAGTTGTTATGCTGCCAAACCTAGACTTCCGCCGCCATTCAATCCGACTTCCGCTGTCATTTATTAGCCTTGGGGCTATGCCAGATAATTGTATTCATCAATGATGTAATCTCATATACATGTATTTGATGAATATTCTTGTACCTGGGATGTTGTATTATGGACATGTCGTGCGTCAGGTGTTATCCTGGGCCGACGTACGAAGGCCCCCTGCTCCATGCGGATCGGGGTGCCACAGCCCCAGCCCATGTCCTTCAAGGAGAATTATCTCCACGAGTAATGCTCCTTAGGCAAACCATCAGCAACTTTTGGTGGTCGTGACCGATTAAAAAAATAACAATCTTTATTTTCCTATCTCTTTTGATCACTTTCCTTTTCAAACTGACTTGCCTTGTTATCTGTCATGTACGTGGATGAGCCAAACTCATTTTCCCATTGGTCAACCAAGAAGAGTCCCACGTCCATTTTCTCCGACCCATATGCATGTTCAGCTAATTTAGCCATGTATTCCAAGGTCCTAGTTTGCCTCTGGTCATTCTTTTTGAGCTAAAAATACGCAGTCTCGTGAACAACATTATATATTGGTGGCGCCACATCAGTACGGTACGGGGCACTAAAGGATCGAACTGTGCAACGACTTCCAAAACATTATGTTTGTCGTTCTAACAGCACATTTATTCGACCAACAGACGAAATATACTACTGATTGTACATTGAAAACAGCAGCAGCATCAGCAACCAGGGCTAGGGTGCAACAGAAGCAGTAAATAGGCTAGAAGAGTGAAGACGCAACTCTCTCTTCCAAAGCAAACATCAGCCATCAATTAAAAAAGGGCTACCAAAAAAGAACAATTGTATGCATCAAACTAAATAAAGATCCTACTACACCAAGTGTACGCATCTAACTAATTGGCTTAGTTAGACGTTACTATTTATTAAGCTGTACAAGTTGGCTGACGGCTTGAACTAGATGGGTGCCTGACGGGGGAAACTCTAGCCAGCGGTTTGAAGTCTAATACTTGCGACCCTCTCTCCTACGTTGGGCTGCAGAGCGTGGCGGCACATACCAGGGTATGGTGCATGCAGAGAAACCGTGCTGCCATCATGATCCTTGTCGTCGGTTATCTCCTGGTCAATCGGATAATTCAGTCCGACAAACAGAGACCGTGTACCAAGGCTACTTACCAACCTCCAGTCAAAAATTCCTGAAGGCGGATAGAAGCTGGGATCCTACTCAAAGACCTTGCAGTGACTGTGATTGTATTCCGCGAAACAACACATCCAGTACGTGTGAACGATCATCAATCGTTCGCCATTGTCTGATCGAGCCAGGAACCACCTGCAACTGCCATGCTGCTTTTCTTTGAAAGGTTCTGCGATTAGGAAGGGTAGGGACACCAGGCGGCCTACAACATCATATCAAGTTGGAGTCGAATAACCCTCAAAAAAAGTTGGAGTCAAATAAAAAGGGCTCTTGATGTAGTCAATCTTAAGAACAGCATGTTATGAGCATGAATATTTTTCAGTAAATGTTGACAGTAATATAAGCAAGCCATCATGATATCATAGGAAAGTAACATACTGTTGTAACAGCCGTTTGTAGCGATGACTGGAGTAGGCCAGCAATATGTCTAGCCATAGAATGAGTCGACAGCGTAAATGAAGCCCTTGTGTTCAATGGCATCAGAGAATGATGGAGGATGTATAATCTTGCGATGGACGTGCAGATTTATCCACTTACCACAGTGACCTATCAGATAGGTGAGATCGCGGTTGAAGAATGCAATTAGCCTGGATTCTCTATAATTCGCAGATCTTGTGGGCACTTGGCAGATTACAACCTTGAGCAAATCAAACTTGGTATCATGTTGGCTACTGTAAGATTCCGAGTATTCTAGGCCGCGGTGCCAAAGCAGTGCAGTGTTAATTGAAGGAAGGGGGATCAATCGCCGGGTGTAGACCTCCACAAGCATCCAGCTGCCGCGATCGTCGACGAGCACCATCCAAGACGTGTTCATGCCGACCCAGTACATACCGTTAATGTAGATGAGGGTGACGGGGATCGGATCGCAGTCAAGGGGGTTGATGCTCGCCACCCTACGATCGTTATGCCGCGTGACACGCCATTTCTGAAGATCAGGCGGCATCAGCAAGCAAGGAGCTGGCTTAAAAAGCTCCAGCCTAAGGGCTTTGAGTAAACGGTACAGCCCCGACGAGCACGCGGCGAGCGCCATGGCACTGAGATTTTCCACACGCGAAACAATGAGCTTGATTACCTCTGTGGGGAGCGAATTCCAGCCACTCTTTCGGCGGACACTGCTCGGTTCTGCCATTGTTAGTGCTTGGGTTTCGGACAAGGGGGGGAGGCGCCTTAGCGGGGATGGAAGATTGGACAAGATTATGTGCGGACAAAGATGGAGAAGCGAATACGTGATGCGGGAAGTGGACAGGTGATGATGAGTACAACACACCGCTTGACTTACGAGACACATACCAGCAGGGTAGGGTCATATCTATGCCAGACAACTTGCTTGGGTGATCACAGTACTGGTACTCCCTACAGTACCTACTACTATGCCCTAACTTGCTTGAGTAGAGTAGTAGTGGAGTAGGACTGGAGGAGTAGTATATTCTAATCTAAAAATAGTTACAAAGTTCAATGCCCGATCATGGAACGACTATGAACCGCCATCGGTGCTAACTCCAATCCCTAGAAAACATTCACTGGGAGACATGGCAATTGCAAACGCCCGTGATGGAAATACGTGTGTAAGGGTGGCGGTTTTGTCAAATACTATGGCTTAAAAACTAGCCATCGTCGGATGGAAATCTGACGGTTACGTGGGATTCACCAGGATTGAGCTCGTGGCGAACAATCGCCAGATATCATTACTAATAAAAGGTTAAAACACCCGAGGCTATAACTTGCACCAGCTGACCACTAACAATGATACTAACATAGTTGTAAAATGGTCAAACACCGTGTCTACGTGGTGTTTGGAATTATATGCAAAAAATTAGCAAGATGCCTGTGCATTGCATGGAACATCAAGATGCATTTTTTTACAAAACACCTGTTGTGATTGAGCCATGCAGGAGTAATCGCATGTGTAAAAACTAATGATATCTTGAGAATTTTATCGGAAAATGGTATGTCGACCAGTTCATCGAAAAAATGATATCTTGAGAAAGATGATAGAGGTGAGGAGTGGGGCGTGGTGGTGACTGGTGGTCGGACTGGGAGGAGGCATGGGGATGGACGGCGCCAGCAGCGGCCACCATGCCAGATTGTTCCAGAGACTTCCTTTTTTAATTGCTCAGCAACAAGGTTGTGGGAGATAAGGATCAACGAGGCATGGCCTTATCTGTAAATGTCGAGAGAGGTGTGAGTATCTTTTGTAAAATTGTCATAGTTTTCTTTCAATCCGTCAGATATAGATCGGACAGTCCATATTATAAGATAGCAGGCACACCATCATCACCAACTTGGTTTTTTCTCTACTCCTACTCCTATGAAAGACTCAGTTGGTGATGATGGTGCATCTGCCATCCGCCATTTCTGACCATTAGATCTGCATCTAACAGCTATGATGTAAGTTGTGGCCTTTCGCAACAATTCCCACTTCACTGCTCCAGTTTACACAAAACCCCTTAGTATCTTGAAACCAACCACATTCCTCCCTTACTTCATCAAAACAACCCAAAGAATATATTTGGAGTGAAACATAAGATATTTTTAGTGATATGTATATCAAAAGTAAACTGTTTTCTTTCAAATTTATGAATATGTATTATTCTACTTTGGATCCGTTGCAACGGACGGGCTCATTGTTATAAAGGTTTATCTCTTGCATTCTCCCCAACCAACACCTAGTGTACTGGTCCGGGCCGGATGCTCGCAGCGTGATGACCTAAGTTCGAATTCTGTCCTAAACTTTAGCTTTTTATATATTTTTTAATATATACTACTTTCGCTACTGTACTGGCAGTGGAACCCACAGACTACTTAGAATACAATATTAAGGATGGATTTGTTTCTTTTTAAATTTCAGTACGAATTTGTAGCCAGCCTGCAAGTCATGTACAAAGGTTTAACGGAGGGGTTTGATGGAGGCGTGGAGACGTGTTCTGCCGGGCGTGCAGCGGACGGTGCAATACTATTCGATTTGACAGCTACAACTAGTATATTATAAAAAACAAAGAAGAGTATTAGAGATAGCGATAAGAATAGAGACTAGGGAGGAGCACCATCTACTGCTTCGTGGGCAACTCCTCTGCTCCATTCGACGGCCGCAACGTCCCCTACAACCACTCCCTCCTGCGCTCCATTCGGCGGGCGCTGTTGAAATTTCGGGAGCGCACTCTCGCGACTGCTAGCAGCAATGACTTCATCGACGACGACTTCTTCCCCGACCTCGGCAACCTCTTCCTCAACGACATGGGCGACAACCTCAACGCCAATGGTGCTGCTCCCATTGCACCGTATGTGTTTCTGTCCTTCCTGTTCGAAATCGTGGTAGAATTCATGTTTCTAGTCTGTGTCCTAGATTTGATCTGTTCATCTACTATGCTAGTCCGCATGAGTAGTTTAATCTCTGTCATAGCCGTCATGATTTATTTTGTGCTTATTTAGACTAAATCTCGTAGTAACTTGCTCATATATTCAACTGGTGGAATGTCCCCTACAGCCACTCCCATTTCATGGACGTCCTGGTCGATGCCTCCAAGGAGCCCTTCGTCTACTGCTATGTGTGCCCAATGTCGTTTTGGGGCTCGCTGGCGGACATCGTGCATCACCTCACGCAGGCGTGCAGTGATCACTACTGGCCCTTGGCGAAGAACATCAACTACGAGACGTGCTATCCGTTCACCGTGCCAGAGTCGCTAGAGGATCACCTCCGCCTGCTAGTCTTGGAGGAGGACGGCAGCGTCTTCCTCTTGATCATGGGAACCGGCAAGGACCGCGTAGGCTACCCCCATCTCTGTAGTGTGCATCAAGGGCGACGCCGCTGACGCTGGCACTGACAGGAGGCCGATGTACGGGTGCGTGCTCACTATTACTACCCCTTGCAGGTACGTGGGCGGCGACACTGGCTACGTCAAGCTGACTAGGACTGTGCCGAGCTGGGACCTTCCCGCCGATGTGGACATGGAAGATGCATGTCATGATTTGTCCCCCAACAATGTGCACGGGGACTCCAAGGAGTTCACCTGGACATCTGCATTACCTAGTTAAATGTTGATCATTAGTCTTCGCTCAATGTAATCCGCTGTCTAAGCATGTGGAGACTTCCATGCATGATCTTGCTCTATTGGAGTATCGTGCATGAATAAAAGTGTATACATTTATGGTTTAGTCTAGAATCTCCCATGTATGAATTTTTACTATAGTACTAGTGAAAGACTTATGATGAACCATTTCTTACATATCCTCTGCCCCTTCCAAGTCATCCTGATTTAATCCCTCAGTCTAGGTGTATAAGGGCATGGTTAATACTTAAATAATATAGCCAACTGTTGCCTATAAGAAAGTGCCATGTCATCTGTAGCCAACATGTATAACAATGGATACTAAAAAACTAATTCTTGAAGATCATTTCTTCCAAAGCACAATAAGAGTTATTTCTTCACAAGTTTTGGATGCAGGTTGAACACTTGAATGCTTTTGTTTGCAAAAGATACTTTTTTATCTATTTCACCCAGATGTTTGTGAGCTCTAGAGATGACATAATATCCGAAGAAACCTATCGATACCCGTTACACATGAGATGACCCCCACATCCTTTGTCAAAATAAACAACTCCCCGATCAATGCATTTCACTCTTTCGTGCAACGGCATGGGCACCTTACTATAGATTAGTACGACCAAAAATTGAACTAACATTATATATAGTACGATAATTGATGATGCATGTCACCTAAAATTATATCATTGAAAACTATGTTCAAATACGAATCCAACGATATTGTTTTTGTTGACATGCACTAACATTTTGTCAGTTAAATCTTCAGTCAAATTCAATGGGGGATAAACCACGACCGATGTAGTACTAGTGTAGAGGCGGCGCTGCACGGGAGTCTCACCCCGCTCGTGGCGCGGCAGTAAAGCCGTCGTATCACAAAACCCAACCACTCCCAGTAATATGTGGCCTAGTAAAATAAACGAACAAGCAACCATCACATCCCTCTGTCTTTTTTGCATTTCATTTCTCTGCGTTTACTTTCTCTGGTTCATCTCGCACACTCGATCCCTAGCTACTACTCCTAGTATCCCTAGCTACTACTCCTAGGGCCAGTTCTTTTGGCGGTTTCCCCAGCTTTTCCCATAAGACTAGTCACAATGGAGAGTAACATTAAGGCGCCTCACTCATTTATTTGGGCTTGTAAACTACTACTAGTAACTCCGTCTTGGTTTATTCATCACCATTGTAATTTGTGCTAAATTTTGACCAAAGATTTAACTGATAAAATGTTAGTGCATGTCACATGCACTAACATTTCATTAGTTAAATTTATGATCAAAATTTGACACAGATTACAATGGGGACCAATAAACCAGGACAGAGGTAGTAGTTATGGGATCACTAATCTAGAAGCCTAAAAGAACTGTCCCCTGGTACTCCTACTAGTAGTAGTACTCAAGTTGGAATTCCAATTGCACAACACAACTTGTTAGGCAAAAAATTCGATACAGGGTGTAGGAAGCGGTTTGGGAATTTGCAGGCCTTTCCGACCAGTGAGATACTCCATACAAAGTACGACAAAGAAATAACCAGAGAGAAGGAAGCTAAAAGTAAACAATCAAACGAGCATTTTTGCATTTGTTTTGCATTGAATCGTTTTAAAAGCTCGACTAGTGTTGTTTTTCTACTTTTACAAAAACCGCATCATAATGTTAAAACATGCATTTGCATGTACATAAGTAACAGTATTACTCCCTCCCTCTAGGTGTATAAGTGTTCCCTCCTTCTTGGTCATGGTGCACAACCAAAGATGACTTATTGACCTGGACGGAGGGAGTATCATAGTCTGCAAGCATATATAGAGAGAGACATGTAGTGCGATAGTATATGGTAAAGTTCGTGCTATATGCACGTACTTACAAAATGCGTACGAATAAACAAGGTTTCCAAACTTTCCCTTTTACATACTTAATTAAGGACGCTAATAATTCCTGAATGTTCGGGATTTATCATTTGTCTCCCAAAACTAATGAGATCGCCTTACGAAACAAAAATTATACTCCTACTAAAATCCACGGCGCTCGTAGGAGCGCTTGCGGCGCGCCACGAGTGCCCTGGTGCGCGGCCATTTCCCAGCGCGCCGACACAATGCCTCTTCCTCAGCCTTGCAACTTGCGAGGAGCTGATTGGCGGTTTGCCAGCGGGCGAGCGCTTTCTCACTGGTGTGGTGATCCGGCGCCAATAGGAACTCCTCCACACTGGAAGCGTGCACCTGGTCCACGTACCACCAAGCATAGATGAGGCGCTTGGGCCCGACTGCACTCAGGGCTTTGGCACGGGCGTCCTCCGCCACCCTCACGGCCCTTGCATGAGCCTTCTGCCAAAGAGCCAATTGCCCTACTCTCTCGGACGTGACATAGACCTTCCAGGCAGGCTGCCCTGCGGCGCACTTCTCTTCCTCGGCCTTCTTCTCTGCCTCTATTTTGGCTTTCTCTGCCGGTGGCAAAGCCTCCCACATGGCGACATCCATTTCTTTCCAAAGCTCCTCAAGGCTGGGGGGCTCGATGGGTGGCGCAGCATTCTCCTCATAGCTGGGAGCCGACACGAACTCCGACGCACGTGCTGGCGAGATTGCGAACGTCGACGCGTCCACCTCGATGCGTCACGGCGAGGAGTGGAACGCCGACGCGTCCTCCTTGAGTAATGGCGGCGAGGAAAGGAACAGCGACGCGTGACCATCCAGGCAGTGCAGCGGCGGGCGCCTAGGGCTTGGGAGGGGCGATGCCATGGTGGTCGACGTGAGAGGGAGGGAAGGAGATAGCGATAAACGTGAGCGTTCTTTCAAATTCCGTGGGAGGCGCAATATTTATAGTGAGCAGAGGCACACCTACGTAAGATATGGACTGAGCTGCACTAACTTAACTACAGGTCCAATTGCGTCACTGACATGTGGGCCAGACCCCTGTTGGGCCCATATGTCAGTGACCCGATGCAGTTAAGTAACTGAAGTAGTGTCCTGGAAGATATGTTGCGTGATTAACGTAACAACTACTCCCATCACATGCTCAGATTTCAAGGTGCATTAATTCATTGCATGTACTTCATGCATGCATGCATTGCAATTAATGCATTGGTAAACACAATTTTTTGAGAAAAACGAGCGCATTAATTGAGTGCTTTTACAAACCATGAAAATTATTCCACCACTCATCATCTACCTTGGTTGGTGAGATTTTTGAATTGAGCCCTATAAACCGAAAAGTAGATAGTACGTGGGAATATTTGTTGGATT
>NC_041382.1:178647806-178660092 GCF_002162155.2 Triticum dicoccoides | reverse complement strand
CATGTAGATTTTTTCCACACTTGGTGGAGTGGTGGGACCGCCGGAGGGAGAAGGAGAGTCTGACAGGCATATTGTTTCCACACATGGAGAGGAAAAGATTTGGAGATGAACGGGCTTCCTGCAGGTATGGGGAACGGTGCATAATAAGTCTCATCTTGCATGTCGGGCTAGGTATAGTCTCAAGTCATTAAAAACATACATGCCCCACACATGTTCATATTTCAAGGTGCACTAAATTATTGCATGCGATGATTAAGGCTGGCCATAATAGTGGTATCTTAGCTGGTATCATGCACATGGGAATAGCAAACATGCTGATGTGGCAAAGAATTAAAGAAGAGGGGGGGGTCGAGTAACTACTATTCATGCATGCATTGGTAAACAATTTTTTTTGTGAAGAACGACAGCATTAGTTGAGTACTTTTGCAGACTACAAAAACTATTCCACCGCCTCTATCTTGCTAAGAGTAGGTGAAATTTTTGAATCGAGCCCTTTAAGCTAGAAGGGAGGTAGTAGTACTCTAATAGCTCATGTTGTGATGACAAGATAGGACATGGCACACACCTGGACGGAGGAACTAGTCTGCATTGTGCATTTAAGTTTTGACCGAAGTCAATGTACCTCTACTTTGACCAAACTTATAGAAAAATGTATCAACATTCACAATGTCAAATCAATATTTTTATACTCATAATAAAACATAGTTCTTATACTCATTATAATCAATATTGTAGATGTTGATATTTCTAGTATAAATTCGGTCAAACACTTTGCAAATAGTTGACAGAAGTAAAAAGGACCAGAAGGAGTATCATGCATGCGGAGTAGGCAAAAAAATTGCTCATTTATAGCCGGTCGAAGTCTCAAAGGGTGCGACCACGCGAGGGAGGTGAAGGTCGTGGGAGGCGCGACGTTTGATGGAGTTCAGTGAAGTTACCCACGCGCCGGCATGGCGTGCGAACAGGCAGAAGCTATACCGTCAGGCCTACGATATGGGTCTAGTAGACATGACATCTAGTGGGTCCCGCATAGTTCGCGAGAACTCTTGAGGGCTTGCAGCCGTTTATCCACTAGGCAAGCCAGCAACCCCACACCGTTCGCACGCCCTACTCATCCCCGTCTTCTACTTACAATAGTTCGCTCCCAGTCGTCCCGTCCTTCCACATTACACCAGTTCAACTTCTCCAAACCCTCCTCCAAAATCCATGGCCTCCCAAATCTCCATGGTCGCCGCTGAGTACCAGGTTAGAGCCATCACCAGCGATGAGTTCATCGTCATCTACACACGTGGATCCGCGACGGTGAAAGCATGCCTTGCTCGCTTCCTACGCATGCTCAACAGTTTAACGGATGAGTGGGTCGCTAGGCTAGATGTTGACCACACCACAGTCCTGCAAAGAGAGAAGATTCTAAAGGGGGCAGAGAAGAAGAAGCTCGCCATGATCCAGGTTTGCATACATAACTTGTGATTGGTCTACCACATATGCCATGCCGATGTTGAGTGCCAGGATTTTAAGAACTTCCTCAAGGACGAAAGAGTGAAATTCGTTACTATAGAGTTTAGGAACGACAGGGATGTCCTGGGTCGGATAGGCCTTGTTGTAGGACAGCCCTTCGATCTCCAGAAGGCAAGCCTGGTGTCCTCCTCTCAGCTTGAATGCTGATCCTGGTAGCAGCCATGATTGATCCTTCATACGCTAAACTGAAGAAACCTCACCACGAGTTTCATCATGCATGGGAGTCGAAGACATTAGATGAAGATCACATCCTGTACGCAGCAATGGATGCCTACCTTTGTTTAATTATCTACAAAGGTTGGATGAAGAAGCAGAGCCCAGTGTCTGGTTCAAGCAAAGAAGCGTTGGCGAAGAGGAAGAGGAAGAGGGATGAGGACGAAGTCAAGGACGTGGACTCGGACTCCGAGTAGGTGGCAGTGCCATCGCTCATGCTGGTTCTACTGTAGTGTCAAGTGGACTAGGTGCTTAGTTTATTTTCAAGGGTGTGTTGTGCTGAGGCCCCAGCAGAACTATGTTTATGTTCTTTCTCGGTATTTGAACTCTTTAGTACGTACAGTAGTACTAGTACTATGTCTCCCTCTGTTCCTATCTGTAGTGCGTATAAGTTTTTTAGAAAAATTCCGATTTATAGTGCGCACTGGCAGCCATCCTGTACTTTGGACCCAAATAGCCTTGCTCAGCAGCGCACATGTAGCCTCCTCGCTTGACGCTTCTGCCGAACTGCAACAACACATGGCCTGGGTGGGGGTATTCTGCGTCCAAGCTACAACCTCCAGCTCACGTGTAGGTATGTGTGCTTATAACTATGCGCACTAGATATTGGAATGGAGGGAGTACTACTGTTCTTCTTGCAGTCGGTACTATTGCTCGTATATTCGTGTTCCTACCGTACTTAATTCGTTCGTACTAGTAGTATAATTTGGGTCAGTCGATTTGTGAAAGAAGTTCGATGGAGCGAAGGAAGAAGATGACAGAGAAGCTACCTCGGTATCTATATTAGGGTGGCAGGGTGCCCATGATCTATCTCATGAGTGTTGGGTGTGGAATGCAGTCCGCCGGAAAAAATGGATCGCGCCCAGGGTTAAACGGATGGCGGGGGTGGGGGGAGCATGGCGGTGGCAGGCGATTCAGGGGAGGGTGCGGCGGCGGCGGCAAGCGGTTAGGCGTGTGGCGGGCTGAGACGATGAACCGTGCATCAATTTCGGAGGTTGAAGAAGCCTTTCTAGCCATCCATGTTGCATCAAACGGCTCACAAGAGTTGACTAACCCAAATTGCTCCTTTAGATTGTAGGATCCACGTGTCATTCAAGGTCTCGAAGGTAGATTCTGCGTCCGCACCGGCTTCCGCTGTGATAGCCACCATGCGCGCCTCCTTCGCGCGGGCGGAGACGACAATGACACGCTAGTTCCTCCTCGCTGGCGTGCTGGAGCACACGCTCGTCCTCCTCTTCGTACGCTGCGTGCATAGACACGGCTCCACCAGCTGCTCACGTGCTTGGCACCGCGGCAGCATCGCGAGGAGGGACTGCAGGCGACGTGAGTGGGCGAGCCTTCGGCTTCATGGACAGGGATGGCGGCGACACGGTGGTGATGGGCAAGAAATTGTTGGCTGGAGCAGGCGGGCGCCGGCGGCATATTGATGAGTGCGTGTATGGGAGCTTAGTTTAGTTTTATATAGGGTTGGTCAAACTTAAAAGAAAACCGTACTAGTACAGGTAAACATTAGACTAGACAACGCTTTTATTAGTTACCACGGTCACGATACGGAATCCTGTGCAAGCGCGTGAACCGCAACCGCACGGTCGATCAAGCGGTGCGTCACCATGTCGCGCTCGAAGGACATCCACTGAACCTTTTTGTGTGTGTGAAAACAATCCCCGAATATTATTCAACTTTTTTTCCTGGAAAAGTTCCTGACGCTACAATATTTCCATATATTTGAATTTAGCTCCAGTTCGTGTTTATTTGGATTTGGACGTTTTAGGTGCGCCCTAGTTTTTTTTAATACAAATTTTGTGTGTGTGACTGAGAGAACGTGTGTATGTGTCCATATGTGTGTTGTGGTGGAAGGGCAATGTGGAGACGTTGTGTGTGTGATAGAGACATAGAGAGGTGTGAATGTGCAAATGATCATGCATGAGTGAGACATAAACAGATGCCGATACGTTGTGTATACATGAGAGAACGGTCTTCTATTTTACTTGTGTGTGAGAGAGAGAGGAGCATCCATAACACAACAACCATCTCTCTCGATTCGTTCGTCCCTCGCACGATCACATGTAACACATGCATCAAGGCGCACATTTTGACACCCTCACCCGGCCCCTGCCCACCTCAAGGCCCGCACATCGCTCTCTATCTCGCACGCACAATCTCTTCGTGAATACCCTGTTTAGCATGTAGTTTTCCGTCACATACACACACATTTCTCTCCTTAGGTTTGTTTTCTCTCAATATCTGACACACACACACAGCACACAGCACACACACACCCCCTCCATTGAGGACACAATTCATCCCCATCCAAGGTTATATGGCGACCACTCTCGCTTGTGCTTCTCTGCACCCCAGCATGCACAACACCTCAATCTTCAAAGAGGGCATCGAGGAGATCGAAGACGGCGAACACACTGCGCTAGATAATGCAGGGCCATTTGGAAGCAGGATGATGTGACGACGGTTGACTAACTCCTCCCCCCACCCTCTCTCTCTCGCACAAAATTACCAATCCCTCTCTACCCCGCACAAATTTATCAATCCCTCAACCCACGAGATCCTTCCCCTCTCGTCCATGTTTTTCCAGCTCTCTCATCAAACCTGTTGTCTCTTCTCCTTCCACGCGTACAGAATCCGGATGCACACGCATCTCACGTATATTACATGTCTCCATCTTTCTCACATACCTAACTTCTTCCTCTCTCTCTCTCTATCTCTCTCTCTCTTTTTTGTTAGGTTTGTCTCATACTCTCTCGTCCACAAACATACAATCTTTCCCACCCTATATGCTCCATCTTCGCAAGCTCTCTCTGCATGTTTCATTCACATATTGGGATATGTTCAAAATGTTGCTGTTATAATGGATGATGTAGAGTTATTGCTGGTTTTGTTGCATCCTACAAAGTAATAACTATGAAATGCATTTCGATTGTCATTTGACTGGGATTATGTGAGTTTGAGCATGTTGTGAAGTACTATAGACCTCGTATACATCTTGGAATTCGACAATGATTGTAACTATTGAATTGTATAGAACATTACATTTGAAGTCAGTAGCCTACTGTATTTATTTCACAATTTCAACAAATGATTAATTCACTACATACTAAGAAAACAAATGTGTACACCCTCCATTTTTATTTAAGTCCACGTATTAGCATTGGTCAAAGTCAAGTTTTGTAAACTCTCAGAAAGTTTATAACAAAAATATTAACATATACAATAACAAATAAATACCATTAGATTCATTATTGAATGTACTTTCACATCATACATATCTATTATGCTAAATGTTTATATTTTTCTATAAACTTGGTCAAACTTTAGGAAGTTTGACTTCACTCAAACCTAATATGCAGAGTTTACTAGTACTACTCACTAGTTGCTTAGCCGAATCATACAACACGCCACACGGGGAGTTCAGTGTCACAAAATTTAGAGGTCGGCGGGAAAGTCTCCCGCGACCCTGATTCGAGCTGTGGGAAGTTACCATCATAGCCTTCGGAATAGGCCTACTGATGATGGTTAGTAGTGGCTGTTTTCGTAACTTCAGGTTCACCCTACCCAGCCAACCCCACCCCGGCACCCAGAGTAGTACACCTGAATACTCCCCATTTTCTATCCCCACCGCAAAATAGACTTCTCCACGGCACCGCAGCCTTCGTGCTCCTCCCCTTCTACATTGGCGCACTCGTCCACCGTAGCGCATCTGCCTCATTGACGACCTCCTGCGCCGCACTGGAGCCGGTCCACCGTCATCGTCGTACACGGAGCCTTTCCCCGGCACCGTCTTCCACGGTCTTGGATCTACTTCCCGGAAGCCAACGCCAGGCGCAGAAGCACCACCATCATGGACAATGAACTAACTCCCGTTGCCGACCATGACTCACAGAGGCCGCCGCGACCATCGTTCTCCTCCTCGATTGGTAATGTGTGTATTGAATCACTTAGCAGTACATGTGCAGTTCCAATTTTGTTCATACCTACCCTTCAAATTTCCTGGGTGCTATTGTTCCCGTAAAAGTAATTGGCTATAGCCTCCATTGTCCAACAGAATATCAGCTTGTAATTGTGTGTCGCTCCTGTATCGCACTGTGCTTGGGTAGGTTTTTCATCTGCGACAAGTAGTGTGGCAAATGACGGAAAGTTTTTTAGAACTAGCAAGATGCCCATGCGTTGCACGCATCAATATGCATTTGTATGAGTAGTTTATCTTATGGGAGAAAAGGATGAATGAGGGAAGGCCTTATTTGCAAATCTGGAGAGGGGTGTGGGTATCTTTTTGCAAAATTGCCATTGTTTCCTTCCTATCTGTCAGATATAAATCGGACGGCCTATATTGCAGGATGGCAGGCACACCATCATCACCAACTTCATTTTTTACAAGAGTAGAGAAAATAAAAAAAGTAGAAAAAAAGTAGAGAGTAGAGAAGTAGAGATAAATATTAAATATTAAATAAATATAACAGTAGAGATAGCAGAGACGTCGGGAAAGGATTGCGCGCGTGCGGGAAAAAGCGGTCGGACGTACGCTAGTTTTGGCGCATGGCGTCCGGCGCGCTTTATAAAATCCAACGCCCTCCCACCGCTCTGTGCCTTGCCACCGCTGTCTCCCCGCTCTGTGCCTCGCCACCACTCTCTCCCCGCTCATTCTTGCCTCGCCGCCGCCGCACGACCATGCCGCTGCGTCGCCGGGAAACTTGGGGATACCGCAGCGTCCGCGCACGCCCCTCCGGCGGCTTCTCCACCGAGATCCGGTTCCGCGGGATGCGCCTCGGCCTCAGCAATTTCTACACCGCCAACGAGGCCACCCGCGCGTATGACACAGCGGCGTGGCACCTCTGGTGGCCTCATAGAACATTGAACTTACCCAACGTGCCGACGCGGGAGCGGGCACAGGAGCTCGTGCCTCTGCCGTAGCTTATCACCGACGAGTATCGTCGCGACAACCGGAGGCGAGAGCACCATCTCGGCATCGCCGAGATGGACGAGGAAGCCATGGCGTTGTGGCGCCGACTCTTCCGGCAGGACATCATCAACGAGCGCGAGTTCTACGCGGAAAGGAGGACGGAGAGGGATAAGAGGAGGGCGGAGCGAGTCGCCTATCGCAAGAAGCCAGAATTAAGCTAGCAGAGGCAGAGTAGGCTAGGCGTCTCCTGCTATCTAAACTGTTGTCAATACAAAATTTCCTTCATAGTAGCTAGGTTCAAATGTTTATCCAGTCGGCATGCCTGTTGTGATGTCCGTGCATCGACTGTTGTGGCACAAAATATATTATTCTGGGTCATGTAATAACAGCAATTACTTTCCAAACAATAACAGACGAAGCATTGGACATGGTATAGATCACACGTAAGCCCGACATTCCAAGTTCAACTTCCACATCAAACTCATGTTCACAGATATCTTCACATTCATACATAATGTCCACAACCATGATTCACTTCAAAGCTTATATAGAGTTCACCGGACCCCTCCAACCCTCAGTTGTGTAGGGTTTTAAATACATTAAGGTCGGGCATTACTGGTAATGCCTCTAATAAAGTGCTATGATGACCATAAAAGCTACTTAATAACCGACCGTTAGCGTGCGGAGTGCCTTTAGGTCTCCTGGCCGTCGAGTGATTAGACCTTGGTCGAGTGATTGCTTCTTGGTCGAGTGTCTTCGAGTCTGTCGAGTGGAACACCTCCAAGTCGATTGAAAGGTGATTTCTTCTTGAGATGTCCTTGTGTAGGGCAGCTGGGACAGGTCCATGACCCTACCCTAGGTACATAGCTTCATCATTAGCCCCCGAATGGATCAAGGTTTGAGTGGGGAAGGAGTTGAGCACTTCTCCGACTCATATTTCACGCCATGAGCATATCTTGTCTCGGATCAACGAACCTGAGTGATGATAGCAACTTCTTTTTCAGTCGCCTTGATACATTCTTAGTTTTTTGTCGAGTGAGTTTCTTTACTTGAGAGGCTCCGAGTAATGGCGTGGAGGAGATCTTCGGTCTGATAAGTTGTTCTGCTGCCCGCAGATTTTGCGGGATCCGAATTTTGGGAAGCGCGCGGGACGGGGGAGGCCACAGTAATCGGATGGGATAGGGCGGAGCTGCCTCGATCCCCGCACCGCCTTTTTTGCCACGTATCATGCGCGTGATTGTTACGGGATTTGACATGACCGCCCGGGCCTACCAGTCAGCCACTCGAAAGCGGCCTCATATAAGGCGTTGGACCGGGGTCTTTTGCACAATGTGTTCCCATTCTCTCTTCTCCTCTTCGGGCTCTTTTGTCGCGCTCGCTCTCGCCCCAGCGCCACCGCTCCGTACGCGTCTCGCTGGCGACGATGGGGAAGGAGAAGACGGTGGCTCTGGAGCGGGCGAAGAAGGCGATGGCAAAGACGAAGGGGAAGGCGACCAGTCGGGGTGGATCTTCCTCGGGAACCGGCCTGCCGAAGGGCCGGATCCAGGGCGACTGGATCCGCTCGACGATCACCCAAGAAGACCTCGATGACCTAGCCGAAGGAGGGCTGATCCCCCATGAATTGGCGCGGCTTCCGGGGAAGGAATCCGACCCGCAACCTCGGGAGGGTGAGCGCGTTCTCCTTGCCACCCACGTCAACCATGGATTTTCCTTGCCTCCTCACCCTTTCTTTCGGGGATTTCTGAATTTCTTCGGGGCACAACTCCATCACTTCACTCCCAACACAATCATTTATCTCGCTGCTTTCGTGTCTTTGTGTGAGAACTTCCTGGGTTGTCGGCTTCACTGGGGTCTTTTCAAGCACATTTTCACATGTCGCTCTCAGACGGTGAAAAAGGCCAATCCGAGTGACGAGAGAACTCAAGTGATTCAGATGTGTGGGGGTCTTGGTGTTCAGATGAGAGGGAAAAGTTCCTTTCCGGCCATTATTCTTCCCGACTCGGTTCGCGGATGGCAGTCGACCTGGTTTTACTGCAAAGACCAGTCGACGCCAGGGCAGTCGACTGGCCTCCCTCCTTTTACCATGGACCGAGTGAGGAAACCCTCCTCCCTGAAGGTGCTCCCAGAGGAGAAGGCGCAGGTGAGGGTGCTGGTCGAGCGAGTGGTCCAGCTTATCTGTGACGGGGTCACCGGCATGGATCTCTTGGAGGTTTTCCTTTAGCGGTGCATCCAGCCTCTTCAAGCCCGAGACCATCCAATGTGGATGTATTCGGGTCTTGATGACTCCACTCGGATTCACCCAGAGGAGGTCGATGACGACACACTGGAGAAGTGGCTGTCGGGCATGACCGAAAACAAGGACAACCC
Organism: Triticum dicoccoides; assembly: GCF_002162155.2. Taxonomy (NCBI): domain Eukaryota; kingdom Viridiplantae; phylum Streptophyta; class Magnoliopsida; order Poales; family Poaceae; genus Triticum; species Triticum dicoccoides. The sequence goes on along the minus strand of NC_041382.1, from coordinate 178,651,082 downwards.
AAGGGGAGCCAGGAGAGTTCCTCCATTCGACCAGTCCCATGTACCAGAGAAGGTTCGATTTTGAGTTTTGATCATAATCTGGATTCACTCGCGTAGCTGTCTATACGGCGTCGACTGACTTTATTCTTCCTGCTTTCTTTCAGGCCCTTATCGAAATGTATTCAATGCCCAACGGAGAGCAAGAGCAAGATCTAGAAGGAGAGGCAAGCGGCGGTGACAATGGCGAATGGACTTCTGACGGTGAAGGGGACGAAGAGAGCGACGACTCAAGTGACGAAGATGAAGTTGAGTCGCCTCCTCGCAGGGACAGGCGATCCAAGCTTGACCAAGAACGACCGAGCGCCCGTCAAAAGGCAACTGCTCAGGCTAGTCAGTCTTCAAAGCATCCTCGGACCACTTCACCAATCCCGACCAAAAAAGCGTCAAAGCATCCCAAAGTTGCAGAGCCAAAGACTCGGAAGGCGTTGCCGAAGATTAAGATTGACATCCCCGTCGCTTCCGCGTGAGTGTCTTCCTTTGTATTCACTCGACGCCCCGTGTTGTTTGTTTTTCCTTGATTTAACCAGCCGAACTTTCAGGGACGAGGATGAGGTAATGGAGGATGTGGTCACTTCCAATCTGGGTATAATTTCTGCCATTCTGTCTTTATTTGGTCGCTCAACTGCAATGTGCACCATTGGGTGATGTGATTTTGGTGATTGAACTTTGAACAGCTCCCAACATTTTCGACCTCCCCGATGATGATGAAGAGCCTGAGAGGCATTTAACGAGGAAGAATAGGCAAGCTCCTGTAAGTAAGGTGTCACAGTCGACGCCGAGGGCGGAACCAGTCGTTCAGGATGCTAGCGATGCCAATCGGGGTTCTGTTAGCTTTGTCGTGCGATTGTCGAGTGCCTTGCCTTCTTCGTCGACTGCTCAGGCCCCTGTCGACCCACCTTCAGTTTTTGCGACCCATCATGTCCCAGAGGACGAAGTGAATGCTGCCAAGGAAGCCATACGCCAGGCGGGCATTATGATGGAGAAGATGAAGACGGTGCGGGACGCCGGTCAGGCCGCCTACGACGCCAGCTCGGCTCTCCAAAGCAACGTTCAGGTTAGTTGGTCACCGCTTGTTCTGTTAGGATATGCTATCTGAAGACTCTTTCTGAAAATCTTTGCATTTATACACCCACTGGGTGCATCGATTGAATATTTGAACTAGTGGGGGCACGCTGAGTGCACCCACTGGGTGTAGTCCCCGAGACTACAGTGGACTGCTGGCAGTCGATTGTAGTCTTTGTATTTTGATTCTTTCGCTCGGTGTGGTCTGGCCGCGTCGAGTGTGAACCGAACTGGTAGTTTGTCTCTTCCACTCGGGCCGGTCGAGTGGGTCATAACCGGTGGGGGAACGCAAAGTGCACCCACTGGGTGTAGTCCCCGAGACCGCGATCGACTGCTGGCAGTCGACTGTGGTCTGAGTCCTTCTTTCTCTCCCCCCTTTTTTTGCACTCGACTCCGGCGGGCTAGTCGAGTGGGTCATAACCGGTGGGGACACGCAAAGTACACCCACTGGGTGTAGTCCCCGAGACTATGGTGGACTGCGGGCAGTCGACCGTAGTCTTAGTATTTATTGTCTTTGTCGTTTTTTGCTGTAAAATAACTTCTCCTCCCTGATTGCAGAAATCTTGTGATCTTGGAGCTCGCTTTGCTGATTTGGAGAAACAGCAGATCCAACTGAACCTTGACTTGGAATTGGCCAAGACAGAGCTGCAAAAGGCCAAGGACGACGCCAATGGTAAGACGAGCTTGTCGACTGGTTTGTCTTAGGCTTGAGTACCCTTCTGATCCTTTTGAATGGAGCACCGTTTCTTCGCAGAAAAACTGAGAGAAGCTCTGGCGAAGAAGGATCAGGATTTGGCTGCTGCTCAAAAGGAAGATGATGACAGAACCGCTCTGGCTGAACAGAAACTGGCTTCGGTCGGCCAGTTGGAAGAAGAGAACACCAAGATGAAATCTGCTCTGAACGAAGCCAACAAGGAGTGCACGCGCTTGAAGAAGGACAATCTCAACCTGTATGAGAAGATGGAAAGCATCGCTCGCAGGAGGGACGATCTGGAGAGCTATCTGAGGAGCCTTGCCAAGAAGTTGTTCATCAAGCTTGAAGGTACGCATTTTGTTCTGACTAATGTTTTTTGTCGACTCAGCATATGAAAATTGACTTATCCTTGGACCGTGAATGCAGAGTTTTGCCAGAACTTCGAGCAGGAGACTGGGCGGATTGAGCCAGGTTTGGACCCAATCAATTCTCTCGTGAAAGATGAAACAACCATGAATCTGCTCCGACTGGAATCCCGCATCGACGGTGTTGTGGACTACTTGGCTCGACTAAAGGTCGCCATGTCACGGATCGACACGGCACTTTGGCCAGAGGCCACGCTCTAGAATGACCTTGAGTCCCTGATGACTCGACTTAACGAGATCCCTGATCGAGTGCAGGAGTGGAAGAAATCTTCTGCCCGGTGTGGTGCTGATGTGGCTCTGTCTTTGGTTCGCGTCCACTGCAAGGAGGTGCGACAAGATAAACTGGTAGCAATCAAGGTCGCCAACACCCAGAAGCATGACTTCCGAACTTTTATGGAGACTTTCATTGCTGCAGCCACTCGGATTGCTGACGGCGTCGACCTGGACGAGTTCGTCGAGCCTGCCAGTCCTCCTCCTGCGGAGTGAACAAACTTTTATGCCCCACCTTAAATTTGCCTCGGAATGCCGAGTGGTTTTTGTAACCGTTAAACTCTTTCGGGCTGAATGCCCGAGCACTTCTATCTGTGGTCCGGAACCTTTAGGATTTATCTGAACTTGGTTTATCGTTGAATATCTTCATGAATCCCCCGTCGAGTGGAACTCGTTCTTCACTTGAGACAACTTTTGTATTTGTGGCGCAGCTCCGAAGAAGGTAGCAATCGACCTGCACTTCGTCGTCCTTGCGGGTCGGTGATGGAGCGCACATTGTATTTGTGGCGAAGCTCCCAAGGAGAAGGTAGCAGTAGACCTGCACCTCGTCGTCCTTGCGGAGTGGGATGGAGCGCACGTTGTATTTGTGGCGAAGCTCCCAAGGAGAAGGTGGAAGTAGACCTGCACCTCGTCGTCCTTGCGGAGTGGGATGGAGCTCATGTTGTATTTGTGGCGAAGCTCCCAAGGAGAAGGTGGCAGTTGACCTGCACCTCGTTACTGCAGAGTGGGATGGAGCGCATGTTGTATTTGTGGCAAATCTCCCAAGGAGAAGGTGGCAGTCGACCT
>NC_041382.1:178647176-178647509 GCF_002162155.2 Triticum dicoccoides | reverse complement strand
AGTACTAGACTGCAGCTAAGCCCCCGAGTGGGAGGGTCGCTCTCCACTCGGTAGGATTTTCAAATACTTAGGCGAGTACTGGACTGCAGCTAAGCCCCCGAGTGGGAGGGTCGCTCTCCACTCGATAGGATTTTCAAATACGTAGGCGAGTACTGGACTGCAGCTAAGCCCCCGAGTGGGAGGCTGGCTCACCACTCGGTAGGATTTTCAAATACTTAGGCGAGTACTGGACTGCAGCTAAGCCCCCGAGTGGGAGGCTGGTTCACCACTCGGTAGGATTTTCAAACACTTAGGCGAAACGGGTTCGCAGCTAAGCCCCCGAGTGGGAGGCTG
>NC_041382.1:178547204-178647154 GCF_002162155.2 Triticum dicoccoides | reverse complement strand
TGCAGCTAAGCCCCCGAGTGGGAGGGTCGCTCACCACTCGGTAGGATTTTCAAATACTTAGGCGAGTACTGGACTGCAGCTAAGCCCCCGAGCGGGAGGGTCTCTCACCACTCGGTAGGATTTTCAAATACTTAGGCGAGTACTGGACTGCAGCTAAGCCCCCAAGCGGGAGGGTCGCTCACCACTCGATAGGATTTTCAAATACTTAGGCGAGTACTGGACTGCAGCTAAGCCCCCGAGTGGGAGGCTGGCTCACCACTCGGTAGGATTTTCAAATACTTATGCAAAACGGGTTCGCAGCTAAGCCCCCGAGTGGGAGGCTGGCTCACCACTCGGTAGGAAATTATTTTTACAAACTTAGGCGAAACAGATTCGCAGCTAAGCCACCCACTGGGGGATTTCTCACGCAAACAAAAACAATAACAATCACTGGGAAAATTATAACGCTCTTGTCTTTGATAAATAAACTACAGGAGTTTTTCTTATTACATCTCATCCGAGTGAGAATTCAAGTATAAAAGGGGCGGAGTAGCTCCGCATTCCAGGCTCGTGGCTCATCAATCTGGCGATCGACATTATAGAGGTGGTACGCTCCATTGTGGAGTACTCTGGTGACTATGAAGGGGCCTTCCCAAGTAGGAGCGAGTTTGTGTGGTTTCTGCTGATCCACTCGGAGGACTAAGTCTCCTTCTTGGAAGGCTCGACTCTTCACATTTCTGGCATGGAATCGATGCAAGTCTTGCTGATAGATGGTCGATCGGATCATGGCCATTTCTCTTTCTTCTTCCAGGAGGTCGACTGCGTCCTGCCGGGCTTGTTCTGCTTCATCTTCAGAGTAGAGCTCGACTCGGGGGGGGGGGTGTTGTGAAGCAGGTCACTCGGCAAGACTGCTTCGGCTCCATAGACCAGAAAGAACGGGGTTCTTCTGGTCGATCGGTTCGGGGTTGTCCTCAATCCCAAAGAACTGATGGAAGCTCGTCGACCCATGCACCTACCGCATGCTTGAGATCGCGCATCAACCGGGGTTTCAGTCCTTTGAGTATTAAGCCGTTTGCTCTTTCCGCTTGTCCATTCGACTGGGGGTGAGCGACCGAAGCGTAGTCGACTCGCGTGCCCTGAGAGGCGAAAAGGCTCTGAACTTGTCGGAGTCGAAGTTTGATCCGTTGTCAGTGATGATGCTGCACGGAACTCTATATCTAAATATCAACTCTCTGATGAAACTGATAGCAATGCAAGCATCAAGATTCTTGATAGGCTTAGCTTCAATCCATTTGGTGAACTTGTCGACTGCTACTAGCACATGAGTGAAGCCGCTCCTGCCCGTTCTCAGCGGTCCAACCATGTCCAGTCCCCAAACGGCGAAGGGCCAGACAAGTGGAATGGTTTTCAGGGCTGACGCGGGCTTGTGCGATATATTGGAGTAATACTGACATCCTTCACATTTATCGACTATAGCTTTTGCCATTTCATGCGCCTTTGGCCAGTAGAATCCCGCTCGGTATGCTTTAGCCACAATGGTCCGAGAGGACGCATGATGACCACAGGTCCCCGAGTGGATATCATCAAGGATCATCTGACCTTCTTCTGGGTTTATACACTTCTGACCGATTCCAGTCGCGCTTTCTCTATACGACTGTCCCTTTATGACTGTAAAGGCCTTGGATCGACGGACGATCTGTCGAGCCTCTTCTTCGTCCTCTGGGAGTTCTTTCCTTAGGATGTACGCGATGTACAGTATTGTCCAGTCGGGAGTGATGACAAAAACTTCCATGATCAGGTCGACCACAGCTGGAACTTCAACTTCAGTCGGATCCGTGGCACTTTTTGGCTGCGGGGCCTCTTCAGTGAAGGGATCCTCCTGAACTGATGGTGTGTGGATGTGTTCCAAAAACACGTTGCTGGGAATGGCTTCTCTTTTGGAACCTATTTTTGCCAAATCATCAGCTGCTTGATTTTTCAGTCGGGGTATGTGATGAAGCTCTAACCCTTCGAATTTCTTCTCTAGCTTTCTCACTGCATTGCAATAACCAGTCATGGCTGGACTTCTAATGTCCCACTCCTTTATCACCTGATTAACCACCAAATCTGAGTCGCCATAGACCATGAGGCGACGGACGCCGAGTGAAATGGCCATGCGCAACCCATATAAAAGTGCTTCATATTCTGCCTCGTTGTTGGAGGAATCAAAGTGGATTTGAAGAACATATCTGAGCTTATCTCCTCGGGGGGAGACCAACACCACCCCGGCACTGGAACCATTCAGCATTTTGGAACCATCGAAGAACATGGTCCAATGCTCCGAGTGAACCTGAGTCGGCAGTTGCTGTTCAATCCACTCGGCGATGAAATCTGCTATTGCCTGGGACTTGATAGCTTTCTTTGCCTCAAACTTGATATCTAGAGGAAGGAGTTCAATCGCCCATTTTGCCACTCAACCAGTTGCATCTCTATTATGCAAGATCTCTGACAATGGAGCGTCGCTGACGACTATAATGGAATGATCAGAGAAGTAGTGAGCAACTTTCTTTGTGGTCATATAAATCCCATATACAAGCTTCTGATAATGAGGATATCTTTGCTTCGACGGGGTCAAAACTTCAGAAATATAATATACTGGGCACTGAACTTTGAAGGCTTTTCCTTCTTCTTCCCGCTCGACCGTAAGTACCGTACTGACGACTTGTCCCGTGGCTGCGATGTAAAGCAACAAAGGCTCCTTGCTAATTGGGGCAGCAAGCACCCGCTGGGTGGAGAGCAGAGCTTTGAGCTCTGCAAACGCTGCATCAGCTTCAAGAGTCCACTTGAACTTGTCGGACTTCTTCATCAATCGGTACAGAGGCAATGCCTTTTCACCGAGACGAGAGATGAATCGACTTAAAGCGGCCAAGCAACCAGTAAGCTTCTGGACGTCGTGCACTCGCACAGGACTTTTCATTCGGAGTATAGTATCGACTTTTTCCGGATTAGCGTCGATTCCCCATTCGGAAATGAGGAAACCGAGTAACTTTCCGCCGGGAACTCCGAATGTGCACTTTGATGGATTAAGCTTGATACCATACCTCCTGAGATTGGCAAAGGTTTCAGCAAGGTCAGTCAGCAGGTCGGAACCCTTCCGTGACTTGACCACAATATCATCCATGTATGCTTCCACATTCCGACTGATTTGAGTGAGCAAACACTTCTGAATCATCCTCATGAACGTGGCTCCGGCATTCTTGAGGCCGAATGGCATGGTAACATAACAGAAGCACCCGAATGGAGTGATAAAAGCTGTTTTGATCTCGTCAGGCCCATACAGACGGATCTGATGGTACCCGGAGTAGGCGTCTAAAAAAGACAGTCTCTCACATCCCGTAGTCGAGTCGACTATCTGGTCGATGCGGGGGAGAGGAAAATGATCTTTTGGGCAGGCCCGATTGATATGTTTGAAGTCAATGCACATGCGAAGTGATTTGTCCTTCTTGGGGACCATGACAACGTTGGCGAGCCACTCGGAGTGGTAGATCTCTCGGATGAACTCCGCTGCTAAGAGCCGAGCCACCTCCTCACCAATAGCCTTTCTCTTCTGGATGGCGGACCGTCGGAGATGTTCTTTGGCAGGTTTTATTTTTGAGTCGACTCGTAGGTGATGCTCAGCCAGCTCCCTGGGAACACCCGGCATGTCAGAAGGCTTCCATGCGAAAATGTCCCAGTTCTCATGGAGGAACTGGATGAGAACTTCTTGCTATTTGGAGTCGAGTGTTGTTGAGATATGAGTTGGTGCAGCATTGGAATCGGTCGGGTGGATGTGATTCGTCTTCGTTTCGCTAGACGACTGAAAAGCTGATTCCGTAGCGGGCTTCTTGGCTCGCAACAAATCACTTGGGTCTGCAGTCTTCTGGTATTCCTGCAGCTCTACCTCCGCCATCTGAGCATTAGCGATCTTTGAACCTTTCTGAAAACACTCTTCTGCTTTCTTCTGATTGCCTGTAACAGTGATCACACCTTTGGGACCAGGCATCTTCAATTTGAGATACTCATAACATGGTCAGGCCATGAAGCGTGCATAAGCCGGCCTGCCCAAAATAGCATGATAGGCGCTCTAGAAATCTACAACTTCGAACGTCAACTTTTCTTTGCGGCAATTCTTGGAATCACCGAAAACCACATCAAGAGCAATCTGGCCAAGTGATTCAGCCTTCTTCCCAGGAATGACCCCATGGAAACTCATGTTGCTGGTACTGAGTCAGGACATCGGAATGCCCATTCCTTTCAATGTCTCGGCATGTAGTATGTTCAAACCGCTGCAACCATCCATCAAAACTTTGGTCAGTCGAGTGCCTTCAACAACTAGGTCGACCACCAAAGCTTGCCTCCCAGGGGTGGCAATGTGCGTTGGGTGATCGGACTGGTCGAATGTGATGGCAGTCAGAGACCACTTTAGATAACTGGGTGTTGCTGGAGCAACCATATTCACCTCTCGGTTGATAACTTTCAGTCGACTTTTGCTTTCAACATCAGCAAAAATCATCAGGGTGGAATTGACCTGGGGTTATCCATCATCACTGTCTTCCTTGTCCTCAACTTTGTCCGACTCCTTTTCCTTATCTTTGGGCTGCTTGCCCTGGAACTACTGGATCAAGAGCCGACATTGTCGAGTGGTATGTTTCGGGTAAATGAAATTATCCTCTTCATCTTTCTTGGTGTGGATGTGACATGGCAAATCCAACACATCATTTCCATCTTGGTCTTTAATTTTCTTGGGGTTCCAAGGACCTTTGGGTTTCCCCTTAAACTTTCCTTGAGTTACAGCCAAGGCTTCCCCAGGAGCAACTGGCTCGGCTTTCCACTTCTGTTTCCGATTGGAATTTCCTCCGGTTTCTTGAGCGACTGGCTTGAGCTTGCCACTCCTGAGTCGATCCTCATCTTCACCATTAGCGTACTTGGCGGCAATCTCCATCATCCGATTCAGATACATATCTCCGATTCGACCGAATTTCAGATTCAGTTCTCTGTACTTGACGCCTTCTTTGAAGGCACAGACTGCTTGGTGGTCAGGCACATTCTCTACCGTGTGATGTAATGTGATCCATCTCTGGATGTAATCCCTCAAAGTTTCATTCGGCTTCTGCACGCAAGACCGCAGTTCCTTCAGCCCTGCTGGCCGCTTGCATGTTCCTTCAAATGTGGTGACAAACACTCGGGCAAGATCTTCCCAAGTATAAATGCTGCTGAGTGCTAACTGATTCAGCCACGCTCTGGCCGAGCCCTCCAACATGAGAGGCATGTGTTTCATGGCCACTTCATCATTGCCGCCGCCAATCTGGACGGCCACTCGGTAGTCTTCAAGCCAAGTATCGGGTTTGGACTCACCAGTGAACTTACTGACTCCAGTCGCCAACCTGAAGTTGGGAGGAATCACAGCGGCCCTGATGGCTCTACTAAAGCCCTCTGGCCCCGAAACATGTACTCTACTGCTGGTAGGTGCATCTCTGTCGTGACCTTCTCGGTGAGCCCTGTTCCTGTCGACCAATCCTTGAACGAGAATGGATCTCGCATCAAAGCCTGGTTCCCTGGGGTCGACTGGAATCCTTCGCCCAACACTATGATGGTGCCTGTCATCTTGCTCTCGAGGCGCATATGACCCGCTCCTCGGGGGAGGGGTGGGCACTCGACGTCGATCGTCATGATCGAATCGGTGATCATACTGGTCACAGTTCCCGTACTGGTTACGACGGTCCCCACGTCCCTCACGCCTCAGGGGCGATCTTGGGCTATGCGCCGACTAGACTGTGTCCGCAGCAACGGATCTGCTATGAATTCTGTTCTGCGACTGGGAAACAGCGGAATTCTGGTCTCCTGCTGCCCGGAGTAATGCTCTGATCTGCAGCAAGCCTCTGCCAGCCTCCGACTGGGAAGGCTGAATCGACTCTGCTATATGGGTTGCAACGGCTGAATTTTGAATCGGAGTTCGATATACCTGTGGGGGCGGAAAGAGCTGACGTTGACTGGATTCTGGAACCCGTTGTCGTGCACGCTCGTCAAGTGCTCGATGGAGGTTCTCCAGTCGAGTGTGCTCGGCCAAGTTTGCCGGGCGCGCGTCCTCCAGGGCACGAGCCTCGGGGGTTTCTCCAACGATAGGAGTGTGCAGTGCATCCATGTTCCGGCGACGAAGTTCTTCTCTGCAGCGACGTGAGAGGCTCGGGGAGATATTCCTCATGGGGACGCGACAGGTCGCCTCCGCCTGCGCCTCCATCGGTGCGGGGAAAACCGGGAGGACTGGGCGGTCCATCGACCATCAGAACCTCCGCCGCCGGATCACTGCTGTCGCACTCGGATCCGGTCTCTGCGGAGCCAGTCGAACATGTCGTAGAGGGATTCGTCGGGCTCGATCGCCGCGACTTGAGGGGTGGCCGACTGGCGTGCCACCGCGTGCCTCACCCACCGCTGAAGTCTCGACCGACCGGAGCACTTGCGCCGGCGGGAAACAGGGAGGGAGGACAACACAGGAGCCGACCGGTATGGGGTCGACGGTTGCCGCAAGAGAAAACCATGGACGCACGCGCTAAAGTGCGTTGCCCCGCGGACAGGGAGTGCGTCCACGTCGAGCGGAGCCTCCTGAAGCCAAGCGGAGTCGTCGGCGATGAACGTGAGCGCGCCAAGACGGATCTCGCGGCCCTCCACCAAAACTCCGCCAGAAACCATGATGATTTGGATCGGAAAAGATCGCAACTCCTCCAACAAATCGCTAAAACACCGGCCCCAAGGTGGGCGCCAACTGTCGTGGTTCTCAGTCTGACAGTAATGTAGGGGGGTAGGTATGGAGAGGCAAGATCTTAGCTATGGAGAAGTTGTAAGCACACGAGGTTTACGAGTTCAGGCCCTTCTCGGAGGAAGTAATAGCCCTACGACTCGGAGCCCGGAGGCGGTCGACTGGATTATGCGTGTATGAATTATAGGGATGCGAACCCTTTACACTAAGGAGGGGGGTGGCTTATATAGAGTTCACCGGACCCCTCCAGCCCTCAGTTGTGCAGGGTTTTAAATACATTAAGGTCGGGCATTACTGGTAACGCCTCTAATAAAGTTCTATGATGACCATAAAAGCTACTTAATAACCGACCGTTAGCGTGCGGAGTGCCTTTAGGTCTCCTGGCCATCGAGTGATTAGACCTTGGTCGAGTGATTGCTTCTTGGTCGAGTGTCTTCGAGTCTGTCGAGTGGAACACCTCCAAGTCGATTGAAAGGTGATTTCTTCTTGAGATGTCCTTGGGTAGGGCAGCTGGGACAGGTCCATGACCCTACCCTAGGTACATAGCTTCATCAGCCGGCGTGCCGGTTCAATGCCTGCGCTATGAGAGGTCGCGTGCGTGTCAGAGCAATCACTCCCTCCAGTCCTTTTTTGTTTGGGTATAACAAAATCTTGTTTTCCATTCACATTTTACAAGTAAAATTCATGGACAAACTTTGACCCAAAATACGATGGGGACTAGTAAACCAGAACGGAGGTAGTAGTTTTTTTAATCAAAGAAGGGTTTCCCCCTTCTGATTTTCATTAGTGAAAACCAACATCTAAATCTAAACCATAGTATTTGCCCTAGAACTACCAGGTTCAACATCTCGCAACATAAACCCATCCAACCATATGCCAAGGAGGTACGTAGTACTTTGAATTCCATTTTCGCTCCATACCAATCGTTCTAAAAACTACTTAGTACTTATAACGCGCCATTGAAAATCGGAACTCTTAACCCCGCTAAAAAATGATATTTTAAACGTGGCTACTCAATATGTGGCAACTGGCGAGCCACCGCCTCCAAGTCGTTCACCTGTGGTCCCGACCATCAACTACTATAGATCAAATTATCACGCGAGCTGACTATTCCTACAAAGGTGCACTCCACCACGTACCCGATACCCGCGAATGCAGCAATCGTGCACCTAGGGTTTTAGGGTTTATTTGTTAACGTTTCCTTTACGTAACACTCATGTGTGTGAGACAGCGAGAGACCGACTGCGTGCGTGCGCCTCTTCTCTTCGTATATGTACTCCACCGTTTGTCTAGTGTCCAAAAAATTATAATAACTACTAGCAATGTGCCAATGCGTTGCCACACGATCAGAGTAGATTAATACATATTCATCGATTTGATTGAAAAAAGTCTAGTTTTGAAATACGTATATCACTAAAAATATGTTATATTTCACTCAAAATATATTCCTTTGGAGGTTTTGATGAGATGAGGGAGGAATGTTGTTGGTTTCAAGATTCGAGAAGTGGTATATGTCTAATTTCTACTCTTACTAGCAACATGCCCATGCATTGCACGGAACATCAAGATCTTGTGGGACAAAAGGATGAACGAGGGAAGGCCTTATCTGCAAATGTGGAGAGGAGTGCGGGTAAATTGCCATAGTTTCCTTCCTATCCGTCAGATATAAATCGGACGGCCTATATTGCAGGATGGCAGGCCCACCATCATCACCAACTCTGTTTTTTATCCCTACTCTTATAAAAAAGCATAGTTGGTGATGATCGTGTGCCTGCCATCCTGCAATATAGGCCGTCTGATCTATATCTGACGGATAGGAAGCAAACTATGGCAATTTTGCAAAAAGATACCCACACCCCTCTCCACACTTGCAAACAAGGCCTTCCCTTGTTCATCCTTTTCTCGCACAAGATAAACTACTCATAAAATTCATCTTGATGTTCCATGCAACGCATGGGCATCTTGCTAGTTGTTGCAAAAATCCCATGTGTGTGTGAGAGAGAGGGAGAGAGGAGGAGGACGGAGTGCATGTGTGACAAAGACACAAAGTGTGTGTGTGTGCGAGACGTATCAGCTTAAAATGAGGCGATAGTGTGTGTGTGCACGATCGAGAGGGTGTGTCTCAAGAAGGGAAGAAAAATCTACATAGATACAAGGAGCGGGAGAGGGACATGTATGCGATAGTGGAAGCACGAGTGTGCGGGTGTATAAACCTATCTAGAGGCTAGTCGATAAATGTTTGTAAGAGAAATACGAGTTAGGGTGCGAAAGCGAGAGCTTTGTGTGTGTGTGAGAGAGAGACGGTAGTCGAAAAGGGGAGTGGAAGCAGAAAAATCTGCATAGATACAAGGAGCGGAAGAGGGACATGTATGCGATAGTGGAAGCACGAGTGTGCGGGTGTATAAACCTATCTAGAGGCTAGTCGGTAAATGTTTGTGAGAGAAATACGAGTCGGGGGTGCAAAAGCGAGAGTTTTGTGAGAGAGAGAGAGACGGTAGTCGGAAAGGGGAGTGGAAGCAGGAGTTGGGTGTGTCTGAGAGAGAGGTAGGGATTTTGTCTGATCGGTAAACAAATGAATAATGTCAGTCTGGGATGGAGACGAAAAGGAGACCGCAACAAATGTTTTGTCTACAGGAGAGAGAGATAGAGTAATTTTAGTGGTATGATTCATATCTAGAGACATATAGGGTGTGTGAGAGAATCCCATAGAGAGAAAGACAAAGTGAAAGACGAGTGGAGACTGTGTGTGTGGCAGTGAAAAAGAAAGCTTAGGTACCTGGTGATACGAGAGAATGGTAATGACGTGAGAGATAATGAAAACCATTTAATATATAATGATAGGGATAGTGTGACACTTCTAAAGGGAGACATCGAGAGACCATGTTTGCGAGGATAGGACAAACATGAAGTGAGCGTGCGGGTGAGCTGGAGAAAAGAGAGTGATAGCTACATGAAGGAGCATGCATGCGAGAGAGATGGACATGAAAGGAGTGAACATAAAATGGATTCAAATATTTGAATTCGAGATGATGATACATGTAATCCATACTCGAACCAAAATTGATCTATCAAACAAGCATACTCATATGAATCCACGCACATCTATGTTATTTAATATGTAGATATTACTGATCCATACATTTTAGTAGAACATAATTTGGTTTAATTTTTTGAATTCAACGTTATGATTTCGAGATCATTGTATTTGTAAATCATATTATACATATAAAGGAGCATAATTCTGTGTTGTGCTTTTGAAAGTATATATAAAATGATGTATATAGAATTTTATTCCAATCGAAAATGGACCCCCTGAAAGAAATAGAATACAAACGGGATTCGAATTGAGTTGGCACGGTAAACGTGCACTCTGCAAAATTTGAACGAAGCAGGGAAAGTCGTAGTAACCGCCCGAAACCAAAATCTGTGAGATGGAAATTACTACTGCCTATCCCTGCCACACAAAGCCTATCTGCTTGATTTCTATAGGTTTCGATAGGGGTAGGTTTGTAATTTCACTCAAACGTGACATAACCGCCTCTCACCTGGATTCATACATGGTGGGCGCCAAAACACAGTGTGTCCTCGGCCGAAATCGACTCCCTCCCCGATTCATACATGGTGGGCGCCAAAAACAAACTCTCGTCGGCAAATATTCGGTGTATGCGAGATTACCGCCCTATCCCCAACCGACTAATATTGCTGTGATGTAGGAAATTTGAAACGGGGGCTAAGTTTGTAAATTTCCTCGCATTTGAGACAAGCACGCCCTGAAGACATGATTCCCCCTTCCTCTCCACCTACATTTCCCCATACGTACTCCATGGGCGCCAAAACACCCTCTCCACCCCAGCCTCCTCCGTCCGCCACCCCATCCACCGCCGTCCTCCTCCACCATGCCGGACCTGATACCCCGACGCCACCGTCCATTACAAGAGATCGACCTCTCTCATCCACGGCTTCGGACCGGGATCCTTGCATCTCGTCCTCTCGCTTCATCCCCGACGTCGTCCACCTTGCCGACGCCGCTCCTATGACCGTCTCGTCCACCGCACCCCGCCGCCACCGTCTACCCTCCTAGATATGCTTCCACGCTGTCGACAGCCATCGCTACCACAACACCATAAAATTCTCAGTAGATGCATACACGGGGCCGCACCAGAGGCGGTACTCTTTCGTATCTTCTCAACTTATTTATCGCAACAAGAAAATAGATCGCCACTGCTCTACTCTGATTTCTTGTCCATCACTTACTTGCTAGTTGAAAGCAAACATTGGTTGCGAAGTTGCTTTTGTCCGGTTTGCACCTTCAGATCCGTCATGGCACGCTCAACACTATACTCCCAATGCTTATGGTTTTCCCCTTTTATATTCCACACTAGTTAAATCACAGTAGACTAAATTTCAAAATTGGGTCAGTCAATTTTTCAGAGCTCACGGAGTTCACCAGTGCAAACGAAGGGGCTTGGGTGGGGACGGTGGTTATGGGGGCGGTGGTGGGGCCTCACCGAACGAAGAAAACTCGACGCGGGTGGGGGCTGGTGTGGGGGTGGGGTGGGGGTGGCAGAGGAACACAGGGGGTGGGGCCGGTGGTCCGGCCGGCAGCCCGTGCGGTGTTCTGCATGGGAAGGATCAGAGACGATGAAGAAGAAGGGTTAGGAGATGTAGGATCTTCGTCCAACCACCTGAAATGGTCGGCTGACCCAAATGACAAAAGTCACGCGACTTGCATACAAACATGCCTTTTTATGAAGTACCATTATCATACCTGCTTAGCACTGCTCCTGAATCCATCAAGCTAAACAATGTGCCACTCATTATTCCAAACTTGTTGCTCAAGTACGAATCTGATATGATGCTGATATTACTAAAATAGATAACATTTAATTGGTCGGCTCATGTTCCTACTTTACTTTCGAAAATATGCTTGCTCTGGTTCATCATGTGTGGGCACTGCTGTAACGCCCTCGATGCGGCTATATCTCCCACGTGTCGAAGCACGACTTAGAGGCATAACCGCATTGAAAGCAATGTCGCAAGTGAGGTAATCTTCACACAACCCATGTAATACATAAGGGAAAAGAGATACATAGTTGGCTTACAATCGCCACTTCACACAATTACATGAATAAAGCATTACAACATCCAAATACAATCAAGGTCCGACTACGAAACCCAAAATAAAAGAAGAACCCCAAATGCGACAAAGGTCTCCGATCGACCCCAACTGGGCTCCACTACTGATCAACTAGAACGAAACAACACAAAGGACAAGATCTTCATCGAGCTCCTCCTGAGCTTGGTTGCGTCATCTACACGGACTCATCGGCACCTGCAAGCTGGTTTTGGAAGTATCTGTGAGCCACAAGGACTCAGCAATCTCGCACCCTCGCGATCAAGACTATTTAAGCTTATGGGTAAGGTAAAGGTATGAGGTGGAGCTGCAGCAAGCGACTAGCATATATGGTGGCTAACATACGCAAATGAGAGCGAGAAGAGAAAGCAAAGCACGGTCGATAAAAGTATGATCAAGAAGTGATCCTAAAACAACCTACGTCAAGCATAACTCCAACACTGTGTTCACTTCCCGGGCTCCGCCCGAAAGAGACCATCACGGTTACACACGCGGTTGATGTATTTTAATTTAGGTCAACTTCAGGTTTTCTACAACCGGACATTAACAAATTCCCATCTGCCCATAACCGCGGGCACGGCTTTCGAAAGTTCAAATCCCTGCAGGGGTGTCCCAACTTAGCCCATGACAAGCTCTCACGGTCAACGAAGGAATAGACCTCCTCCCGAGACATTCCCATCAGACTCGGTATCCCGGTTCTACAAGACATCCTCGACAATGGTAAAACAAGTCCAGCAAAGCCGCCCAATGCGCCAACATCCTGATGGGAGCTGCACATATCTCGTTCTCAGGGCAACACCAGATAGATCAAGCTACGAGTAAAACCAGCCCTCAAGTTTCCCCGAGGTGGCCCTGTAGGCTGCCCATTTCGGACCAACACTTAGACAAGCACTGGCCCGGGGGGGTTAAAATAAAGATGACCCTCGGGATGTGCGACTCCCAAGGGAAAAAGGCTAGGTGGCGAATGGTAAAACCAAGGTTGGGCCTTGCTGGAGGAGTTTTATTCAAAGCAAACTGTCAAGGGGTTCCCATTATAACCCAACCGCGTAAGGAACGCAAAATCCGGGAACATAACACCGATATGACGGAAACTAGGGCGGCAAGAGTGGAACAAAACACCAGGCATAAGGCCGAGCCTTCCACCCTTTACCAAGTATATAGATGCATTAATTAAATAAGATATATTGTGATATCCCAACAAGTAAACATGTTCCAACAAGGAACAACATTTCCATATTCCAACAAGGAACAAACTTCAACCTCCACCTGCAACTACCAACGCTATAAGAGGGGCTGAGCAAAGCGGTAACATAGCCAATCAACTGTTTGCTAGGACAAGGTGGGTTAGAGGCTTGGTTCAACAATATGGGAAGCATGATAAGCAAGTGGTAGTTATCGCAGCATACGCATAGCAAAAGAGCAAGCAACTAAGCAAGCAAAGATAGAAGTGATTTCGAGGGTATGGTCATCTTGCCTGAAATCCCGCAAGGAAGAAGAACGAGTCCATGAAGAAGATAAATGGACGTAGTCGAACGGATCGTCACACACACGACGTTATCGGAACCAACCCGAAGAAGCAACACCGGAAAGAAGCAAACAACATAGTAAACAACCAACACATCAACATGGTATGATATGCGGAATGCGGGATGCGATGCATGTGCAAGAATTGACAAGGAATGCACGAACCTGGCCTCAACATGGAAATCCAACTATGCCACTGGAAAGGTGAGGTGAAATCGCTTGAAAATGATATAAAGATCACCGGAATCGGAGTTACGGTTTGGAAATGGCGAGCAATTCAAATATGGCACCGGTCTGTGATTTACAGCAAGTAGCCATCTAAATGCAACGAGATGAACATGCTACAGCACTCAAACATGGCATAAAAATACATGGCAGGGATGCATTCATGATGCTTAACAAGAGTTTAGCACTGAGCTACGGCCAATTCATCATTAACAGGTTCAAACAAGCATGGAAAAAATGCATATGGTAAACAGATTTCAGACTTAGTGAAATTAACACTTGTCTGGAATTTCAGATGAGGTAGCACACTTCGGAGCATGAAAACTATATGCTACAGGACCTGAACATGGCAAAGTAAAGCATGGCATGGAACTACTCGAAGAGCTTAACAAAAGTCCCTTAGTGACCTTGCGCCAAAAGGGATCAGAAAATACAATTGCAAGCATGTGAACATGGCAAAAACATAATCAGACTCTCAGACTTAGTGAAAACTGGAGCATGCTGAAAACAGATTTCAAGTAGGCATGCTTACGAGCTCGATGCACTCACTACAGAGCAAGGCATGACAATCCAAGCATACACCCAACAAGAATACACAAAATACAAACTAGACATGGCAAGAACAATAACATAGCATGCACGGATCAACTACAACATCATCGGCAAAATCGCTAACAAGTAGACAATCTGCCTAGATTCACGAAATAGCAAAAATAGAACTCGATTGACTCAAGCTAGGGTGCTCCATAATTGCAAATAAAGACATGGATGGATAGAGCACTACAAGATTAACAAAACATACTTACTGATCATCCTCAAAAGAGGCACGGATCACTAGGAAACAACATGAACATATGGCATAATGAGATAAACAGGTCCCTTAGTAAAGCATGTCATGGGGATACTCAAAGAGCTTAACAAAAGTCCCTTAGTGACCTTGAGCCAAAAGGGATCAGAAAATACGATTGCAAGCATGTGAACATGGCAAAAACATAATCAGTTCTCACACTTAGTGAAAACTGGAGCATGCTGAAACAGATATCAAGTAGGCATGCTTACGAGCTCGATGCACTCACTACAGAGCAAGGCATGACAGACTAAGCATACACCCATTAAGAATACTTAAAATGCAAGCTAGACATGGCAAGAGCAATATCATAGCATGCACGAATCAACTACAACATCATCGGCAAAATCGCTAACAAGTAGACAATCTGCCCAGATTCACGAAATAGCAAAAATAGACCTCGATTGACTCAAGCTAGGGTGCTCCATAATTGCAAACAAAGACATGGATGGATAGAGCACTACAAGATTAACAAAACATCCTTACTGATCATCCTCAAAAGAGGCACGGATCACTAGGAAACAACATGAACATATGGCCATATGAGATAGACAGGTCAAGGACTTGGTGGAAATGCTACGTCCCTGAAATCAGCATTAACGAATGCACCACTTAGCAAGCTTGTGCTAGTCACCACACACATCACAAAAATACAAGGGTTGCACCTCTGGATAGATGGCAAAACCCTTAACAAAACATATGTAGAGCTCATGGGCATATCATGCACACGATAATCATGGCAAAAATG
Source organism: Triticum dicoccoides (assembly GCF_002162155.2). Classification (NCBI taxonomy): domain Eukaryota; kingdom Viridiplantae; phylum Streptophyta; class Magnoliopsida; order Poales; family Poaceae; genus Triticum; species Triticum dicoccoides. Next base: position 178,631,925 of record NC_041382.1, on the reverse strand, counting down.
ACAAATATGTAAATGGAGCAGCAGATCTGACAATTATCTCAAGTAGCACTCTTCTAACAGCATTTCAGGCATCAAGATGAACTCAAATGAAAATTATGCAATGAGATGAAATGATGTACTCTCTGAGACGAACATTTTGATATGCTATATGCCCAAAACGGAGTTACGGATGCAAAGTTACGGTATTATGAACAAGGGCATATGAATCTGGAAATTTTGGGGACTTAGTAGAAATATCTCACCCCGAGAAAAGTCAACGGGATCTCGTGGTACGGGACGGCGCGGTGCAGATCTGGGGGTAGCGGGACACCGTTTGCTTGGAGGGCTCGGGGTGGACGAGGCCGATCCAGGACGAGGCGGTCCCGGCGGCGAGCTCGGGCTCCGGCGAGCTCGCAGAGCTCCAATGGCGCGGCGGGGAGGCGAGGAAAAAGATGGCGAGCTTGGGACCGGCTGGATCCGGGCACGGTGGTGGATCTCCGGCCGGATCGCGCCGGATCCGGCAAGGGCGGCGACAAGCGGTGGCGGTTGGAGGCGGTTCCGGCGAGGTTCGCGGCAAAGGTGGCAGCGTCCGGCGAGAGAGAAGGGGGCGGAGGAGAGAACCGACGAGCGGCGCATGGCGGCGGGCGCAGAACCGGGCGGCGGGGCAGGCGCGTCTCGGGCGGCGGCTCGGGCTCGGGCGGGCCGGATCTGGGCGTCTCGGGCCCGGGGGCGCGGGGACGGCGGCGGCGATAGGTGGTGGCCCCTGAGTGGCTGAGGCGGCGGGGAAGCTGACGTGGAAGACTCTGGTTGGCCGAAGTGATGTGGCGCCGGGGTGGACATGTCCGGCCGGCGCGGGAGGAAGTGTCCGGTGGCGCGCGGAGGAGTTTTTAGGGTTTGGACTGCGGGATTTTCGGAAGGGATCACATATTTATAGGTAGAGGGAGCTAGGAGAGTCCAAATTAGGTGCGGTTTTTGGCCACGCGATCGTGATCGAACGACCGAGATGATGGAAGAGGTTTAGGTGGGTTTTGGGCCAAATTGGAGGGGTGTTGGTCTGCAACACACACGAGGCCTTTTCGGTCCCTCGGTTAACCGTTGGAGTATCATACGAAGTCCAAATGGCACGAAACTTGGCAGGCGGTCTACCGGTAGTAAACCAAGGCCGCATGAAAAGTCTCGGTCCAATCTGGAAATGTTTAATCCCCACACATGAAAGAAAGGTAGAAATGACCACGAGAGGAGAACGGAGCGCCGGATTGCAAAACGGACAACGGGGAAAATGCTCGGATGCATGAGACGAACACGTATGCAAATGAAATGCACATGATGACATGATATGCAATGCATGACACGCAAGCAATGACAAGACAACAACAGCGAATAACTGGACGACACCTGGCACATCGGTCTCGGGGCGTTACAACACTCCACCACTACGAGAGGATCTCGTCTCGAGATCTAGAATGGCACTGGAAGAACAACGGAAGAGAAAAGAGGAGAGGTAAAACTAAGTTGCTCCTTTGACGAATGAGTGAAACCAAAGAACCTTGAAGAGGTTAAGCCACTCTGGGAGAATAACACAACGGAGATGAACGAAGTTGAAAGCACTCCGTTAAGAAAGAGTAACAAGTAAGAACAAATTCGGGAAGCACTCCGGTTTAGAAGGGATGCAAGACTTGATAAGGCGAAAGGAACTTGAGCAAAAGGGCACAACACTCCGGTTAAATGTACAATCATGAAAAGAACATAATCTTTGATGAAGCGAGATGATGGTTGAAGAAAGCAACAACACAATGCCTCCGGAACAAAAGAATAGAGCTTATGGGTAAGGTAAAGGTATGAGGTGAAGCTGCAGCAAGCGACTAGCATATATGGTGGCTAACAATCGCAAATGAGAGCGAGAAGAGAAGGCAAAAGCACGGTCGAACAACTATGATCAAGAAGTGATCCTATAGCAACCTACGTCAAGCATAACTCCAACAACCGTGTTCACTTCCCGGACTCCGCCGAAAAGAGACCATCACGGTTACACATGCTGTTGATATTTTAATTAAGGTCAACTTCAGGTTTTCTACAACCGGACGTTAACAAATTCCCATCTGCCCATAACCGCGGGCACGGCTTTCGAAAGTTCAAATCCCTGCAGGGGTGTCCCAACTTAGCCCATGACAAGCTCTCACGGTCAACGAAGGAATAGACCTCCTCCCGAGACATTCCGATCAGACTCGGTACCTCGGTTCTTCAAGACACTTCGACAGGTTAAAACAAATCCAGCAACACCGCCCGAATGTGCCGACAAATCCCTATAGGAGCTGCACATATCTCTTTCTCAGGGCACACTCAGATTGTCTTAGGTACGGGTAGGCCAGCCTAGAGTTGCCCCTGGTGGCCACCGGCAGCTGATAGGTGGACCAACACTCAGAGGAGCACTGGCCCGGGGGGGTTAAAATAATGATGACCCTTGGGCGCGCGACCCCCAAGGGAAAATAAAAGGCTAGGCGGCGAATGGTAAAACCAATGTTGGGCATTGCTGCAAGAGTTTTACTCAAGGCGAACTGTCAAGGGGTTCCCATTATTGCCCAACCGTGTAAGGAATGCAAAATCCGGGAACATAACACCGATATGACGGAAACTAGGGCGGCAAGAGTGGAACAAAATACCAGGCATAAGGCCGAGCCTTCCACCCTTTACCAAGTATATAGATGCATCAATTAAATAAGATATATAATGATATCCCAACAAGTAAACATGTTCCAACAAGGAACAACATTTCCATGTTCCAACAAGGAACAAACTTCAATCTCCACCTGCAACTAACAACACTATAAGAGGGGCTGAGCAAAGCGGTAACATAGCCAATCAACGGTTTGCTAGGACAAGGTGGGTTAGAGGCTTGGTTCAACAATATGGGAGGCATGATAAGAAAGTGGTAGGTATCGCAGCATAGGCATAGCAAAAGAGCGAGCAACTAGCAAGCAAAGATAGAAGTGATTCCGAGGGTATGGTCATCTTGCCTGAAATCCCGCAAGCATGAAGAACGAGTCCATGAAGAAGACAAACAGACGTAGACGAATGGGTCCTCACAAATGCGACATAACCGGAACCAACCCGAAGAAGCAAACACCGGAAAAGAAGCACACAACATAGTAAACAACCAACACATGCACAAGGTATGATATACGGGATGCGGTATGCGATGCATATGCATGATTTGCAAAGGAATGAATGAACCTGGCCTCAACTTGGAAAACCAAGTGTGCCACTGGAAAGATGAGATGAAATCGCTTGAAAACGATATAAAGGTCACCGGAAACGGAGTTACGGTTTGGAAATGGCAAGCAATTCAAATATGACACCGGTCTGCGATTTACAGCAAGTAGCCATCTAAATGCAATGAGATGAACATGCTACAGCACCCAAACATGGCAACACAATACATGGCTGGAATCCATTCATGATGCTTAACAAAAGTCTAGCACTGAGCTACGGCCAATTCATCCATTAACAGGTTCAAACAAGCATGGCAAAAATGCATATGGAAAAACAGATCTCAGACTTAGTGAAATTAACACTTGTCTGGAATTTCAGATCAGATAGCACTCTTCGGAGCATGAAAACTACATGCTACAGGACCTGAACATGGCAAAGTAAAGCATGTCATGGGGATACTCAAAGAGCTTAACAAAAGTCCCTTAGTGACCTTGAGCCAAAAGGGATCAGAAAATACAATTGCAAGCATGTGAACATGGCAAAAACATAATCAGTTCTCAGACTTAGTGAAAACTGGGGCATGCTGAAACAGATATCAAGTAGGCATGCTTACGAGCTCGATGCACTCACTACAGAGCAAGGCATGACAAACTAAGCATACACCCATCAAGAATACTTAAAATGCAAGCTAGACATGGCAAGAACAATATCATAGCATGCACGAATCAACTACAACATCATCGGCAAAATCGCTAACAAGTAGACAATCTGCCCAGATTCACGAAATAGCAAAAATAGACCTCGATTGACTCAAGCTAGGGTGCTCCATAATTGCAAACAAAGACATGGATGGATAGAGCACTACAAGATTAACAAAACATCCTTACTGATCATCCTCAAAAGAGGCACGGATCACTAGGAAACAACATGAACATATGGCCATATGAGATAAACAGGTCAAGGACTTGGTGGAAATGCTAAGTCCCTGAAATCAGCATTAACGAATGCACCACTTAGCAAGCTTGTGCTAGTCACCACACACATCACAAAAATACAAGGGTTGCACCTCTGGATAGATGGCAAAACCCTTAACAAAACATATGTAGAGCTCATGGGCATATCATGCACACGATAATCATGGCAAAAATGACAAATATGTAAATGCAGCAGCAGATCTGACAATTATCTCAAGTAGCACTCTTCTAACAGCATTTCGGGCATCAAGATGAACTCAAATGAAAATGATGCAATGAGACAAAATGATGTACTCTCTGAGACGAACATTTTGATATGCTATATGCCCAAAACGGAGTTACGGATGCAAAGTTACCGCATTATGAACAAGGGCATATGAATCTGGAAATTTTGGGGACTTAGTAGAAATATCTCACCCCGAGAAAAGTCAACGGGATCTCGTGGTACGGGACGGCGCGGTGCAGATCTGGGGGTAGCGGGACACCGTTTGGTTGGAGGGCTCGGGGTGGACGAGGCCGATCCAGGACGAGGCGGTCCTGGCGGCGAGCTCGGGCTCCGGCGAGCTTGCAGAGCTCCAATGGCGCGGCAGGGAGGCGAGGAAAAAGACGGCGAGCTTGGGACCGGTTGGATCCGGGCACGGTGGTGGATCTCCGGCCGGATCGCGCCGGATCCGGGAAGGGCGGCGACAAGAGGTGGCGGTTGGAGGCGGTTCCGGCGAGGTTCGCGGCAAAGGTGGCAACGTTCGGCGAGAGAGAAGGCGGCGGAGGAGAGAACCGACGAGCGGCGCACGGCGGCGGGCGCGGAACCGGGCGGCGGGGCAGGCGCGTCTCGGGCGGCGGCTCGGGCTCGGGCGGGCCGGATCTGGGCGTCTCGGGCCCGGGGGCGCGGGGACGGCGGCGGCGATAGGTGGTGGCCCCTGAGTGGCTGAGGCGGCGGGGAAGCTGACGTGGAAGCCTCTGGTTGGCCGAAGTGATGTGGCGCCGGGGTGGACATGTCCGGCCGGCGCGGGAGGAAGTGTCCGGTGGCGCGCGGAGGAGTTTTTAGGGTTTGGACTGCGGGATTTTCGGAAGGGATCACATATTTATAGGTAGAGGGAGCTAGGAGAGTCCAAATGAGGTGCAGTTTTTGGCCACGCGATCGTGATCGAACGACCGAGATGATGGAAGAGGTTTAGGTGGGTTTTGGGCCAAATTGGAAGGGTGTTGGTCTGCAACACACACGAGGCCTTTTCGGTCCCTCGGTTAACCGTTGGAGTATCAAACGAAGTCGAAATGGCACGAAACTTGACAGGCGGTCTACCGGTAGTAAACCAAGGCCGCATGACAAGTCTCGGTCCAATCCGGAAATGTTTAATCCCCACACATGAAAGAAAGGTAGAAATGACCACTAGAGGAGAACGGAGCACTGGATTGCAAAACGGACAACGGGGAAAATGCTCGGATGCATGAGACGAACACGTATGCAAATGAAATGCACATGATGACATGATATGCAATGCATGACACGCAAGCAATGACAAGACAACAACAGCGAATAAATGGACGACACCTGACACATCGGTCTCGGGGGGTTACAACACTCCACCACTACGAGAGGATCTCGTCTCGAGATCTAGAATGGCACTGGAAGAACAAGGGAAGAGAAAAGAGGAGAGGTAAAACTAAGTTGCTCCTTTGACGAATGAGTGAAACCAAAGAACCTTGAAGAGGTTAAGCCACTCTGGGAGAATAACACAACAGAGATGAACGAAGTTGAAAGCACTCCGTTAAGAAAGAGTAACAAGTAAGAACAAATTCGGGAAGCACTCCGGTTTAGAAGGGATGCAAGACTTGATAAGGCGAAAGGAACTTGAGCAAAAGGGCACAACACTCCGGTTAAATGGACAATCATGAAAAGAACATAATCTTTGATGAAGCGAGATGATGGTTGAAGAAAGCAACAACACAATGCCTCCGGAACAAAAGAATAGAGCTTATGGGTAAGGTAAAGGTATGAGGTGAAGTTGCAGCAAGCGACTAGCATATATGGTGGCTAACAAACGTAAATGAGAGCAAGAAGAGAAGGCAAAAGCACGGTCGAACAACTATGATCAAGAAGTGATCCTATAGCAACCTACGTCAAGCATAACTCCAACAACCGTGTTCACTTCCCGGACTCCGCCGGGAAGAGACCATCACGGTTACACACGCTTATGATATTTTAATTAAGGTCAACTTCAGGTTTTCTACAACCGGACGTTAACAAATTCCCATCTGCCCATAACCGCGGGCACGGCTTTCGAAAGTTCAAATCCCTGCAGGGGTGTCCCAACTTAGCCCATGACAAGATCTCACGGTCAACGAAGGAATAGACCTCCTCCCGAGACATTCCGATCAGACTCGGTACCTCGGTTCTTCAAGACACTTCGATAGGTTAAAACAAATCCAGCAACACCGCCCGAATGTGCCGACAAATCCTGATAGGAGCTGCACATATCTCTTTCTCAGGGCACACTCAGATTGTCTTAGGTACGGGTAGGCCAGCCCAGAGTTGCCCCTGGTGGCCACCGGCAGCTGATAGGTGGACCAACACTCAGAGGAGCACTGGCCCAGGGGGTTAAAATAATGATGACCCTTGGGCGCGCGACCCCCAAGGGAAAATAAAAGGCTAGGCGGCGAATGGTAAAACCAATGTTGGGCATTGCTGGAAGAGTTTTACTCAAGGCGAACTGTCAAGGGGTTCCCATTATTACCCAACCGCGTAAGGAACGCAAAATCCGGGAACATAACACCGATATGACGGAAACTAGGGCGGCAAGAGTGGAACAAAACACCAGGCATAAGGCCGAGCCTTCCACCCTTTACCAAGTATATAGATGCATCAATTAAATAAGATATATAATGATATCCCAACAAGGAAACATGTTCCAACAAGGAACAACATTTCCATGTTCCAACAAGGAACAAACTTCAATCTCCACCTGCAACTAACAACACTATAAGAGGGGCTGAGCAAAGCGGTAACATAGCCAATCAACGGTTTGCTAGGACAAGGTGGGTTAGAGGCTTGGTTCAACAATATGGGAGCCATGATAAGAAAGTGGTAGGTATCGCAGCATAGGCATAGCAAAAGAGCGAGCAACTAGCAAGCAAAGATAGAAGTGATTCCGAGGGTATGGTCATCTTGCCTGAAATCCCGCAAGGATGAAGAACGAGTCCATGAAGAAGACAAACAGACGTAGACGAACGGGTCCTCACAAATGCGACATAACCGGAACCAACCCGAAGAAGCAAACACCGGAAAAGAAGCACACAACATAGTAAACAACCAACACATGCACAAGGTATGATATGCGGGATGCAGTATGCGATGAATATGCATGATTTGCAAAGGAATGAATGAACCTGGCCTCAACTTGGAAAACCAAGTGTGCCACTGGAAAGATGAGATGAAATCGCTTGAAAACGATATAAAGGTCACCGGAAACGGAGTTACGGTTTGGAAATGGCAAGCAATTCAAATATGACACCGGTCTGCGATTTACAGCAAGTAGCCATCTAAATGCAATGAGATGAACATGCTACAACACCCAAACATGGCAACACAATACATGGCTGGAATCCAATCATGATGCTTAACAAAAGTCTAGCACTGAGCTACGGCCAATTCATCCATTAACAGGTTCAAACAAGCATGGCAAAAATGCATATGGCAAAACAGATCTCAGACTTAGTGAAATTAACACTTGTCTGGAATTTCAGATCAGATAGCACTCTTCGGAGCATGAAAACTACATGCTAAAGGACCTGAACATGGCAAAGTAAAGCATGTCATGGGGATACTCAAACAGCTTAAAAAAGTCCCTTAGTGACCTTGAGCCAAAAGGGATCAGAAAATACAATTGCAAGCATGTGAACATGGCAAAAACATAATCAGTTCTCAGACTTAGTGAAAACTGGAGCATGCTAAAACAGATATCAAGTAGGCATGCTTACGAGCTCGATGCACTCACTACAGAGCAAGGCATGACAAACTAAGCATACACCCATCAAGAATACTTAAAATGCAAGCTAGACATGGCAAGAACAATACCATAGCATGCACGAATCAACTACAACATCATCAGCAAAATCGCTAACAAGTAGACAATCTGCCCAGATTCACGAAATAGCAAAAATAGACCTCGATTGACTCAAGCTAGGGTGCTCCATAATTGCAAACAAAGACATGGATGGATAGAGCACTACAAGATTAACAAAACATCCTTACTGATCATCCTCAAAAGAGGCACGGATCACTAGGAAACAACATGAACATATGGCCATATGAGATAAACAGGCCAAGGACTTGGTGGAAATGCTATGTCCCTGAAATCAGCATTAACGAATGCACCACTTAGCAAGCTTGTGCTAGTCACCACACACATCACAAAAATACAAGGGTTGCACCTCTGGATAGATGGCAAAACCCTTAACAAAACATATGTAGAGCTCATGGGCATATCATGCACACGATAATCATGGCAAAAATGACAAATATGTAAATGGAGCAGCATATCTGACAATTATCTCAAGTAGCACTCTTCTAAGAGCATTTCGGGCATCAAGATGAACTCAAATGAAAATTATGCAATGAGATGAAATGATGTACTCTCTGAGACAAACATTTTGATATGCTATATGCCCAAAACGGAGTTACGGATGCAAAGTTACCGCATTATGAACAAGGGCATATGAATCTGGAAATTTTGGGGACTTAGTAGAAATATCTCACCCTGAGAAAAGTCAATGGGATCTCGTGGTACGGGACGGCGCGATGCAGATCTAGGGGTAGCGGGACACCGTTTGGTTGGAGGGCTCGGGGTGGACGAGGCCGATCCAGGACGAGGCGGTCCCGGCAGCGAGCTCGGGCTCCGGCGAGCTCGCAGAGCTCCAATGGCGCGGCGGGGAGGCGAGGAAAAAGGACGGCGAGCTCGGGACCGGCTGGATCCGGGCACGGTGGTGGATCTCTGGCTGGATCGCGCCGGATCCGGCAGGGGCGGCGACAAGCGGTGGCGGTTGGAGGCGGTTCCGGCGAGGTTCGCGGCAAAGGTGGCGGCGTCCGGCGAGAGAGAAGGCGGCGGAGGAGAGAACTGGCAAGCGGCGCACGGCGGCGGGCGCGGAACCGGGCGGCGGGGCAAGCGCGTATCGGGCAGCGGCGGCTCGGGCCCGGGCGGGCCGGATCTGGGCGTCTCAGGCCCGGGGCGCGGGGACGGCGGCGGCGACAGGTGGCGCCCCCTGAGTGGCTGAGGCGGCGGGGAAGCTGATGTGGCAGCCTTTGGTTGGCCGAAGTGATGTGGCGCCGGGGTGGACATGTCCGGCCGGCGCGGGAGGAAGTGTCCGGCGGCGCGCGGAGGAGTTTTTAGGGTTTGGACTGCGGGATTTTCGGAAGGGATCACATATTTATAGGTAGAGGGAGCTAGGAGAGTCCAAATGAGGTGCGGTTTTTGGCCACGCGATCGTGATTGAACGACCGAGATGATGGAAGAGGTTTAGGTGGTTTTTGGGCCAAATTGGAAGGGTGTTGGGCTGCAACACACATGAGGCCTTTTCGGTCCCTCGGTTAACCGTTGGAGTATCAAATGAAGTCCAAATGGCACGAAACTTGACAGGCGGTCTACCAGTAGTAAACCAAGGCCGCATGACAAGTCTCGGTCCAATCCGGAAATGTTTAATCCCCACACGTGAAAGAAAGGTAGAAATGACCACCGGAGGAGAACAGAGCGCGAGAATGCAAAACGGACAACGGGGAAAATGCTCGGATGCATGAGACGAACACGTATGCAAATGAAATGCACATGATGACATGATATGCAATGCATGACACGCAAGCAATGACAAGGCAACAACAGCGAATCACTGGACGACACCTGGCACATCGATCTCGGGGCGTTACAACAGCGCTCTGGTTCATCATGTGTGGGCACTGCGCAACGAACATTTTATTATCCAAAATTTGCTTGCTCTTCTTTAGCATGTTCCTCTTCCGTTCTTCTTTAATAAGTACTCTCTCCGTTCCTAAATACAAATCTTTGTATAGATTCCGTTCCAAAATACATATGGAGCAAAATGAGTGAATCTACACTCTAAAATGTATCTGGATACATCTGTATGTGATCCATAGTGGAAATCTCTACCAAGACATATATTTTGGAACGGAGGGAGTATGATAGTAGTACAATATGTTCCTTGTAGTGAAGATGAGCAGGGACATTTGTAGTGTAGAGGTCTATACGGTCGATTGTGATGGACACTTTGAACTCTTCGGGCCTCTTTGATTCATAGGATTTTGTAAGCATGGGAATAGTATTTGTAGTGGCCTGCCCACCTGAATCATATAAGAATAGCAAGGAAATGCGGGGAGCTGTGTCGCCTTTGAGAGTTACACTGATATTAACAGTACTGCACCTTCAGTTGAAGAGAGCTGGTATCCGAAGCCTTTCTAGCCGTACCGGCAATACTAGCACATATATTCCTGCAAGTTCCACTTTGCTAATTTTACTCTGATGCTTACGTTTTTCCCGTTATATGTACACTATGATCTGTGTAGCTGCTTTGTGTTGATTCTTGTTCCCCACCTGTTGATTCTTGTTTAGAATATGATCCTAATGACTATTCTAACCTCGAGGATCAAAGGCAGATGGCCTGTCCTGTTCACTAATCAAGGTGCTTGTTCTAATTTGGCAAGGTTTTATTGATTGTGCGTATCTTGCATATGTTGTCTTGCATTTCTTCTACTTTGTTGCACTGCCATCTGCTTAGTTTACTCATCATATATGTCGAGATTACATGCCCATCCATTATCAATACATATTCCATCTATCACCATACCATGTTTTTCCACTCAAATGGTGTTCTTGTGCATCAGACATCAAAAAGGAAGAGGGTGATTGCCGAACCTGAAGGAGCACCAACAAAGTCCTTGAAAAACGTGGTTGTGCCGGAGAAATCAGACAGCACCGCACTTATATTGGCTGTACAACCAGTGACACAAAACGTAGGACCGACTCTAGCAGACTGTACCCATACTTCACTGGCCACACCACTAGCCCCACCACACATGACCTGCACTCCAGCAAAAGGTATGCCGATTTCAGTTGCCATAGCACCAGCCATACCACATAAAAATCCCACTCCAGCAAAAAGTACAGCAAGTCCACCAGCGAAAGACCTATCCCAACTGCAGAGACGGCCATATCCTGCAGATTGGAACCCCATTCCAGTAATTCCTAGTTTAAAATACAATGCTTTCAATGTTATTAGGGACTACATGCATATATTCCCATCATGGGAAGATTATAGTGAAGACAAACACCATTTTCACATCTTCCTGTCCCACTTATGTGTAAGTGCTATTATTCATGGTGATTATTTCCCTGTTTTCTGCTGATTGAACACATCAATGATTTACATTAAATTGTTGTAAGTAGGCGAGGGTCAGTCTGGATAGTCATGACGAGCAAAGCTTGCTTGCGGTTTTCAAGGAAGCATTCCAGTAGTATCGGTGTTACCTGAGGAAATCACACTTTGATGGCAAGTCTATAAACGGATTTCTGGTGAAGTCTCCTGTGCTAAATTAAGAAGACATTGAATGGAAAAACCTTGTTATGCACTGGTCTCGTTCCGAGGATGAGGTATTGTCTATAATATCGCATGACAATTTGAACTTCTACTTTTCCGCATGTGCCTTACGGATCTTTTTTGCAGGAAATCCGCTCGAAAAGGAATTCTGGTTTGAAAAGAACGACGGGATATCACAAATATGCTGCCCGCTACTTTGCACTTGTTAGTACCTGTTGTCCTGTATCACTTTACTTGCATACATACCTGGTTCATTATGTGACGGCAGTATGCATAATAGCTTGCTTATCAATTGTTCGCTCCAAACTATTTGATATGTATGAATGGTTACATTAGTGTAGAATATATCCAATGCCAATGATTTTTTTAGCTCTGCATTGTTCTTGTAAGTACCTGTTGTCCTTTATCAGTGTACTTATATTGACAGGTACTTGTTCATGTACCATCACTCTGCAGCTTATTTTCTTTTTCCCTCCATTTTCTACACATAAGATCTATATTTACTCTTATGATAAGGTTGGATAACACCGATGGTACTGAAGAAGTTTAGCTCTGCGTTGCGCTTGGTTGTACCTTTTGCTTGTATCGATGTACTTACATTTATAACTACTTGGTTATGTAGCATCACTCTTCATCTTATCTTAAATATTCTCCATTTTTTCTTATATTGTCACATCTATATTTGCTCTTAACAAAATGTAGAATAAAGGTAATGGTTATGAAGAAGATTATGTGCTAAACTTCTTGAATTGCGCCCCCCCCCTCCATCAGCATGGACAAGGGCTTTATAGAGCCTGCCTTCACCAATAATGTAACTTTGTCCTTCTCAAGCCTTCAAACTTTGTTGTGTATATTTGGTTAGGCGTGACTGGAGCAGCTGTTTATTTTTGGTGTTTGCATCAAAACGCATGTTTAAAGTTTATTATGTACTTCATAAACAAAGTTTGTCCTTCTCAATTTAAGTTTTCAGTTGTACACCAAGTTCCTTCTTCATACCATCTATATTAAACTATACAGAGCAAGTGATCTTATTTTGCCAATCTGAAATGGGATAAATTGACAGCACACTAACCATTGATACTTATGAGTTTTGGATCTGTAATCCAGTGGTGTCGTGAAGCTGCCAACTCCTTCACAATGTCATTTCCTGCCATGTCTTGACCTAAACAATACCACATTGTGTTAATGCTATTTTAAACTGTGTCACTTTATTCAGCAGTAAAAAATGTGATGAATTGTCAGCACTGATACTTATAGAGAAGGACCGATTTGGAAACTCGGGATGAGATAACATGTGCTAATACCTCTGCTATCTTCAAGAATGCTTGGTGGCAGTATCGGAATTACCTAAAGAAAACGTACTTCACCGGCAAAGAAACTCATCAAATTCCCTTATGTTCTCCTGAGACACATTTACCGGACGATGACTGGGAACGCCTTGTTCTATACTGGTCCGGAACCAAGAATGTGGTAAGGTCTATGAGCTCATTTTCTATTTTTAAGTATTATATTCTTGCATCTTACCGTGCTATGTTCATGTAGAACAAGTGCCTAAACCTGAAGAACAACTATTCTAATTTAAGATTCCATTGCTATCATAGCTCAAAAAAGCGCTAGGCGTTAATTGTCTATTTTGCCACCGCCTTGCGCTTTACTGACCAAAGTGCATGCCTATGCGCAGTTATGCACAGATTAAGTGTAGTTACGTGCAATGCGTTTTGCCAACGCCTAGAGCCTAGGCGCGCTTAAGCGCTCGCTTAGGCGCGCCTTTTTTTTAACTATGATTGCTATCGTGCATACTGCTTTGCTCTTGTATCACTGTATTTACTCATGTAAACTTATTTTTAAATTGAATGATCCAATCGGAACTCCAATGGCACAGGAGGTATGTTCACGCATGTTTCTTTAACATGTTTGCTCTTATCAATAGCTCTGTTGATTTCAATTTCAATTGTGTATACAGTTGACTTCTTATATCATGCACATTACTAACATCACAACAGAGCCAATAGTGTTGTTGTACATGTAGACCCGTGGTACCCATCTGAAATCTTGTTGTGTCGTGTAGTTTCCCACGCTTTGTATTCTTTCACTTATGCTTTGTCTTGAACTGATATGATTTGAACCATGTGTCTATTTGATTTGGCAAGACAATGCAGTGACCATAGGACATAGATATATGTTTGTTTGATGCTTTTATTATGTACTAGTACTTGGCAATAGAAGACTTGGTAGTTTAATCTTGTCCACCTTACTAATGAACTGGTTCACCGAAATGAGTTTCATATACTAGTACATGCTAAACCTGTTATGTGTATGCTTGTTTCTTCTTTTAGAATGCTGACAGAATATTGGGGAAGAGTGCCTTATTAAGCAATGGTAAAGGAAGTAATGTAGATAAGGTTCAGGATAGTGACACATCCTTGTTGGTCTCCAACAAAGCTGATAAAACAACTAAGGAAGACTATGTCGAAGATAGTGAGACAACCCCAAAGTCATGTCTTGGTTTAGTGTTCGAGTTACTTGCCACTACTGCTTGCACAAGCTATTCAAACACGCTGTCTGAATCAGTTCGGTTTCTTGAGTCTCAACTACAAGCTGAAAGACATTGATCAGCTATGATGCGACAAGAAGCGGAAGGATTGCGAAAGTCCCTGGAGCATTCAGATGCATACTTTCTGGAGCAACAGCAAGTGTTGGAGGATTTTAGCGCCAAACAGGACAAAGCTAATAAGCTTGCTAAGATTATTGCCAGCATGGTGGATACCCAGGATAACATTTCTTGAGCTCTTCTGAAGTTGTTTCAGTTATGCTCTTGTTTTGCTGCCGCGTTTATTTGCATCGGTGGCCAATTTTGACGGCCAGTGTATGTAATATGCTGCTTTATTCCCTATATTTGCACTGGTTGCGAACTTTGATGCCGAGTGGATGTAATATGTGTAATAGCGGTAATAGGCTAGCGCTAATTGCTTCCTTATTTATTTCCTTATTATCTTGTTTAGTTGTTTGCTTGTAGTCACTGCAGTTCTTTTTCTGTGTTTTTCTAGTGGCCACAATAACCTATTTTTGGAAATTAGGCCAAAATAATCATGGCAACACATGGACTGTTGTAACCATGGGCCTCCTGCGAGCCGTATGATCCATGGGCCTTCTACGGGCCATAGGATCCATTGGCCTTCTATACGGGCCATAGGATCCATGGGCCTCCTACGGGCCGTACGATCCATGGGCCTTCTACGGGCTGTACGATCCATGGGCCTTTTACGGGCCGTACGATCCGTGGGCCTTCTACGGGGCATATCATCATTTCACCAATCATGGGTCGTACTATTTGTGGACCATAACGGGCCGTTAATAGGCCGTATTTGATAACTCTATGAAAATAGCCCAAGGCTTTTTTTTGACATGAAAACTGCCCAACGTATTAATGGGCCACAAACGGGCCGACTGTAACCACGGGCTAAATTTGGCCCACAAGCAGAAAATGACAGTAACGAGCCATAAGTAACCAAATGCTGGAAATGAGCCCAAGAATAAACGGGCCCTAGAAACAGCCCAATGGAATAATAGGTAGTTAATGGGTATGAAGTGATACACTATTCATTACGGGCCAGTTTCACCACGGGCCGTTAATGGGCCAAGAGTTACAAAGGGCCTCATAGGGGCCGAAAGACGTCATGGGCCATACATGGGCCGGAAGTTAAAACGGGCTGGAATCATATTGGACAGCCCAGATGACGGGATTGGGCCTAATTTCGAGAGGTTGTAACGGGCCCTGGGTTAGCGGGCTGTAAATGGGCTATATGCAAACAGGCCATTAACAGGCTTTTCGTGGGCTGGCCCGCCACATTTTGACCAAGTCAAACGGGCCGGCCTTTTCATAGGAATGGGCCTCTATTGGGACGTGCCACATGTCGACGTATCATAGGTGCCTTGGGTCTAATGAGTGGATGACATCAGTCCCAACGGTGAGCTGACATGTGTTTCCTCCAGCCAATACTGATTTTACATGTGGAAAATCCCCATTGGTCGGGGCTGTTAACGGGTTACCGGATCCAAAACTAGAACGATAGCTTAGCGGCGATCCGTTACGGTGGATGCCAGTGTCGGTCAACCTTGACGAAAGCACTTCTGTGACGCGCGATTTATCGTCATGGAAGTCGACACTTCCGTGATGATAATTTTGGTAATGTCATGGAACACTTCTACGACAGCACAGGTATGACTATCTTGATTCTGTCATAAAATCGTCGTGGATGTACATGCATGACAAAAAACATGACCTACTATGACAAACACGTATCATCATGGAAGTGTATTTTTTTTGTAGTGTTGTGTTGAACCCCAAAAGGTCTATGAGGCGCTCGAGGATCCGGATTGGCTCAATGCCATGCAAGAAGAACTCAACAACTTCAAGCACAACAAGGTGTGGAGATTGGTGCCAAGGCCAAAGGGGAACCATAATGTCATTGGAACCAAGTGGATATTAAGAACAAGCAAGATGCTCATGGAATTATTGTTCGCAACAAGGCTCGTTTGGTAGCACAAGGCTACTCCCAAGTCAAGGGTATCGACTATGGTGAACCTTTGCTCCTGTTGCTCGCCTTGAATCTATTTCTTTGTTGATTTCTTATGCTTCTCATCATAACTTCAAGTTGCAACAGATGGATGTGAAGAGTGCTTTTCTTAATGGTCCTATTAATGTGTTGGTGTATGTCAAACAACCCCCGGGGTTTGAGGATCCCGAGTTCCCCAATCATGTGTACCAACTTGATAAGGAAATCTATGGCCTTAAACAAGTCCCACATGCGTGGTATGAGCACCTTACCGAGTTGTTGCAAGACCGTGGGTTTGAAATTGGGAAAATCGACCCCACTCTTTTTACTAAGAAGGTCAAAGGGGAGTTGTTTGTATGCCAACTATATGTTGATGATATTATCTTTGGTTCTCCTAACAAAGCTTTCAATGAGTAGTTTGCCGCTCTCATGACCTCGAAGTTGATGTCCGTGATGGGAGAGTTGAAGTTCTTTCTCGGGTTCGAAATCAAACAAAGAAGAGAAGGAACCTTCATCAACCAAGCCAAATACACTCAAGACATGCTAAAGAGATTCAAGCTAAGTGATGTCAAGCCGGCTTCCACTCCAATGCCCGTCAAATGCCAACTTGACATTGATCCCAATGGTAAAGAGGTGGATCAAAAGGTATATCGCTCCATGATTGGCTCCTCGCTTTACCTTTGTGCATCTAGACCAGATATCATGTTGAGTGTGGGAATTTGTGCACGGTTTGAAGCCGCACCTAAGGAAAGCCACTATGTGGCAAACAAGCGAATCTTTCGATATTTGGCTCATACCCCAAACTTTGGCTTATGGTACCCAAGAGGAGCTAACTTCAACCTTGTGGGCTTTCCGGACTCAGATTGGGCGGGAGACAAAGTGGATAGGAAGTCAACTTCAGGAGGGTGCCAATTTCTTGGTTGATCTTTGGTGAGTTGGTCTTCTAAGAAGCAAAGTTGTGTATCTCTCTCGTCCACCGAAGCGAAGTATGTGGACGCCGATAGTTTTTTTGCTCAACTTCTTTGGATGAGGCAAACTTTAAAGGATTATGGTGTCATTTGTGACAAAGTGCCTCTTTGGTGTGACAATGAAAGTGCCATCAAGATTTCTCTCAACCTGGTGCAACACTTCAAGACGAAGCATATTGAGATTCAGTATCACTTCATCCGGGATCACATTAGGCGAGGGGAGATCGAGCTCAACTATGTCAACACTCATGATAACCTTGCAGATATTTTCATCAAGCCCTTGGATGAAGCAAGATTTCGTGAGTTAAGGCATGAGCTAAATATCATTGATTTGAGCAATGTGGCTTGAACCTTTGCATACCCCACCATATTCATGTTGATGTCTTGTTTAGGTGTAGGCATGGATATAGGGGGAGTGTTGTTCTCTCAATGAACTCTCCCTTCCCCATTATGCATAAATTGATCAACTCTCTCACATTAGCCATTTTGGATGGTACTTGTGCTTCAAAGACGAGTTTTGGTCATGAGCCCTAGGATATTTCCTCGTGGTGCCATACCAATTGACTCAAACATAGGTGGCTCCGACCACCGTCCTCTCTCTTTGAGAGATTTTGGTTTGTGTTTGGTCCTCGTTGTCTTTTGCCTTCTTTTGAGCCGTGTTTGTGTTTGAGTTGCCTTGTGTGTGTGTGTGTGCTCGTTTTACGTATCCGGTTGCTTGAAGTGTGCATAGCAAAGGTCGTGTTTTCCTGTTTTTTAACTTGCACTTTCTTGGGTGTACGGTACTACCGTGGCTAGCCACGGTACTACCGCAGGAGGTGGGAGGCATTTGTGCTCGCACAGCTGCAACTCCGGCACGGTACTACCACTTCCAGCACGACGGTAATTTTTTACTGCCGCTAGAAGAGCGGTACTACCGCCCTGTGTGCGGTACTTCCGCCAGGGTGGTACTACCGCAATGACCCGCGGTACTACTGCGCTGTCGAGAGCGCATGGGGGTCAAGAGCGGGCAGGAGGAGTTCCAACTCCCCATACCCATTTATCTCTTTCTCTCACCTCATCTCTGTATCTCCTGCCCAAGAACGGCGCTGGAGGACCTCGCCGGATCTCCGTCTTCGGCCGCTCTCCTCGCATTCCGACCGGTGGGATCGATCCCCACCTCGCCCTCTTGCCATGGAACTGGTATCTCCCTCAGTCCCTCTCTTTTTACCCCATTGTTGTTCTTCTAGGTTTTGGGAGATGCTTGTGTAGTTCTTGAGATTTTTGGCTAAATCCTTGCAAGAGGAGATTGTAGGAGAGTGCTAGTGCCATAGATATGTTATTTTGTGTGTTGGAACAATGTAGTTTTGATCAACGGTAGTACCGATCCATATTTATGGATGTTCCTAGTTCCGTTTTGGTGAGATTCAACCCATGCGGTACTACCGCTCCTCCCGGAGCGGTACTACCGCCTGCTCTAGCAAGATCCGCCTTGTGCGGTACTATCGCCCGGCGCGCGGAAGTAAAAAATTACTTCCGCTCTAGGCGCGGTACTACCGTGCCAACCCAGTATGGTACTACTGTGGCTAGAGCAGATGCAACGTTTTACTTCCGCCTCACGGTGTAGTACAAATGTTGACATATAAATTACTTTGTTTTGTCACACTCAATCTCATTTCTACATTGTTTCGTTCGGTTTTGGTCTTGGTCTTTGCAATAATCCTTCTCGCTCTTCTCATGTGTTTGTGTTTTGTGTCATAGGTGGTGGCTCTAGTTCCAATGTCAGGCGCTCGAATCCCAGCCATGACACGAGCTCCAAGTGTCTTCACAACCAAGAGGCTCCTGAGGGCTCTAGTGCCCCACAACGCCACGTCAAGTCCACAGCTAAAAGATCAAGGAGCCAAATGTTGGCATGGATGAGATGCCTCAAGCGGGGTTTCTAATTCAAAGGAAGCTCAATCCCTACATCAACCCTAGGGAGATCACAAGGGGAAATGACCTGTTCTGGACCAAGCAACAAAACCTTATCTTCTTGGATGTGATCAAGGCCAAGCAGAACACCTATGTCCCATTTCAGTGGATAGACATGGAACATCTGAAGAAGAACCGGGCATATTTTGTAGAGCCTCTGGATTTGGTGGAGCAGTTTGGTATTGAGGGGATCATCACCTTCCACCTTGACTTTGACCCGGAGTTGGTGGCTCAGTTCTTTGCTTCTGTCCACTTCCACACGGATGATAAGCGGACCGTGACTTGGATGACAAATGGGAAGAGGATGTCTGCTAAGTGGAAGGAGTTCATGGATATGTTGAACATTCGTGATGAGGGGCTTGATAAGCCTATTGGTGCCCGTCCCCATGCCAACCCAGAGTTTGCCAACAAGAACAAGCTTCAACCCCTCCTTGTTGAGAAGACCCTCCCCGGTGGCAAGAAGTCTTTTGTGTTGAACCAGTTTCTTGACATCATGCACCGGATCTTCCGCAACTCTCTGTTTCCTCGCATAGGCGACAAGGACAAGGTGCACTCCTATTTCGTGGACATGATGCTCATGTGTGAGGCAGCCCGTCATCAAATACCTGAACCACTTGATATCTCTCACATTATGTGGAGTGAGCTTCAGTTTGTTGTGTTCCACTGTAAGGTGCCCATCTATGGACCTTACTTGTTCCTATTGATCTCGAAGACTTGGGAGAAGCTTTTTCCGGACGACGAGTTTCTTGCTCCCAACTGGATTCTCCATGAGCCTATCAAGCTGCACATCAAGAGCAAGTGGGCTAATACCACGACCTGGGCTGAGGCTGAGGCTGCACGGATGGATGTTGATGAGGATGAGTTTGAGGAGGAGGTGGCTGAGGACAGTTCTTCGGGGGTATTCACCTCCATCTACTGAGCCATCTTGGGCTAAGAAGCTCAAGGCCAAGATGAAGGCTCTGTTCTGCATGCAGGCCAAGGGACAGTACAAGGCCCATGTTGCTTAGAAGGAGAGTCGCCAGCACGACAAGAGGATCTTAAGGAAGCTGGGCCAGAACATCGTGAGCGGGTTAGAGAAGAAAATCACTTCGGAGGCTGCCTGGATGGCAAAGTAGGGCTATCAGTGGACTGAGTCAGATGGGGAGTCTATTCCTGCCGCTGAGACAAATGAGGAGCTTGATGGGTGATCACTTCAGTGAGAGCTACCACCTGTGTCGCAGGTGTCATCTCTGCCTTTTTGGTGTCTCGATGCCAAAGGGGAGAGAGTGTAGGATTTTCAAGTCTTGTGTCGACTCTTGTTTCACTTTGCTTTCATTCCTTTGAACCTTCGTTGCTTTGGTTTGTGGTTGTGTTCGTGTGAGACCAAGAAACTATCATAAGGTGTGAGACATATGACCTCAAGCTTATCTTAATGTCTAGTATTTTTAGTAGATTGTGAGCTTATGTTATCTTATGCCCTTTACTTTATGCTCACTTACTTTACCTTGCCTCCATGCTTAGTGTCACTTATATTGTTGCAAGGATTGCCTTGTCTATAAAATATAGGGGTAGTGTTGATCCTAGTATGTGTCCGTGCAGTCCAAAGCATACCTAGAGTGCACACATCTAGGGGAGCCTGTCTATATTTTATAGACGTTGGGTTTGCTTATGTTCATCTTATATACTTATGTGCAAATCCCGTATTGTCATCAATCCACCAAAAAGGGGGAGATTGTAAGGTCATATTTCTCCCTATGTGCTTTTGGGGATTGGTGAAAATGCATTTGCGGACTAATCATGTGCATTGAGCATCTCACATATGTCATATCTAGGCACAAGACAATTCGGTGCCCCTCGGAGCCTATCGAAGACGCGGTTTTCTATGTTTCTTTTCGGTGGATTTGAGTCGTAGGAAAGCCGTACTATTAAGAGGGGGTCCGCTTCGGAAAGGTGAGGGTGGAATCAATACATACACATATATTCCTTTGAACCACCTTTCCTTCACTTCATTGGAGCACCAGTCGCTTACCCTTGTCTCTGCGATATGAAGGCTTCCTAATGCTTAAGTGTCTGTGGCATGCGGTAGTACTGCTCAAGGGAGCAGTAGTACCGCAGGCGCTTGCGGTAGTACCGCTCCTACAAGCGATAGTACCACAGGGACTAGCAGTAGTACCGCTCGCGGTAGTACTGTTGCTCCTGGCCTCGACACTGGCGCGTGCGGAAGTAGGCGCGGAAGTAATTTTTTACTTCCGCCCCAACGCGGTAGTACCGCTCCCTGTGAGCAGTAGCACTGTGCCGGATTTTCGCGCAGTCATAAACTCATCGGAAGTAGTCACAGATGTAATTTATTTAGTCAGCGCCTTCCCAGCCCAGTTGAGCCCTTCCTTGCGGTAGTACCGCAAGGGAGCGCGGTAGTACCGCTCCGGCGGTTCTACCGCTCGTTGCTATTCGCAACAGGGCCTCGTATGGTCACTGCCGCTCTTGCGGTAGTACCGCACAGTAAAGCGGTAGTACCGCATGCCGCGGGCTGAATGAGTGGGTAACGGTTGGATCTTTTCCTCCACTATATAAAGGGATCTTCTATCCCAAGAAGACCACCTCTTCCCTCCCCAAGCTCCATTGTTGCTCAAAGCTCCATTTTCGCCAAATATCTCTCCCTAGCCAATCAAACTTGTTGATTTTCTAGGGATTGGTTGAGAAGGCCCCGATCTACACTTCCACCAAGAGAAATTCGATTCCCCCCACTAATCCCTTGTGGATCTTGTTACTCTTGGATGTTTGAGCACCCTAGAAGGTTGAGGTCACCGCGGAGCCATATTCCGTTGTGGTGAAGCTTCGTGGTGTTGTTGGGAGACTCCGATTAAGTTGTGGAGATTGCCCCAACCTTGTTTGTAAAGGTTTGGTCGCTATCGGTGTCAAAACTGGCGGATCTCGGGTATGGGGTCCTGAACTGTGCGTCTAAGTTTGATAGTAACAGGAGACAGGGAACACACTGTTTACCCAGGTTCGGGCCCTCTTGATGGAGGTAAAACCCTACGTCCTGCTAGATTAATATTGATGAGTATGGGGGTTACAAGAGTAGATCTACCACGAGATCGTAATGGCTAAAACCCTAGAAGTCTAGCCTATCTGATTATGATTGTCTGTCTCCTCTACGGACTAACCCCTCTAGTTTATATGGACACCGGAGGGGACTAGGGTTGTACAAAGTCGGTTACATAGAAAGAAAATAATACATTTGGCCACCTAGCTTGCCATCCATGCAAAGGAGAGTCCTATCCGGACACGGGAGAAAGCCTTCAATATTGTATCTTCATGGCCCAATAGTCCGGCCCATGTCAACAGTCCGGACGCCCGAGGACCCCCTTGTCCAGGACTCCCTCAGTAGCCCTTGAACCTGGCTTCAATGACGAGGTGTCCGGCGCGCAGATAGTCTTCGGCATTGCAAGGCGGGTTCCTTCTCCGAATACTCCGACAATATAGTCTTCGAACAACGACCGTGTCCAGATCTGCAAAACAAGTACCACACATCACCGTAGAGATTACAATATTTCACGAGTCCCATCTGCTGACAACTTTTTGTAACGTGATATCACGTCCCTGCCCGATTATTATTTCGAACCGTGTTTCGGCCTAGCGCTTCGTATTTCGAGATGCGGTTTTATTGGCATGTCTTGTCAAAGCAGAGATCGTGCCCCTTATTGCGGGATCCTCATCAATACGGGTATGGGTAATCAGACCGTGCCGTCTGCACGGCCCCTAGGGAATAGGCGAGTTTCATGGCGAGTGGGGAGGCGCTTGATATTCGTCGTCTTTATAAGGAGATAAGGATTCATCTCTTCCACCCAAGCCTTCTCTCCTTCTATCTACCCACTCTCGAGCTCCTGCGCCCAAGTTCTCATCCTTCCTCCCCCAAGAAAGCACTCCAATCATGTCCGGAGCGCAGGGCAAGTGGATGGCCTCCACTGTCAAGGAGAAGGACATCACCCAACTTTGGGAGGCCGGATATTTGTCCAGGGAGATCTCCCATCGGCTTCCTGCTAAGGGACAGATCATCCCAACTCCAGAACCCCATGAGAGGATCGTGTTCATCCCTCATTTCATCCGCGGGCTGGGATTTCCTCTCCACCCATTCGTTCGAGGACTCATGTTCTACTATGGGCTGGACTTCCACGATCTGGCCCCGAATTCCTTCCTCACCATCTCGGCGTTTATCCTCGTGTGTGAGGCCTTCCTCTGCATCCCTCCCCACTTCAGACTGTGGCTGAAAACCTTTAATGTGAAGCCAAAGGTGGTGGGTGGCGAACACGCAGAATGCGGAGGCACCATGGTGAGCAAAATGTCCAACGTCCCGTGGCCCAAAGGCACCTTCGTGGAGACCGTTAAGGGGTGGCAGAAGCTGTGGTTCTATGTCACTAAGCCCCGTGATCCTGCCTGGGCCGCGGATCCTGAATTCAAGTCCGGGGCCCCAATGCGGCTTACTTCCTGGCAGGAGAAGGGCCTGGATTGGTCTTCGTCGGATGAGTTGACTGCGCTTCAGACGCGCATCAGGAGCATGATGGACAAGAATGTCAAGCTCGTCGATGTGATTCAAGTGATGCTAATTCACTGGATCCTTCCATGCCAGAACCGGGCTTGCCATCTATGGGAGTTCAATTCGGCCAAGCACAAGACCCTGCAACACTTCCTCGGAACTACGCATGAGGAGATCTGGAAGGTGCTCTTCAAGGCCAACGAGACATGGCCGGAGACAACCAAGGACTGCGGACTACGCCAGTTCGGTAATTATTCCATGCTCCAAGGCGCATCTCTTTCTGGCTTGCTCAAGGAGGATGTCCCAACTTTCCTATTTTTCCTTTTCAGTGTTGGATGAAGAAGGCGGAGCGGATTCGGTGTTCGGCTCCGCTGCCCGAGGAACCAGCCATCCCGCTTTCGACGAAGATGCTGGTTCCGGCGCCCTACGTAGCACCGGAGAAGAAGGCCAAAAACAAGGCCAAGGGGACCAGAGGAGGCCTCCGTCCCAGGGGTACTTCGGATGCGACATCTGAAGATGTCGAAACTCACTCTGTCATCGAAGACGAGGAGGAGGAGGAAGAAGAGGAATAAAGCAACTTCCCCCTCCCCGAGGGGGGGAGAAGAGAGCGGCCTCCACAGATCTGGAGACGGAGGCGTCCAAGAAGGGAAATGCTTCCCTCGTGGATAGCTCCACGTGGGACGTCGATAGCAGCCCAGAGCGACGCCCTCGAAATAAGCCCCAAGCCGAATCGTGAGTATCCGAAGACCATGAAGTATTCACATATCCTCCTCTTTCACCTCATAATTCTAACATGTTGAATCATGCATTTGCAGTCCGGCTCATTCTGCCCTCGAGCGATCCTCGTCTATGGGGAACTCGCTGGATCCGAAGGTGGTGGACAGCGGGTCCCTTCTAACGGCCTCCTCTCCCAAGGCTACGGACGACGCCGAGGTGTTGTCCCGAAGGACCCCCGGCCAGGGAGAGACACAGGAGGTCGTCAAGACGACACCAGAGGGCGAGACCTCGGCCGTCGAACACATGTGGGAGCAGATCCCCATGGAGACCGACGGTGGGGGTTATGTCCAATTCGCCCCCTAGCAGAATGTGGTCCCGGAGACCTATACGGCTCCGGAATCCGGCCAGCAGCCTCCTTCACTGGAAGGAGGTGTGCCCCTTCCACCGGTGACCTCTGTCCAACCAGAGGTGTCGGATACTCTACTGGAGGCGCTTCGAAGCGCTTCCATCGTTGAGGAACACCGTACCCTCATGGGTGCGATGATTGAGAAGATCCAGTTCACGAAGAGTGGACTGACTGAAGCCTGTGCAAGCCTTCTAACAGGCTTTGAGGTAAGCACTGCCTTTGTGTGAAAAGAAAGTTACAGTATAGACAGTAGCCCCTGAGACTATGTCCGGTGTTTGGAAAGAAAAGTCGAACAGAGGATCAAATAGCTATTCGCAGGAAACTAATCATACATGTCTTTGTGAATAAGCAGGCGTCGCTTCTGGCCGCGACTTCTCATGCTGCCGAAGTCTCCGGACTGAAGCGGAAACTAGAACGGACCGAGGAAGAGCTCGGCCGTGCGAAGAACCAGCTGGAGAATACCCAAGGTATATAATGATATTGTGTATCTCCGGAAGGGATGAATAATGTAAGCTGATCACAGTGCCATGACATGTATTAGGGGCGGGGACAGGTAGAGGCCCTCAAAAAGGCGTTGGGCGAGGCCGAGGAGAGAGCGGTAAATGAAAAGGCTGTCCGAGAAAAGCATGAGGCCAGGGTTGGTGAGGTCCATCAGGAGCTCCAGGATGCAATGGAGAAATGTGAGTCCTTGGAGCGCCAGAATGCGGACCAAGAGTCCGAACTCTCTAAGGCCCACCAAAGCGCGCAAGAGGCCCGAGACGAAGCCCAAGGCGCCCTCCGGGAGATCCAGGAGGCCAAGAAGATCGCGGCGGGTAAGGATTTCATTATGCAAAGCAAGTATGTGAGCCCGAGTCTTACTGACTCGGATTTGGAGTTCTCCAGGGGCGTTTGCGGATTTGCCCCGCAGTGTTTCTGACGCTGCGGAATTCTTTCGGAGCGAAGAGTGGAGCTCGATGGAGAAGTTGTTCTGGTCGCAATACCTTGCACCAGAACATCCAGTGCCCTTTAGCGACCAGCTAAAACAGCTGGTCGAGCTGCATAGGGTGGCCGAACTAGCCATGAAGGATGTAATAATCCGGCTGTGGCCTGCAGAAGTTATACCCGGCAGCTACTTCGGCCCCGTGAAGTGGCTGGTAAATGCCTGCCCGCGGCTTGATGCCATCAAACGGTCGGTCTGCATAGAAGGTGCGCGGATGGCCTTCGCCCACGTCAAGATGCAATGGGCGAAGATGGATGTCGTCAAGCTCACGACCAAAGGACCGCCTGCGGGCAAGGAGCACCGCACGCTCGAGCGGTATTTTGAAGATGTTCTAAAGGGATCCCGCATTGTGGCAGAGCAATGTGCTAAGGACATAATTTTTGAATGAATACATTCATGTAATCCCGCCCTGTATGATAAAAATAAGGCTTGATATGTAATATAATGCTTTGTTGTTTTGTTAAGTTAAAAAAATTACCTCTTGTGCGGCCGTTTTTATCAAATCTGAGAGTTGTCCAGTCGTCGGCTTCAGCCCCCACGTAGGTAGTACGGGGGTGTTCGGGATGAATCTAAACACGCTTTGTCCATGAGTTTGGTCCTCGAAGGAGGTGTTTAGCGCAATGAACCAGGCAATCGGACTATGTGGCTTTATTACCCTCACTTAGCCATAGGAGTTTGACAATGAAAATATAAGCTCAGCCCCTAGTGTCCAGATTAGGGTGTTGTAAACACCTGATGGGATGAGAACCGATTCGTCGCGTAATGCGGGAAAAATCGCTAAAGATTTGAAACCTCCGAAGAGCTGACCGGCTCACGCCGCTGACAGTCAGTCTTCGGCTTTCTTTACTGAGGTGCTCATCCGGGTAAACCGGGACACAATCGCAGTAGTTCTCCCTTTACTACCCTAGCCGATATAGCGGAACGTAAGGTAGTAAGCACAGGAGCCGGGCAACCCAACTATTGACCAAAGACATGATTCGGAGCCAATGCATATAATGCTAAATTCAGGGTGCTGAACTATACTGTAAAAGTGTTCGGGCTTGTTGCCATAGTGTGGGGCACAATAAAGCCCCTGGCGGATTATGGCGTACCAAGGTGTATGGATGCAAATTAAAATAGCAAAAAATAAAAATAAGGAAGAAGAAGGTGCCACGTATGTTGGGCCGCAAACTGTTTCCATTATAATTTTAAATAATACGTCAGAGCGTACGTGAACAAAAAAGTGCGAGAAGCAACAGTGGCTATTTGACATGCCAAGACCAAGGCGGAGCTGCGTACGGGTCCTGAAAACAGGTAGAGTGATCTCCATGAGGGACATCTAGAGATTCCCCCGAACGTCTGTGCTACTTGCCACCTTGGTGTGTCCGTTCTACGAAAGGACTGATTACAAGGCTGGGGAGAGGGACCTGCGGAAAGGAAACCTGAGGAGGGAAAAAATAAAAAGTGAAGGTATGTGTGTCCAGGGGAGGTCGAGCCTTATTGTGGATCACAATCTAGTTATGCCTCCGTCTATGCCCACGGTATTTTGAGTGCGTAGTTATGTACGTGTGGCGCGAACGCCGCCACTTGGTGTGGTCTGGGACGGAGGCCCAATTGCTAGTTGAGCTCTTGACAAGATGGGTTGTCCTGGCGCATGGTAATCCAGACTCGTTTGACAGGGTCCGGGAGTATGGCTGCCGAATTAAGGTTCTGTTTGCGGAGGGCGCTCTGTACTTCTGCTGCCAGGGTAGCGGTGTGCTCCCCGGTATGGAGAGAGCACTCTGTATTTCCATTGACTGTTATGACACCGCGTGGTCCGGGCATCTTGAGCTTGAGATAAGCATAGTGTGGCACCACATTGAATCGAGCAAACGCAGTTCGTCCGAGAAGTGTGTGATAGCCATTGCGAAAGGGGACGATATCGAAGATTAACTCCTCGCTTCGGAAGTTGTCCGGAGATCCGAAGACGACCTCCAATGTGATTGAGCCCGAGCAGTGGGCCTCTACAATTGGTATAACTCCTTTAAAGGTGGTGTTGGTGGGCTTGATCCTTGATGGGTCGATGCCCATTTTGCACACTGTATCTTGGTAAAGCAGGTTGAGGCTGCTGCCGCCGTCCATGAGGACTCGTGTGAGATGAAATCCATCCATTATTGTATCGAGGACCAGTGTGGCTGACCCGCCATGATGGATACTGGTCGGATGGTCCCTACGATCGAAAGTGATCGGGCATGATGACCATGGGTTGAGTTTTGGGGCGACTGGCTCTATCGCATTGACATCGCTGAGCACGCGTTTGGGCTCCCTCTTGGGGATATGGGTGGCATATATCATGTTCACCGTTTTGATTTGCGGAGGAAACTTCTTCTGTCCCCCTGAGTTTGGTGGATGGGGATCTTGGTCATCGTCCTTGATTTGTGAACCCTTCTCCTTGTTTTCGGCATTTAACTTACCGGCCTGTTTGAAAACCCAATAGTCCCTGTTGGTGTGATTGGCTGGTTTGTCAGGAGTGACGTGCATCTGGCATGGGCGATCGAGTATGCGGTCCAGGCTGGATGGGCCCGAATTGATCCTTTGGAACGGCTTCTTCCGCTGGCCGGACTTGGAGCCGCTGAATCCGGCGCTGACTGCCGTATCATCGGTATTATCACCGTTGTTTCGATGCTTGTGTCTGTTGTGTCAGGGTTTGCCGTTGCTATTTTTGGCTTCCACAGTGCCAGGTTCGCTTGCATTGTTATTGCTATGGGCTAGCCAGCTATCTTCACCCGTGCAAAAGTGGGTCATAAGTGTCGTAAGGGCTACCAGGGTCTTCGGCTTCTCTTGGCCGAGGTGTTGGGCGAGCCATTCGTCCCGGATGCTGTGTTTAAAGGCCGCCAAGGCCTCGGCATCAGGGCAGTCGATGATCTGGTTCTTTTTAGTTGGGAACCTAGTCCAGAGTTTCCTGGCTGACTCTCCGGCCTGTTGAATTATGTGACTTAAGTCATCGGCATCCGGAGGTCGAACGTATGTACCTTGAAAGTTGTCAAGGAAGGCTTCTTCCAAGTCCTCCCAGCAGCCAATAGAGTTTCCAGGCAGGCTATTCAGCCAGTGTCGGGCTGGCCCCTTGAGTTTTAGGGGTAGGTATTTGATGGCGTGAAGATCATCGCCACGCGCCATGTGAATATGGAGGATAAAGTCTTCAATCCATACCGCAGGATCTATGGTTCCATCATATGATTCGATATTGACTGGTTTGAACCCTTCTAGGAATTCATGTTCCATTACTTCATTAGTGAAGTAGAGGGGGTGTGTGGCGCCTCTATGTCAGGCCAAGTCGCGACGTACCTCGGATGGAGTGCGTCTGCAATTTTCGGCTCGGACGTGACTATACTTGCCACGTTCGGCTCGATAGCCGTCGTCGCGTGTCGGGGCAAGCCCCCGTGATACATAGATCAATCTGGCTAGACCTGCTTTATTCTTCAGGCCCTGTCGGAGATCATATGTGTATCTGTGAGCAGTTTTGTCTTTATGATGAGGTGATACCGGCTAGAGTTCGGCTTGGGTTGCAGCCTTGTCCGGACCACGTGGTGGTCGGTCAGCCACATTGTGCATTGATGGCACGGGCTCCAACGCCTCGTCATTGAATTGAGGTAATAATTTGCGCTTCGGGTAACTTCTGAGTGGTCGCTTGAGGTCGTACTCCTGAGCTTCCAGGACGTTAGTCCATTTATCATTGAGCAGGTCTTGATTAGCTTGAAGTTGTTGCTGCTTCTTTTTCAGGCTCCTTGCAGTGGCTATTAGCTGGCGCTTGAAGCGCTCGTGCTCGAGAGGTTCCTCAGGCACGATAAAATCCTTAGTGCCGAGGCTCACCTCATCCTCGGAGAGCGGAAGATAATTATTGTCCTTCGAGTCTTCGTGCGTGGCCTGTTCACCAGGGCTAACTTGCCCGTCTTCCCGTTAATTTTGTTCGGCAGTTGCCTTAATGGGGTCTTCATTCTCTTCGGCACCGTCTGGAGTGTTATCTTCTCATGTGTTGTTGTTGTTGTCTTTGCTGCGGCGTGACTTAGAGCGGCGCCGCTGACGCTGGCGCTTTGGTTGTATCTTGGGAGGTTTATCCTCAACTGGATCTTCCTTGTCATCGCCGCTATTCTCTTTTGGTGCATCCACCATGTATACGTCATACGAGGAAGTGGTCGTCCAGCGTCCGGTAAATGGTGGGTTTTGGGCCTCTTCTTCTCCGGCATCGTCGTCCATACCGTCGATGTCGTCGGAGCCGTAATCGAGCATGTCAGTTAAGTCTTTGACAGTGGCTATTAAGTGGGAGGGGGTGGGAATCAAAATTCGTCATCAGCCTTCAGTTCGAACCGGATATAATTCGGTCGTGAGTCCCCCGCTAAGGAGAGTGTTTTTAATGAGTTTAGCACATCGCCTAAAGGCGAGTGCCAGAAGATGTCTGCGGAGCTGAATTCGATGATCGGCGCCCAGTCAAGCTCGTTGTGCACGGATGCACATGCTTCAGATTCTGTAGTCGAAGGCGTGTCTGAGGTTCTCGCAACACAGATCTTACTTGTGGTGGGTCTATGTGCGGCTCCAACGCCGCTGAGTCTGCAGCCTCCGTGGCGGGGTTGAGCCTCCCGTCCTTAGATGGCATGACCTGCTCTAGATTTAGAGCTGGAGCAGTTGCGGGTTCTATCCCCTAGGTGTAGTTCCATGACAGATTTAGGCCATTTTCATCGTGGTGACAGGGAGCGGCTACTGCCGCGGTCTCGAATCCGTCGAAGATCAAGTCTCCGCGGATGTCCGCGACGTAGTTCAAGCTTCCAAATCAGACCTGATGGCCAGGGGCATAGTTATCGATCTGATCTAGATGGCCAATCGAGTTGGCCCGTAGTGCGAAGCTGCCGAACACGAAGATTTGTCCGGGGAGAAAGGTTTCTCCCTAGACACTATTGTTGTGGATGATTGACAGGGCCATCGAACCTCTTGGCGACGGCACAGCGGAACTCTCAATGAATGCACCAATGTCGGTGTCAAAACCGGTGGATCTCGGGTAGGGGGTCCCGAACTGTGCGTCTGAGGTGGATGGTAACAGGAGACAGGGAACACAATGTTTACCCAGGTTCAGGCCCTCTCGATGGAGGTAAAACCCTACGTCCTGCTAGATTAATATTGATGAGTATGGGGGTTACAAGAGTTGATCTACCACGAGATCGTAATGGCTAAAACCGTAGAAGTCTAGCCTATCTGATTATGATTGTCTGTCTCCTCTACGGACTAACCCCTCTGGTTTATATGGACACCCGAGGGGACTAGGGTTGTAAAGTCGGCTACATAGAAAGGAAATAATACATCTGGCCGCCTAGCTTGCCATCCACGCAAAGGAGAGTCCTATCCGGACACGGGAGAAAGCCTTCAATATTGTATCTTCATGGCCCAAAAGTCCGGCCCATGTCAACAGTCTGGACGCCCGAGGACCCCCTTGTCCAGGACAACCTCAGTCACCGCCTCCAAGGGCACCAATAGTGGTATCACGGCATCTCGCATTGTGTGAGGGCGTGAGGAGAATACGGTGGCCCTAGTGGCTTCTTGGGGAGCATTGTGCCTCCACACCGCTCCAACGGAGACGTACTTCCTCTAAAAGGGTAGGAACTTCAGTAACACATCATTGTCTCAACCGGCTCCACTTTTGGTTATCTCTTACCTCTACTTGCCCAATCTTATATTATGTTGCAGCCCTTGCTTCCTTGTGTGCTAGTTGTGGTTGCATCATATAGGTTGCTCAGCTGGTTGCATATCTAGACAACCTTTTTTGATGCTAAGTTTAATTTGATAAAGAAAAGCTAAAAATTGTTAGTTGCCTATTCACCCCCCTCCCCTCTAGTCAACCATATCGATCCTTTCGGAGGTTCATGAAGATAGTCAACCAAATAATGAAGAACCAGACAATGATGTTGAGATGGAACCTACAGTTGATCTTGATAACCCACAACCTAAGAATAAAAGATATGATAAAAGAGACTTTGTTGCTAGAAAACACGGTATAGAAAGAGAACCGTGGGTTCAAAAACCTATGCCCTTTCCACCTAAGTTAACTAAAAAGAAAGATGATGAAGAATTTGAACGCTTTGCTGAAATGCTGAGGCCAGTCTTTTTGCGTACTCGCCTGACTGATATCCTTAAAAAGCCTCCTTATGCAAAGTACATGAAAGACATCATCACCAATAAGAGAAAAATACCGGAAGCAGAAATCTCCACAATGCTTGCTAATTATACTTTTAGAGATGGAGTACCTAAGAAACTTGGAGATCCGGGAATACCAACTATACCTTGCTGCATCAAAAGAAACTATGTGAAAATTGGTTTATGTGATTTAGGAGCTAGTGTTAGTGTTATGACTTTCTCTTTATATAAAAGAATTGATTTGAATAAACTCACACCTACTGAAATATCTTTGCAAATGGCTAACAAATCAACTGCCATACCTATCTGTCTCTGTGAGGATGTGCCTGTTGTTGTTGCTAATGTTACTATTTTGACTGACTTTGTTATACTTGAGATGCCCGAGGACGACAACATGTCAATTATCCTTGGTAGACCATTCTTGAATACTGCAGGGGCTGTTATTGATTGCAATAAAAGCAAGGTCACTTTTCATATCAATGGTAATGAGCATACGGTGCACTTTCCGAAGAAACAATTCCAAGTGAATGGTATTAAAGTTACTGAAAAATCTCTGACAATCACTATGGAAGTTTTCAACGACCTCTACCTACTGTTAAAAATAAATATTAAATGCTTATTGTTGGGGATATTCATATCCCCATTGAGGTAACTTAGTGATTTACGAAAGTTCTTCGGTTTCATGCTAATCGAAAGTGGTTCTTAATAAGACTTGATCAACCTTATTTATGGATCATTTTTGAGAGGTATGGAGTTGATGAATTGAGTAAGCACTACCTTCTGTCCCTAATTTTTGTTTTTTGTTTGTATTAGTTAAATAAAATAAAATGCAATGTTTTGTCTGTTTTCTGAATTTCCCGTGCAATAAAAAAATGACCCAAAAATAAAAGTTCTCAGAATGCTCTGAAAATGTAATACGATTTTTTTCTGAATATTTAAGAATTTTTTGTGCACATAATATCAGAGGGAGGTGCACCAGGTGGGCACAACCCACCTGGGCGCGCCAGGACCCCCAGGCATGCCCTGGTGGGTTGTGGTCCCCACGTGGGCCCCCTCACTTAACCCTTCATACCACTTCATCACCTACCTCTAGAAAAAAATCACCATTGCTCTCTCTCTCCCGTGTTCTTGCTCTCAAACCCGCGGATTTCGATCTCTTTGCTCGAAGCTCCATTTCCAAAACTGTTTCGGGGGATTGTTGCTTGGTATGTGACTCCTCTATTTTTTCCAATTAGTTTGTGCTCTAGTGGTTGATATTTTGAATAATTAGCTACTCTTGGTGCTGTTGTAGATGAGCTTGCATGTTGAATTCTTAGAGTTCTAAGTTGTTTGAATACTTTGTATGGCCTCTGTTCATCCCTATGAGTAGTTGCCATCAATCTTGTAAAGTTCTATTGAGAAAATTTTGTGGACTAATTTTTTTAGAATTCTGTTCATAGGAAAAAGATAAGTATCTTTAGGAAGTTTGCTTCCAAGAAGAGCTCCAAGGGAGTTATTGGGGAGTCGTCTGACAGTGATCTTCATACCCAGAGATTAGCAGAAGTACGACCGTGTGAATGGCCACATGCCCCGTTCATCGAAGGGGCCGGAATCCTTCAAGAGTTTACACAATATGATGCTAATGCCGGCCTCACCGATTTCATCGCAGCCGAATGTGAAAAATATCATCTCCTCACAAACACCTTTGTGCAAAGTTTTAATTTTCTTCCTAGGAATAATCCTCCTGAAGTGCAGTTTAATTTATATGCCGAACCCCATCAGATACCACTTACTGAATTTTGTGAAATATGCTTGCTTCCTTCTGATGGTGGTTTGGTAGAGCCTAGGCCTGCAGAGTTTGAAGGCTTTTATCGTACTCTGACAATTGGCGATGAGAGAGGGGTGTTGAGTATCACTATCACTGGCTTGCATTTTCCTGCTGTTCATTATTTTGCTTTTTTATTACAAAATGCTTGTTCGCTAGAGAGAAGGTGGGTGCACTTAGTGCCCCAGACCTTGCTATTTTACGTTGTGCACTTGAAGGCGACAACACTCATAGCTTGGGAGCTATTGTGGCATGTCGCCTCCACATTAATAAATCCAAGGGTAAAATACATGGTGGTATTTACGCTACTCGTTTGGCGGCTCGCTTTAATGTTGAGATATGCCTGCATGATTACCCTTTGCCCAAGGTTTACATAGATCGCGCTGCTATGGAATACCACCTATTTATTATTATCGATTATCCTAACATCTCTATTCCGTATAACCTGGTTTTCAGTGTGAGAACTCTTGATATTATTCCATTGCTTGAACCTGCTTTGTTTGATCCTATTGCCAGGGGTGGATACAGGATTATGCCTGCGGATATCATCGCCTACCGGAACAACCAGGGTGCAGCAGAGGAGGAGCCTCAGCAGTGGGTCCACAGGTGCCCGCTCCTCAGCAGTTCGACATGAGACTCCATGGTTTCTTCGACTACTGACTGATTACCAAGTTAGGCCAAAAGCCTAAGCTTGGGGAGTACGTATTCCCATCGACATTACATTCATGCTCACACATCTCATTCCAGTTGTCGGTTCCACCCTTTTTCATTATATTATCCATGTTAAATTTATTCCCTCACTTTCTTCTTGTGTGTTTGAAAAACCTTGAGAAAATCCAAAAATATTTCCTGCTTCTTTTTTATTTTCTTTCTAGAGTAGTTAGCTGTAGCACTAAAAACAAAACCCAAAAAGATTTACTTGTTCTTCTTTTGCTTGTTGGGAGTTTTCCCGTGTAAATAGTTTTTCTCGTTTTTGCTTTTCCCTTTTACTTGCTTGTTCAAGAAAACCAAAACTCCAAAAATATTTCAGTGTGTTTCTCTGAATTTCTTTTCCTTTTATTTGAGTCATACCGAGGAGAAGACCACGATGAAAATGTTGAGTGGCTCCCATATGCATAATTGTTGATTTAACAAAGAGCCCATATTACCTTGTCTTCTCCTGTTGAATAAAATGTTTGCAGATTCTAGCTTAGTCCACGACACTCTTGCACTATTATTACTTTCATATCGTTTGGTCATGCAAGTGAAAGGCAATAATGACGATATTCGATGAACTGGCCTTGGCAGAGAGAAACGGGTATGAACTCAACTTGTTCTATTTTTGTAGATATGTTTAACCTAGTATCCATGATTCAACCCATTATGATTAAACATGTTTGCAATGACAATTAAAGATTATAGTTTGTCATACCATGCATAAGTAGCTAGGAGTGGATAATGATTTATCCTGGATATCAACATTGCGTTAAAATGATTGTGATGTAGTATGATGATATGGTATCCTCCTCTGAATGTTGAGTGGATTGACTTGGCACATGTTCATCAATGTAGTTGAATCAAAACCAACACAGCCTCTATGATATTTATGTACATGGTGTTCATATCCTACTCATGCTAGTGTCCAATGTTACTTATGCATAATGCATGTTCATGACCGTTGTTGCTCTCTAGCTGGCCGCTTCTCAACCTATTTGCTAGGATTCACCTGTACTAAGTTGGAATTCTGCTTGTTCATCAAAAACCTTAAACCCAAGTAATTCCAGATGAGTCCACCATACCTACGTATATGCGGTACTACCCTGCCGTCCTAAGTAAATTTGCATGTGCCATCTTTAAAAACTTCAAATAAATAGCATTTTTGTGTGCCTGGATCATTCATGGAACGATAGGAGGTAGTCGGTATCTTCCATGCTAAGCGGGTTATTCTCAGGATGAGCGTTTATTCACTCACCATCGCACGAGAAAAAAGGGCGGTAATAGGGATGCCCAGTCCCAAACTACAAACAGAAAAGGCTTACAAATAATCAAATAAAAACTCCAAACGGGGTCATAACCTTTACTTTATCGCTTGGGAACCGCCACTAGCGTGCTTAGCATGGAAGATACATGGTCGTGAAGTAAACAAGAAGGGTGCATGTCTCAAAATATCATTTACCTCTATTTTAAAAACTTGAGCTCTGGCATCGCTACAAATCATTGCTTCCCTCTGCGAAGGGACTTTCTATTTACTTTCATGTTGTGTCATCACCATCTAAAATAAGCGCCAGAACCTGAGAGCATTGTTGTCATGCTGATGCATTTGTGTGTAGCTAATGTTGGGTGCATCATGAGTGGATCTTTTCTACCATGAATTACAATGTTTAGTCGATGCTTGAACTTTGGAGGTGCTCTGCATTTATGTTTTGCGGTCTCGGAAAGGGCTAGCGAGATACCACTATTGTCATATTATATCATGGCTGTTTTCATAATGTGTTATTGTTTGAGATATCTTATTATGCTCGCTAGTTGATTATGTCATTGATATGAGTTAATATAATTTTTAAGAGTTATTGTCGGCATAGTTAGTTATAATATTGGCTGAAAACCTGGGTGCTGTTTGAGCTTATTTATGCAAACTGGAGCAAAAGAGTTCGTAAAAGTTTTTTCACTTTCAGTTTATCAACTGAATTGCTTGAGGACAAGGAAAGGTTTAAGCTTGGGGGAGTTGATACGTCTCCAACGTATCTACTTTTCCTAACGCTTTTCCTCTTGTTTTGGACTCTAATTTGCATGATTTGAATAAAACTAACCCCGGACTGACGTTGTTTTTAGCAGAATTACCATGATGTTGCTTTTGTGCAGAAATAAAAGTTCTCGGAACGGAACAAAACTTTGTGAGGATTTTTTATATCAATAAAGAGAATATCTGGAGCCCAGATCCACCAGAGGGGGGCACTTGGGTGGGCACAACCAACCAGGGCACGCCCCCTCTAGGCGCGCCCAGGTGGGTTGTCCCCACCTGGTGGCCCCGCATACCCTGAAACTGACACTATAAGATCACATTTTTCCAGAAAAAACAGGGAGAAGGAATTATCACGTTCCACGAGACAGAGCCGCCGTCACCTCCTGTTCTTCATCGGGAGGCCAGATATGCAGTCCGTTTGGGGCTCCGGAGAGGGGGGTCTTTGATCTTCGTCATCACCAACCCTTCTCCATCGCCAATTCCATGATGCTCCGAGTGAGTAATTCCTTCATAGGCTCGCTGGTCGGTGAGGAGTTGGATGAGATTCATCATGTAATCTAGTTAGTTTTGTTAGGCTTGATCCCTAGTATCCACTACGTTCTGAGATTGATGTTGCTATGACTTTGCCATGCTTAATGCTTGTCACTTTGGCCTAAGTGCCATGATTCCAGATCTGTACCATTTATGTTATCACCATTATATGCATGTTCTAGATCCGATCTTGCTAGTTATAGTCACCTACTACATGTTATGATCCGGCAACCCCAAACTGACAATAGTCGGGACCACTCCCGGTGATGATCGTAGTTTGAGGAGTTCATGTATTCACCGTGTGTTAATGCTTTGTTCCGGTTCTCTATTAAAAGGAGGCCTTAATATCCCTTAGTTTCCATTTGGACCCCGCTACCATGGGAGGGTAGGACAAAAGATGTCATGCAAGTTCTTTCCATAAGCACGTATGACTATTTACGGAATACATGCCTACATTGTATTTATGAACTGGAGCTAGTGCCGTATCGCCCTAGGTTCTGACTGTCACATGATGAATATCATCCAACAAATTACCGATCTAATGCCTATGAATTTATTTTATATTGTTCTTGCTAAGTTACCACTGCTATCGTTACTGTTGCACTTGCTACAAAACTATTGCTATCATTGTTATTGTTACTATTGCTATTGTCACTATTATCAAAACTATCGAACTACTTTGCTACTGATTACTTTGCTCCAGATAATTAATCTCTAGGTGCGGTTGAATTGACAACTCAGCTGCTAATACTTACAAATATTCTTTGGCTCCCCTTGTGTCGAAACTATAAATTTGGGTCGAATACTCTACCCTCGAAAACTGTTGCAACCCCCTATACTTGTGGGTTATCAGATGCGGACCAAGAGGCACATCAAGTGAAGTCACCGAATGCTACATCGGCTGGACATCCGGGCCCCTCCCTGGATTTTCGAAGACCCCAAGTCCAGGCCAAGCGCCACGGAATGGTGCCCGATGAAGATAGAGTGGCCGGATATCTGGCGCCCCATCGACCGGCTAGACATCTGGTGCCTCCCCGTAAATTCGACCGTGAATGTCCAAAAGCAGTGTGAATCAATCGACAACCTGTCCGGACATCCGAATCCTCACGAATGGGCGGACATCCGGCTCCTCACGAATGGTTGAACATCTGGCGTCCGGGCAGACATCCGACGCCTGTGCGCATAGCCACGGACCAAGAGGCCATGTAACCTCTCTCTCTCCTCCCAAGCTCGCCCCAGACTATAAATAGGCCATCCCCTTCCTCTTGCTAGGGTTAGCAAAGTATATGTGATGGACTAAAGAGCTTTGCTCCTGACCTATCTCTCCCATGGAGATCAAGAACTCCATGTGAGAAGATCCCTAGTGGATACAACGCCCTCTAAGAGGACATCCCTAGTGGCTACAAGGCCCCTCTAAGGGAAGATCCTCCATGGATACAAGGCCCCTCCCCTCCTACAGATTTAGGAAGAATTGTGATGAGGACATCCCAAGTTCACCTCGTTTATCATCTTCTCCTCATGAAAATCTCAGCTGTCAAATGAAGCT
This sequence comes from Triticum dicoccoides, assembly GCF_002162155.2. NCBI lineage: Eukaryota > Viridiplantae > Streptophyta > Magnoliopsida > Poales > Poaceae > Triticum > Triticum dicoccoides. Next base: position 178,593,336 of record NC_041382.1, on the reverse strand, counting down.
TCTACAAAGAAGACCTATTTGGGTCCTATCACAAGGAGCCATGCCAAAGAAATAAAACAAGAGGTGAATGCGTTCCTAGCTAATCATAATTCAGATATCCATGAGAATTTTATACTGCCTAAATCTTGTGTACTAAATTTACTTAGGTGCAATGTTGAGGACGACCAACAACTTTCAGCACATGAAGAAACAAGTTTAGCTCATGAAGAATTCTGAAGACCATACAACAAGTTTGAAGAGAACAAGTTTCAACTATGATGTAAACCATGTTTTGGTGACAAGGGCAACTACTTACACCTCAAAGAAGAATAGCAAGTCATCTCAACCATCTACTTTTGCATGCACGGTTCCAGAATTCTGGGATCCAGAATTCGTCCCAGAACTTGCTGCATCATGCCACATGAATATATTTGTTCCCAACACGTGTGGGAGTACAAAATGGACAACAAATAAAGTATACTTTCAGGGAAATCAAACTGTGCATCATTTGGAGTCCTGAGTCAAAGGATATGATAGTTCCGATGCAATATGTCCAAAGCAACAATTGCTGCGCGAGGCTCCATGTGTTTGCTCCCTTGCCCAGCTGATTAGCACGAGTTTGGGCCCCTCTTTTGGACTGGTTTCACACCTAAATTAGGAGGATTGTTCCTAGTATAAATACCCCTTTCCCAACTTCAGCCACAACTCTTTGGCAATTTGATTTTAGAATAGGTTATCTAAGTGCAATGTTTGAGAGGTCACTTCCTCAACTCTTGTAATCCTACCTTGTGAGAGGGTAAACTCACTTTGTGATTTTACAAAATTAGCCATTGAGGCGGCGACCAGTTCGTTCTCCCAACTTCGTGTGTGGTTGCGTGGATTGGAAACTAAAAGTGTGGTTGGGTGAATACTTGTTGTTGTTTGTTGCATATGCAGTAGCTTGCTTCGGTCTCGTCAGGTTGCACTAGTTATCTTTACCCGACAACGTTGTTGGCTGGGATTGAGTGTTCCCTTTGTACCCTTCAGGTGGCATTGATTTGTTTCATCAAGCAGATCCTCCGTGAAGATACGGCGACCCCATACCAAAGTATCTACCTCTTTTACTTTGCTCTTGTTGGATCTGGATCTTGAACCTTGTATGTGTATGTGGATTTAGTGGATGTGTGACCTTGGATTTTCTCTCTTGAGTGTTCTGTCGGATCACGGGTTCCGGCAAAAACCCTAAAGGTCCGAACTTTGGGGTGCACGCGAAGATCTCCCCCCCCCCCTACCGATCCACGTCCTAGCTTTACTAAGATCTTACAGGCTAACTCGACGAACTCACAACACAAAGGACACAAGATTTATACTGGTTCGAGCCACCATTGTAGTGCAATATCCTACTCCAGTGTGGTGTGGTGGATTGCCTCTTGGGCTGAGGATGAATAGTACAAAGGGAAGAACAGCCTCATCTGGAGAGGTGTTCTTGTGCTTGGTGAACTTGTGGTTGTCCTGGTCTCTCTTGGTCCGACCGATTGATCCATCTACTATAGTGGTGGCTAGTCCTATTTATAGAGGCCCTGATCCTCTCCCCAAATATTGAGCGGGAAGGGAGCCAACAACGGCCAATTTGAAAGGGGGCAGTTAGTACAGCCTATCCTGACAAAAGCAGTCTTCGCCTGCAAAAGGCTCTGGTGGTGATGCCGTCTTGGGCTCCGCGGTGACCTCCGTCTTGCCGTCCTTCTGGTCTTGGTCTTGTTGCACTGATATGGAAACCTTTGCTTGACGCCTCGGTATTCCGCGCCTGCGCCTACTTCCTTAGCACCAAAGAGGAAACAAGGACACTGTGCGTGTTGGCGCCCGCCTGGCCTTGGTCGTCATGGCTCACGTCACTAGAACCTTGCGAGGTTCGCTTGGCCTTGAACTCTTCGCCCCTCGCGAGCCAGCCTGGTGAGGCCGCTCCTAAAGAGGTGTTGTGTCGTCCGCCTCGCGAGGCTTGGCCCCTTGCGAGGGTCTTGAGTCCTTGCTGGTGAAGATGGGACATACGGGCCCGCTCGCAAAGCCATGACGTGGGCCGCAGGCAGGCAAGTCTAGGGACCCCCGTTCCTAGAACGCCGACAGTAGCCCCCGGGCCCAAGCGCGCTCAGGCTTGGATTCAAGGCAAAGCCAAAGGGGCAAGAGCGGAGCTCCGCAGGGCCCAATAGCCTGCGGCCTTGGTCAACGCGTGGTGGTTGATTGGACGTGGGCGTCTCCGCTTCTGCACGCTGCCTTGCAATCCGCCCGGCTATGCGGCCACCGCAACCTACACAGTTATTCTTCCATCGCCTGCACCATACTCCTACAATTCCTCTGCTTCTCCCGGACTCCGCTCCTCTTTCCAATCTGACCTGAGCTCTGCTCACTCCATCGCCATGGCGCCGACGCAAGCAGATAAGTGGAAGAAGCCTCTGTCTTTGGCTTGTGCGCCCCCGGCCGCCGAGCCCGCAGTTGGCCGATCGCTGGTGCTCAACGATGAGGCCATGGGCAAGGTGCGCCCCATGCTTGCCTCCAGCTTCAATGAATGGGGAGGGACGGTGGCCTGGCCTGCATCTCGAGCTCGCATCGACCAGACGGCCATCGAGGTCCCGTTCTTCATCGACGCCCTTTGGGCTGGCTTGGTTCCTCCTTTCTCCGCCTTCTTCAACGCAGTGCTCGCCCATTATCAGATCCACGTGCTGCACCTTGATCCTCAATCAGTGACCCTTCCCGCCGTCTTCGCCTTTGTTTGTGAGGCCATGGTAGGCATTGCCCCTTTAGTGGCCCTTCTCCGCCACTTCTTCTCGCTGCACCTGATTGATCCCCGACAGAGCTCAGGATGCCTGAGCTTTCAGGCTGTGGTGGCGACGGCCGGCGCGGGGATTGACTTCAAGCTCCCACCATCCATGAGTGGGTTTCGGACATGATGGGTATTTATTGATGTCGGAGTGCCCAGCCCCCTGCTCTCTTCTCCGTCAGCGCCAGCTATTCCCAGCTCCGGTTGGTGCCACCAAAGGCTCACCGATTCGCGCCTTGCCCTATTTGGCTCAGGCTGAAGTGGCTCAAGGACCTTGATGTGACTGCGCCTATGGTGGTGAAGGAGTTCGTTCGGCGCCGGATCACCCCGCTTCAGCACCACTCTCAACCGATGTGGGCCTTGCTCAGCAGCAAGGACCATGATACGTCTCCAACGTATCTATAATTTTTTATTGCTCCATGCTATATTATCTACTGTTTTGGACTATATTGGGCTTTATTTTCCACTTTTATATTTTTTGGGGACTAACCTATTAACCGGAGGCCCAGCCCAGAATTGTTGTTTTTTGCCTACTTCAGTGTTTCAGAGAAACAAAATATCAAACGGAGTCCAAACGAAATGAAACCTTCGGAAACGTGATTTTCTCATCACATAAGATCCAGGAGACTTGGACCCTCCGTCAAGAAAGCCACGAGGCGGTCACGAGGGTGGAGGGCGCGCCCACCCCCCTAGGGCGCGCCCCCCTGCCTCGTGGGCCCCTCGAAGCTCCACCGACGTACTTCTTCCTCCTATATATATCCACGTACCCCCAAACGATTGGGGACGAAGCCAAAAACCTAATTCCACCGCCGTAACTTTCTGTATCCACGAGATCCCATCTTGGGGCCTGTTCAGGAGCTTCGCCGGAGGGGGCATCGATCACGGAGGGCTTCTACATCATCATCCAAGCCTCTCCGATGAAGTGTGAGTAGTTTACCTCAGACCTACAGATCCATAGTTAGTAGCCAGATGGCTTCTTCTCTCTTTTTGGATCTCAATACAATGTTCTCCCCCTCTCTTGTGGAGATCTATTCGATGTAATCTTCTTTTTGCGGTGTGTTTGTTGAGACCGATGAATTGTGGGTTTATGATCAAGTCTATCTATGAATAATATTTGAATCTTCTCTGAATTCTTTTATGTATGATTGGTTATCTTTGCAAGTCTCTTCGAATTATCAGTTTGGTTTGGCCTACTAGATTGGTTGTTCTTGCCATGGGAGAAGTGCTTAGCTTTGGGTTCAATCTTGCGGTGTCTTTTCCCAGTGACAGAAGGGGCAGCAAGGCACGTATTGTATTGTTGCCATCGAGGATAACAAGATGGGGTTTTTATCATATTGCATGAAACTATCCCTCTACATCATGTCATCTTGCTTAAGGCGTTACTCTATTTTTAACTTAATACTCTAGATGCATGCTGGATAGCGGTCGATGAGTGGAGTAATAGTAGTAGATGCAGGCAGGAGTCGGTTACTTGTCTCGGACGTGATGCCTATATACATGATCATACCTAGATATTCTCGTAACTATGCTCAATTCTGTCAATTGCTCAACAATAATTTGTTCACCCACCGTAGAATACTTATGCTCTTGAGAGAAGCCACTAGTGAAACCTATGGCCCCTGGGTCTCTTTCTCATCATATCAATCTCCATTACTTTATTATTGCTTTGCTTTTTACTTTTCACTTTGCATCTCTATACCGAAAATACCAAAAATAGTATTTATCATCTCTATCAGATCTCACTTTCGTAAGTGACCGTGAAGGGATTGACACCCCCTAAGCGTGTTGGTTGCGTTGAGCTATTGTTTTGTGTAGGTACAAGGGACTTGAGCGTAGCCTCCTACTAGATTGATACCTTGGTTCTCAAAAACTGAGGGAAATACTTACGCTACTTTGCTGCATCATCCTCTCCTCTTCGGGGAAATCCAACGTAGTGCTCAAGAGGTAGCAGACCACATGAGACTTCAGGAGTCCGGGCTTCCCCTCGAGGTGCGGCAAATGGTGCTCGAGGTCTTGACAGGTGTCCCGCTGCCAGATGACATGCCGAGGAAGAGTTGCCTCATGTACCGCTGCTTGAACAAGGCGACATTCGCGGAGCAGATGCCCGCCTTTAATGAGTGGGGGCTGCGTCCAGTCGGCCTCGTGGGGCCTCGTGAGAACCCCATTGTCGTGGTTCCACTTCCTATTGCTGGCACCAAGCTCGCCCCAAGTGTGGATGCAGGGGACGAGCACCGCTGGGGGCTGATGGTGAAGGTGCCGAGATGTTGATGCCGCCCAGGGCTCCTGAGGCGTCGTCCTCAGGAACTCACGACTCTTGCCCTGGGGCGGCGGTTGAGGAGGCGACACAACCCATGTCTCCCGAGGCCGGGGCTCCTAAGACCTCGGCAGGTCGCTGTGAGGCAGGGCCTGGTGGCTCCCCTCAGCTTGGCGCTTCTGAGACTGCCCCTTCGAGCGCTTCTCCAGTTGCGCCTCGCGTTGGCCGCCATGTGCAGCGCTTCGGCCGGCTCTGCATGGACTTCGAAGAGCTCCACAAGAGGAAGGGATCCCCAAGCAGCGGCACCTTCGGGCTGTTAAAGCGGAGAAAGTACATTGCCGTTGACGAGTAAGTACCTTATCTTGGTGATTCTTCGCGTGCTGCTTCCCTTCCTGACGATATCTCTTCAAGATATCTTCCGCCAAGGCGGCAAGATCTCCTGAGGAGAAGCCCCCTCTCGACTCGCTTCTCCTACTAGCCTCTATCCCTTCAAGCTTTGCTCACGGTGTGGAGTCAACCGGGGAAGCCGGCCCGTCGACAAGGTGTCTCGAGCCTGCGCCTTTGCCTTCTTTTCTTTGCGGCCTTGCTCGGAGCACAGCAAGCATGCCAAGGGTTCCTCCCCTGGTCGTGGATGGCGACTGGTTGGCTTCGATCCTGGGGTCTTCTGATAATCCCCAAGTGTAGGGAATCATCGTAGGAATTTCCAAAGATGGAAGTGATAAGTATGGAGTGTCGAACCCACAAGGAGCTAAAGGTAAGATCAATATTTTCTCAAGCCCTATCTACCACTAATACGACTCTACGTACATCGAACATTTGATTCCAACTAGAAACAAGAAATGAAACTACGTTGTGGGTATGAAGTGGATAACTTTGCATGATATCGGAAAGCTAAAATATGAAAGTAGGTGCTGTTATAATAAAGTTAGAATATATTACTAAATATTATAAATAGAGAGTGTGGAATAATGGTGGATCAGTGTGTGGGATTGTCCTAGGTAACTGTTAACAAGACCGGTAATCACTATTGCAGTTTCATATGAGGGAGAGGCATAAGCTAACATACTCTCTCTTCTAGGATCATATGCACTTATGATTGGAACTCTAGCAAGCATCCGCAACTACTAAATATCATTAAGGTAAAACCCAACCATAGCATTAAAGCATCAAGTCCTCTTTATCCCATACGCAACAACCCCCTTACTCGGGTTTGTGTTTCAGTCACTCACGCAACCCACTATAAGCGAATCATAAACGTATTGCAACACCCTATAGCGGGAATCCCTCACGCTTGCGCGACACGGAGGGCACCATAGGACAGCACCAAAGTAAAACATACAACTCATACCAATCTAGATCATTAATCAACCCAAAGACAAAGGATATCTACTCAAAACATCATAGGACGGAAAACACATCATTGGATCATAATATGTGGCATAAAGCACCATGTTCAAGTAGGGATTACAGCGGGGTGTGGGAGACTATACCGCGTAAAATAGATGAGGATGGTGATGTTGATGAAGGCGATCACCGCGGCGATGATTCCCCTCCCGATGGCACTCCGGTGCCACTGAGAGAGAGGAGGAGAGGTTCTCCCCCTTGTGCTTCCTCCTCCATGGCCTCCTCCTAGATGGGGAGAGGTTCTTCCTCTGGTCCTTGGCTTTCATGACGATAATGGCCCCTCCGGGATCCTCCTCCATGCCCTCCGGTGATGATGGCCCCCTCCGGCAGGGTGCCAGAGAGGGCCTAGATTTGTTTTTGGTGGCTAGAGAGGCTTCTGGCGGCGGAACTCCCGATCTAGGTTATTTTCTGGAGGTTTCTATATTTATAGGAATTTTTGGCGTCGGTCTCACGTCAAGGAGATGCCCGAGTCGTCCACGAGGCAGGCCCACGCGCCTGGGGGGTGGGCGCGCCCCCCCACCCTTGTGGACGGCCCGGGACTCTTCTGGCCCAACTCTTTTACTCCGGGGTCTTCTTTTGGTCCATAAAAAATCGTCAAAAATTGGCACGTCAATTGGACTCCGTTTGGTATTCCTTTTCTGTAAAACTCAAAAACAAGGAAAAACAGAAACTGGCACTGGGCTCTAGGTTAATAGGTTAGTCCCAAAAACCATATAAAATAGCATATAAATGCATATAAAACATCCAAGGTTGATAATATAATAGCATGAATACTTCATAAATTATAGATACGTTGGAGACGTATCAGCATCCCCAAGCTTAATTCCTGCTCGTCCTCGAGTAGGTAAATGATAAAAGAAATAATTTATGAAGTGTGAATGCTAGCAAGTGCATACGTTTCATCAATGATAGTTCCAATTACTTTTTCTAGCATCATTATATATCATAATAGTAGCTCATTTTCATAAAGCTTTTCATGATCAAGTAACAAGCTATTCGCGTGTTAAAGTATCATAAACTTTCTTGAAACTTAACAAACTATATTCTCAGTCATCAAACAATTGCAATTCATCTTATTTTCAGGAAGGGTCTATGTCAGAGCTTTGATTTAGCAAACTCCACATACTCAACTATCATTTAATCTTTCACAGTTGCTAATACTCACGTGATATTTATGGGTTCAAAGTTTTAATCGGACACAGAGAAAGATAGGGGCTTATAGACTCGCCTCCCAACCTTTTACCTCAAGGGTAATGTCAACAATAATAGTTCATGACAACTTACATCCAATTGGATATATATATATATATATATATCAGGATCTTTCCAACACAATGTGCTTGCCAAAGGATAAAATGTAAAAAAGGAAAGGTGAAGATCACCATGACTCTTGCATAAGGGTAGAAGATAAAAGTAAAAGATAGGCCCTTCGCAGAGGGAAGCAGAGGTTGTCATGCGCTTTTATGGTTGGATGCACAAAATCTTAATGCAAAATAACGTCACTTTATATTGCCACTTGTGATATGGACCTTTATTATGCAGTTTGTTGCTTTTATTTCTTCCACATCACAAGATCGTATAAAGCTTATTTTCTCCACATTAATAGATCATACATATTTAGAGGGCAATTTTTATTGCATGCACCGATGACAACTTACTTGAAGGATCTTACTCAATCCATAGGTAGGTATGGTGGACTCTCATGGCAAAACTAGTTTAAGGAATGTTTGGAAGCACAAGTAGTACCTCTACTTGGTGCAAAGAATTTGGCTAACATGAGGGGGGGAAACAAGCTCAACATGTTGGATGATCCAAGACAATATACTTTATTTCGGATATAAGAGAACATAACCCATTACGTTGTCTTCCTTGTCCAACATCAACCTTTTAGCATGTCATATTTTAATGAGTGATCACAATTACAAAAGATGTCCAAGATAGTATATTTATATGTGAAATCTCTCTTCCTTCAATATTATTTCATGAATTGTTCAAGTGACCAATTCTATGTTTGCTAACTTTCAATAAGTTTACTACTTATACTTATTCTATGTGAAGTCATTACTCCCCATTATATGAAACATATATAAATTCAGATTTATGATATTCAATTATTCAACCATTTACTCATAGGATATACGTGATGCACGTGAGTAAATGACAAACTACTCCAAAAGATAATAGTGAAGGACACTGAGTAGTCAAATAATTAACTAGCCATGGGAGGATTCTTTTTCATTTAATAATTCAGATCCAATGATTTTATTAAAATAGCAAGTAAAATTGAAAATACTCTCCAAGCAAAACACATATCATGTGACGAATAAAAATATAGCTCCGAGTAAGGTATACCGATAGTTTTGAAGATGAAAGAGGGGATGCCTTCCGGGGCATCCCCAAGCTTAGGTGCTTGAGTCTTCCTTGAATATTACCTTGGGGTGCCTTGGGCATCCCCAAGCTTAGGGTCTTTCCACTCCTTATTCTCCTTATATCGATATCTCACCCAAAGCTTGAAAACTTCAATCAGACAAAACTTAACGAAACTTCGTGAGATAGGTTAGTATGATAAAGAGTAAACCATTTACTTTGGTACTGTCAAATACAAGGTTCATAATTGTTCTCACACAATTCCTACTGTACCATATCATTTCTACAATTTATATTGAGGAATGTAAGTCATAGAAATAAGAAAACAAGCAAACTATGCAATGAAAACAGAATCTGTCAGGAACAGAACAGTCTGTAATGATCTAAACACTAACCATACTTCTGCTACTCAAAAAATTATGAAATAAATTGGTGGACGTGAGTAATTTGTCTATTAATCTTCTATAAAAAGAATCAGCACCAAAGCACTCTTCTGTAAAAAAAATGGCAGCTAAACTCATGAGCGCAAAGTTTCTGTTTTTTACAGCAAGATCACATTAACTTTCACCCAAGTCTTCCCAAAGGTCTTACTTGGCACTTTATTGAAACAAAAGCTATAAAACATGATTACTAAAGTAGCTTAATCATGTACACACACAAAAACAGTAAGGGTAAATATTGGGTTGTCTCCCAACAAGCGCTTTTCTTTAATGCCTTTTAGCTAGGCATGATGATTTCAATCATGCTCACATAAAAGATAAGACTTGAACATAAAGAAAGCATCATGAAGAATATGACTAGCACATTTAAACCTAACCCGCTTTCTATGCCTAGGTATTTTGTGAGCACACAATTTATGGGAACAAGAATCAACTAGCATAGGAAGGCAAAACAAGTATAACTTCAAAACTTTAAGCACACAGAGAGGAAAACTTGATATTATAGCACTCCTACAAGCATGTATTCCTCCCTCATAATAATTTTCAGTAGCATCATGAATGAGTTCAACAATATTACCATCACGTAAAGCATTCTTTTCATGAACTACGAGCATAGAAATTTTACTACTCTCCACATAAGCAAAATTCTCCTCATTCAGAATAGCGGGATCACTAGTTCCGAAAGTTGACGCTCTTCCAAACCCGCTTTAGATAATAGTATTATTCATACTCCAAAAGATATAAGTGAAGTTCATGGATCGTTCTACAATTAATATAGACTAACCAATATCAAAGCTCAAAATATATAAGTGAAGCACACGAAGCATTCTATAAAACCATACTCAAAAGATTTAAGTGAAGCTCAAAGAGCAATTCTATAAGATCATACTTAGAAGATATAAGCGAAGCACATGAAGTATTCTATAAATTTATGAAGGGACATCTCATACTATCATGGTTCTTAAAGAAAAAGACAAACACAAAGGACACAAATCATGTGAACAAAACAAAAACCGAGGTATACCGATAATTGTTGAAGAAGAAAGATGGGATGCCAACCAGGGCATCCCAAGCTTAGATGCTTGAGTATCCTTAGAATTTTTACTTAGGGTGCCTTGGGCATCCCCAAGCTTGATCTCTTGCCTCTATTTATTCTTCTCACATCGGTAACTCCTCGTTCTTCGAACACTTCATCCACAAAAAACTTTTAACAAAAACTTTGTGAGATCCGTTAGTATAATAAAGCAAATCACTACCTTTAGGTACTGTTGAAATCTCATTCTAATTTCATATTATAACTATATCTACTGTATTCCAACTTCTATATGGTTCATACCCTCCGATACTAGCCATAGATGCATCAAAATAAGCAAACAACACACGAAAAACAGAATCTGTCTAAAACAGGATAGTCTGTAGTCATCTGGAGGTTTAGTAAACTTCTGTAACTCCAAAAATTATGAAATAAATTTGAAAATTTGAACAATTTATACAGAAGTAATGTGAAAAAAGTTTCAGACCCATTTGACTTTCCATTAAAAAATGTAAAATCACGCGTTACAGACAAAGTTTCTGTTTTTGTTCTGCACATAGTTAACAAGCCATCTAATCATCCTAAAACCAAAGCTTGGCATATATATAAGGGGATAATTATTTACAGAGAAACTTCCATGGAAAATTCTACATTGTTTCCGTCAGCATGAACACGAGTGCTCAAGGTCGACCCTCACTTCTTCAATGCATAACTTTCCAATCACTTCTCTTTTTGAAAAACTTTTTAGGCATGAGAGGCAAGTAATTTTTTGTATTTTCATTATTTTAAAAAAATTGTATGTTTCACCCACAACTAAATAGAAACAAAAAAGGAAAAACAAAATCTACTTAGTGAAGAAAACAAACAAGCATACACAAGAATATCAACCCCACGATATTGCTCCCCGGCAATGGCGCCAGAAAAGAGCTTGATGATCCCCAAGTGTAGGGAATCATCGTAGGAATTTCGATAAGTATGGAGTGTCGAACCCACAAGGAGCTAAAGGTAAGATCAATATTCTCTCAAGCCCTATCTGCCACTGATACGACTCTACGTACACCGAATGTTTGCTTCCAACTAGAAACGAGAAATAAAACTACGTTGTGGGTATGAAGTAGATAACTTTGCATGATATCGAAAAGCTAAAATATGAAAGTAGGTGTTGTTATCATAAAGGTAGAATATATTACTAAATATTATAAATAGCGAGGGTGGAATAATGGTGGATCGGTGTGCGAAATTGTCCTAGGCAATTGTTAACAAGACCGGTAATCACTATTGCAGTTTCATATGAGGGAGAGGCATAAGCCAACATACTCTCTCTTCTTGGATCATATGCACTTATGATTGGAACTCTAGTAAGCATCCGCAACTACTAAAGATCATTAAGGTAAAACCCAACCATAGCATTAAAGCATCAAGTCCTCTTTATCCCATACGCAACGACCCCCTTACTCGGGTTTGTGTTTCAGTCACTCACGCAACCCACTCTAAGCGAATCATAAACGTATTGCAACACCCTACAGCGGGAATCCCTCACGCTTGCACGACACGGAGGGCACCATAGGACAGCACCGAAGTAAAACATACAACTCATACCAATCTAGATCATTAATCAACACAAAGAAAAAGGATATCTACTCAAAACATCATAGGATGGAAACACATCATTGGATCATAATATGTGGCACAAAGCACCATGTTCAAGTAGGGATTACAGAGGGGTGCGAGAGAGTGGATCGCGTAAAAGAGATGAGGATGGTGATGTTGATGAAGACGATCAACATCTCCCGCCCCCCTTGTGATTCCTCCTTCATGGCCTCCCTCATGGATGGGGAGAGGTTCTCCCTCTGGTCCTTGGCCTTCTCGACGGTAATGGCCCCTCCGGGATCCTCCTCCATGCCCTCCGATGATGATGGCCCCCACTGGCAAGGTGCCAGAGAGGGCCTAGATTGGTTTTCGGTGGCTACGGAGGCTTCTGGCGGCGGAACTCCCAATCTATGTTATTTTTTGGAGGTTTCTGTATTTATAGGAATTTTTGGCGTCGGTCTCACGTCAACGGGATGCCCGAGTCGTCCATGAGGCAGGCCCACGCGCCTGGGGGGATGCCCCCCCACCCTCGTGGACGGCCCGGGACTCTTCTGGCCCAACTCTTTTACTCCGGGGTCTTCTTTTGGTCTATAAAAAATCGTCAAAAATTGGCACATCAATTGGACTCCATTTGGTATTCCTTTTCTGTAGAACTCAAAAACAAGGAAAAAACAGAAACTGGCACTGGGCTCTAGGTTAATAGGTTAGTCCCAAAAACCATATAAAATAGCATATAAATGCATATAAAACATCCAAGGTTGATAATATAATAGCATGAATACTTCATAAATTATAGATACGTTGGAGACGTATCATCTTCTTCAAGCAGCGGGACTTCACTTGTCCGGGCGCCTTGCGGGCCCGTCCCGCAATTGGGTGGATGCCAGCCCCCAGCCTCCTGCTGATAGGGGGCGAGCCGCTTCGGGCCCCGTCCGTGGTCCCAGCGGCGGAGGATGAAGTTAGTAGCATGCTCGAGTCGGTGTAAGAAAGGAGCGTCGTTCGCCATGAGCTCTTCCAGGAGGCGATGGATGCGATGAACCGGCTTGGTGAAGAGCTTGTGGATGTGGACGCGTGCCTCGTGGCCGAGGGTCTTCGGCTGGTGGAGGAGCGGCATAAGCTGAAGGTGGCCATAAACCTCGGGCGCCACCAGCGTGAGCTCGATAATGCGAAGGCCGAGGCTTCCCTCGCAGCCTCCCGTGAGGCCTGCTCCCAAGCTCTGGAAGAGGCTCGGGAAGCTGACTGCCGTCGCGAGGCCGCGGAGAAGCGCGCGTGGGAGCTCCAAGCCTAGAGCGCCATCTTGGATCAGCAAGTGGAGGCGCGCAGGGCCGCCTTTGCGTCATTGAGGGGGACACCCGCCGAAGAGGAAGTGATTCGGAAGCGCGAGGAGGCTCTAGCGCTGGAAGCCGTGGAGCATAGCCTTGAGCTTGAACGACTGGAGACAAGGGAGCATAAAGTTGCCCAGGTGGAGGATGCCGTTGGAGCGCGCAAGGCCAGGGCCCAGCAGGAAGTTGATCGTCGGGTGGCCGAGGCTCGTGCGGATCTCGAGAGCAGGTACGACCTGAAGCTGAAGCTCGTGGTAGCTAGGGCCGCTTGTAGGACTGCTGCCCTCAAGTCCAGGTTGGTCGAGGTGGAGCGGCGCGAGGAGGCCGCTGCAACCGCCCTGGCCTCGGCGCAGGCTGAGATGGCTTCCGCCCCTGCCGAGCTGCTCCCTCTTCGGCAGCGGGTCGCCGACGCTGAGTCCGTCGCGTGGCAGAACAAGGAAGAAGTGCTTCAGCGATGGACGCTGGAGCGTGTGCACGCCCCCATGCTCCAGGACCTCAGGAACAAGGCCAACATCGCCCTGGGCCATATCTGTGATGAGAATGCTCCTCATCCCCACGTGAATGACTATGCTAGCCACCTCCGCTTCTTCACCAACGTGGTGACGCGCTTGGAGAACCGTTCCGAGAGGGCTCGCCAACTTGTTTAAGAGAGGAGCCGCAGCCTGCTTGGGCGTGTGTTCTCCCGCATTTTCAGGCATCTCCAGAACGCTGACCCCAACTTCGACTTTGATGCCCCCATCGCTCCCGTGCCCGAGGCCATCCAGGGTGACCTGTCGCGATGGGTGGAGGACAATGTGGACGCGCTGGTCAGGGCCTTCACTTCCGATGACGATGGGGTGGTGGTCGCGGTGGACGTGGGCGACGTGGTCGACGACGGTGATGGCGACGCTAGTGGAGGTGATGGTGATGCCATCGATGGTGGCAGCTATGCCATCGATGGTGGCGGCGATGCCAGCGACGCGTCTTAGGGCGATCCAGGGGACGCGGCGGGCGACATGTCTGACTGATCCCTTGCTTCCCAGCTATTTGTCCTGCACACAGAAGCTCGAGCGTAGCCCGTGAAGTTGTAAGAGCATTTTTGGAGAGGAAGCCCCTCTTGTAAATTTGCTACTGCCTTTATCTTGTTAGGGCGAGTTCAATATGTATCTTCGTCGACTCTCATGCCCTGGAGCGAAGTTGCTGTTGCGGTTTACCTTAGCCTGGACGAGCCCAGACCGGCTCGTGAGGTTGAAAGCTCCGGAGGAACTCGCCGAGACGCCCGAAGGGGCCGCGTGATAAGCGAGTGCTAGCCAGGGTGCGACATGCGCGGGGCACGTGTGTGTCTTGCCCAAACTCGCTCACGAGGAGCCCACGAGGGGGGAGCAATAGGCACAAATTCTGAAATAAGGCAAGAACCAGACAGCAAGAAATCGCTCGAACGAGAAAAGGCACCCCCCGCGCGCATCAAATGAAAACTCAACTCCAACTTAAATCCAAAGCCAAAAGGCAGGGCTACAAAAAAGAGGTTAAAAGAAAATGGTTGTGTCCGGCGCCTAGTCTAGTCTTCTTGCCTTCAAGTCTTCTCACGAGCGCGGAGCTAAGTGCTGCCACTAGGACGTGGGAGGGAGCCCTCGAGGCCCGAGGGCAGCACTCCTGAGACTCCGGGGCATGTACAGCCCCACTCATTATTACTGAGAGTGTCATGGGTGGCGGTCTTCATAGGAGTGTGACTTACTTCATATCGCCGGACGAGGGCCCCGCCTTGTGCCACCCCCCACCAGCGTTGGGACGACCGGAGACCAGGACGGCACCAACGAGGGCAGAGGGGACACCAGCGGCGCCCTCGGCGACCACGTGTCCTCTGCCGGGGGTAGGCTCTGGAGCACCTCCTCGCATAGGGCCTACCTTCGGGGGACGCCTTGCTCCACGCGATGCGGGGAGGAGCCTTGCTCCTGGCCCCTTCCACGCAGCCCCCAGTGAGCTTCTCTTGGTGAGGCGGATACCGCCGCACCGGAACCGTCGCCTGGCGCTGTGACCTGATTCACTTGCGATTAATGGGTAGCGTAAGCCTGCCCTTGGGAGATTAGTGGTACCTGATGTCTACTACACAACCTACTTCTTGTAGACGTTGTTGGGCCTCCAAGTGCAGAGGTTTGTAGGACAATAGCAAATTTCTCTCAAGTGGATGACATAAGGTTTATCAATCCGTAGGAGGCATAGGATGAAGATGGTCTCTCTCAAGCAACCCTACAACCAAATAATAAAGAGTCTCTTGTGTCCCCAACACACCCAATACAATGGTAAATTGTATAGGTGCACTAGTTCGGTGAAGAGATAGTGATGCAAGTGCAATATGGATGGTAGATATAGGTTTTTGTAATCTGAAAATATAAAAACAGCAAGGTAACTAATGATAAAAGTGAGCGTAAACGGTATTGCAATGCGTTGAAACAAGGCCTAGGGTTCATACTTTCACTAGTGCAAGTTCTCTCAACAATAATAACATAATTGGATCACATAACTTTCCCTCAACATGCAACAAAGAGTCACTCCAAAGTCACTGATAGCGGAGAACAAACGAAGAGATTATGGTAGGGTATGAAACCACCTCAAAGTTATTCTTTCTGATCGATCTATTCAAGAGTCCGTAGTAAAATAACATGAAGCTATTCTTTCGGTTCAAACTATCCTAGAGTTCGTACTAGAATAACACCTTAAGACACAAATCAATCAAAACCCTAATGTCACCTAGATACTCCAATGTCACCTCAAGTATCCACGGGTATGATTATATGATATGCATCACACAATCTCAGATTCATCTATTCAACCAACACATAGAACCTCAAAGAGTGCCCCAAAGTTTCTACCAGAGAATCACGATGAAAACGTGTGCCAACCCCTATGCATAGGTTCATGGGCGGAACCCGCAAGTTGATCACCAAAACATACATCAAGTGGATCAATAGAATACCCCATTATCACCACGGGTATCCCACACAAGACATACATCAAGTGTTCTCAAGTCCTTAAAGACTCAATCAGATAAGATAACTTCAAAGGGAAAAGTCAATCCATTACAAGAGAGTAGAGGGGGAGAAACATCATAAGATCCAACTATAATAGCAAAGCTCATGATACATCAAGATCGTACCACCTCAAGAACACGAGAGAGAGAGAGAGAGAGAGAGAGAGAGAGAGAGAGATCAAACACATAGCTACTGGTACATACACTCAGCCCCGAGGGTGAACTACTCCCTCCTCGTCATGGAGAGCACTGGGATGATAAAGATGGCCATCGGAGAGGGATTCCCCCCTCCGGCAGGGTGCCGGAACGGGTGTAGATTGGTTTTCGGTTGCTACGGAGGCTTCTGGCGACGGAACTCCTGATCTATTGTGCTCCCCGAAGTTTTTAAGGGTATATGGGTATATATGGGAGGAAGAAGTATGTCAGGGGAGCCACGAGTTGCCCTCGAGGATGGAGGGCGCGCCCAGGGGGGTGGGCGCGCCCCCCTGCCTCGTGCCTTCCTCGTTGCTTCCCTTACGTACACCCCAAGTCTTCTGGATTGCTTCCGTTCCAAAAATAAGTTCCGTGAAGTTTCAGGTCAATTGGACTCCGTTTGATTTTCCTTTTCTGTGATACTACAAAACAACAAAAAAACAGAAACTGGCACTGGCACTTGGCTCTAGGTAAATAGGTTAGTCCCAAAAATCATATAAAATAGCATACAAATGCATATAAAACATCCAAGGTTGATAATATAATAGCATGGAACAATCAAAAATTATAGATATGTTGGGGACGTATCAGCATCCCCAAGCTTAATTCCTGCTCGTCCTCGAGTAGGTAAATGATAAAACAGAATTTTTGATGTGGATGTCGGCGTTCTGGGAACGGGGGTCCCCAGACTTGCCTGCCTGCGGCCTGCGGAGTGGCTCAAGTGGGGGCCCAGCGCGGCCCATCTTCATCAGCTCAAGCTCAAGACCCTCGCGAGGGGCCAAGCCTCGCGGGGCGGATGACAGGAAGCTTCCTTAGAGGCAGCCTCGTCAGGCAGGCTCGCGAGGAGGCGGAGAGATCAAGGCAGGGGTACCTCGCGAGGAGCCCGTGACGCAAGCCATGACGATCGAGGCCAGGCGGGTGACAGGCGGGCGCCGGCCTGCGCAGTGTCCTTGTTTCCCCTTTGGTGCAAAGGGGGCAAGCACACGCCAAGCCATCGGGAAAAGGTTACCATTCCGGTTCAACGAGACCAAGACCAGCAGAGCGGTAGGGTGGAAGTCACCGTGGAGCCCAAGACGGCGTCATCACCAGTGCTTTTGGCAGCCGAAGACCACCTTTGGTCCAGATAACTTGTACTGGATGTTCCCCTTCAAAATGGCCAATTGTTGGCGCCCTTCCCGCTCATTATTTGGGAAGAGGCCCTGGGCCCCTATAAATAGAGCGAGCCACCACACCCGGAAGGAGGACCCAGGAGGGACATAAAGAGAGAGAGAGAGAGAGAGAGAGAGAGAGAGAGAGAGAGAGAGGCGACTGAACTCACCCAAGCAGTTCATCGCACCAGCTCAAGAACGCCTCTCGCGAGGCTGTTCTTCCCTTGTACTGTTCATCATCAGCCCCTGAGGCAATCCACCACACCACACACTGGAGTAGGGTATTACACCACAACGGTGGCCCGAACCAGTATAAACCTCATGTCCCTTGTGTTGTCCGTTTTTCCAGCTTAGATCACGCGAGGAGATTGGACGTGGATCGATAGGGGAGAGATCTCCGCGCACACCCCAGTGTTCGAACCTCTAGGGTCTGCCGGAACCCGAAATCCGACATTTGGCGCGCCAGATAGGGGTGCGCCGGAATCCTTCTTCCTCCACATCATGTCCTGTCGTCTCGCCGTTCAGATGTCAAGCGACCCGGCAGCCAACACCGACCGCTAGGCAGCATGGCTCGCCCACGCCGTGGCACCGGCCCAGGGCGACCTCAACCTTGCGCCTCAGGCAGCCCGTGCTCCGCAGGGCGCTGCAGGGCGCGGGCGACGCGGGCAGACGCTGCCTGCCCTCACACCACGGCAGGTGCGGGCCGCAGCAAGGGCCTCAGACCACGCCGCGACCACAGCGCAGTACACCCAACGGGAGCAAGCGAATTCCAGGGCCGCGCTCACGGTCGCCCGAGAGCTGCTATGGTGCCGACTGCTGGAGGGCGGCCGCGACGTGTTGTTGGAGCGAGTAGCTGAGCTCCTGGACGCCGCCGCCTCAGGAACACCTCCTTTCTGCGTCCAGCTGCCACCCCAGACCCAAGGCGGACCACATGGTGGCATCGTGCACATGCACGCAACTTCCAGTGGACTCCGGGGCCCGTCCAGCGCCAACACCTCCGCCGGCACCGGGCGACAAGTCACGCCAGCCCCCTCTCAGGCCAGCGAAGGGGTGCACGCTGCGGCCTTCGGCCTCGGCGGACCGCCACGCCATCACCCCCATGACGGCGCTCCAAGCCAGGCTACATGGCATACAGGGTGCTACGGCGAGGCGCACGAGGCAGTGGCCCCAGAAGCTTATGTGCCCCGCATGGTGGATCAGGGGTGCGCGCTGGAAGAAGATCATGGCTTATTCCTCAGGCCAGGCTGGGGCGAGGAGTCGCCAGAAGCTGAGCTCTTTTGGGAACCCCAGGAGAGCCTCGACAACCGCACCGGTGGCGGCAACTATCGGGTACCACTCATCCCTCAGGAGCAAGCTTATGCTAACCATGGGTCACAGGAGATACAGGTCTCCACAGCAGGTGGCTGCCCCAATTCTGCAACCTCATACCCCTCAGGAGGAGGGCGCAGGGGGCTGCAGGAGAGGGGCCGAGATTCGGGTTCGTCCCCGTGACGGTCGGAGCAAGGCGCTCTCAGGAGGTAGGCCCGCTGCCGGGGAGGTGCCCCAGGGCCTGCCCCGGCAGGGGACCCGTGGTCGTCAGGGGAACCACTGGCGACCGCTTTGCCTCATTGGCGTCGTCCTGGTTTCCGGTCGCCATCGATGGCGGCAGAGTGTGGCGCAAGGCGGGGCCCTCGTCTGGTGATATGAAGCAAGGCCGGTACCTGTGAAGAAGGCCCAGTGCCTGTGAAGCTCGCCGCCCGTGACACTCTCACGTAATAATGACTGGGGATGTACACGCCTCGGAGTCTCCAGAGAGCCGGCCTCGGGCCTCGGGGGCTCCCGCCCACGTCCAGTGGCAGCACTTAGCTCCACGCTGGTGAGAAGACGTCGAAGACTAGACTAGGTGCCGGACGCGGCCTTTTGCTTTTGCCTTTCCTTGTTGACAAGTTCTTCGATTTGGATTTAAGTTGGATTTGAGCTTGATGCTTGAGTGTGTTTGGGGGAAGGGGTGTTTAGTCTCGTTCGAGCAATCTCTCGTGCTCTGGTTTCGGCTTTGCATCCAAAGTTAGCATCGACTGCCCCCCCCCCTCGCGAGCCCCTCGCGAGCTGGGCCCGGGCCAGGCACGTTTTACAGCCGGGACCGCTGTTACCGCACCCTCTCCGGAGGTCCTCATCGCGGAATCTACAAGTTAATCAGGCGACAGCCGAGGTACGGCGGCCCCCGCAGGCCCGCCCAAGACTCGTCGGGGTCGGAAGGTACACAAGTCAGCTGACTCATCACCAGGCCAGTTGCTAAGTTCACACGCAACGTTATACTTACCAGGGTACTAATTGCAAACCTTTACATGAGGGGCTACCCCTCCCAAAATGCTCTTACATTCTTCAGGGCCAAGCCCAAACCTTCTTCGTGCAGGATAAACAACAGTGACATGCGGTCACTCGGACATATCACTCATCGCGTCTTCTTGGGCATCCTCGGAGGCATCGCTGGCGTCGTTAACATTGTCGCCGCCGCCGCCAGCATCTCTGTCAGCGCCAGGCTCGTCCACAACACCGCCTTCATTGGCGGCCACGACCACGCCATCATCATCATACGTAAAGGCCCTGACGAGGGCGTCCACATTATCCTCAACCCATCGCGCCAGGGCACCCCGGACGGCTATGGGCACGGGTGCGATGGCAGCGTCCAAGTCAAAGTGGGGGTCCCTGTCAAGCAGATAGCTGAAGACGCGGGAGAATGCACGCCCGAGCAAGGCTCGGCTCCTCTCTCAAGCCAACGGGACCTTTCGGAGCGGTTCTCCAGAAGCGTAACCACATCGGTGAAAAATTGGAGGTTGCCGGTGTAGTTGACCTCGTGCGGCTCCTTAGCGGCAGCCTCGCAGATGTTGCCCAAAGCTGTGTTGGCCCTTTCTCTAAGCGTGTGAAGCATGGGGGCATTCTCACGCTCCAGAACCAGTCGTCGATGGATCTCGTCCTCATTCCGTTGCGCGATGGCCTCGGCGTCATCAACCCTCTGACGGAGAAGAAGCTGCTCGGCCCGGGAAGAGGACAGCTCCGCTTGTGCTGCGCTGAGGGCGGCTGTGGAGGATTCCGCACGCCGCCTCACTTCGGCCAGTTTGGCCCTGAGGGCAGCGGTCCTGCCCTCAGCCTCGGCCTTGATCAGCCCCAACCTTGTCTCGTATTCGTGCTCGAAGGCCGAGCGAGCTTCCGCCACGCGGCGATTGACTTCTTCCTGGGCCCGGGCTTCGCGCACGGCAACGTCATCCTCCGCCCGAGACACCAGGCGCTCCCTCGTCTCCAACCGCTTGAGATCAAGGTTGCGCTCAGCGGCCTCCAGCGTCAGTGCCTCCTCGTGCTTCAGAAGCTTCGCCCGATCGACAGGGGCCCCCTCCATCGACTCAAGGGCCGCCTGGTGCAGTTCCACTTGCTTCTCCAGGGAGTTGCCCCAGGCTAGGAGCTCCCATGCGCGCTCCTCCGCATCCTTGCGTCGTCGATTTGCTTCCCGAGCCTCCTCGACGGCCTGGGAGTATGCCTCGCGTGAAGCTGCCAGCGACGCTTCAGCCTTCGCGTTTTCGAGATCACGTTGGTGACGCGCGAGGGCGATGGCTACCTTTAGTTTGCACCTCTCCTCAACAAGGCGCAAACCTTCGGCCTCGAGGCGCGCATCCTCGTCAGCAAGCTCTGCCCCGATCCGGCTCACCGCATCCACCGCTCTCTGGAGGAACTCTCCGCGAAGGGCGCGTCGCTCCCGAGCGTGCCTGAGCACGTCTTCCGCATCACCCTCTTCCACTGGAGCATGCGGAGGGCCCCGAGGCGGCATGTAACGCCCTCGATGCGACTATATCTCCCACGTGTCGAAGCACGACTTAGAGACATAACCGCATTGAAAGCAATGTCGCAAGTGAGGTAATATTCACAAACAACCCATGTAATACAATAAGGAGAAATATACATAGTTGGCTTACAATCGCCACTTCACACAATTACATGAATAAAGCATTACATCATCCAAGTACAACCAGGGCCCGACTACGGAGCCAAAATAAAAGAAAAACCCCAAAAGCGACAAGGTCCCCGATCGACCCCAATTGGGCTCCACTACTGATCAACTAGAACGAAAAACACAAAGGACAAGATCTTCATCGAGCTCCTCCTTGAGCTTGGTAGCGTCATCTCCACAGTTCAACGGCACCTACAGGCTAGTTTTGGAAGTATCTGTGAGTCACGGGGACTCAGCAATCTCACACCCTCGCGATCAAGACTATTTAAGCTTATGGGTAAGGTACAAGGTATGAGGTGGAGCTGCAGCAAGCGACTAGCATATATGGTGGCTAACCTATTCGCAAAAGAGAGCGAGAAGAGAAGACAAAAGCACGGTCGGACAACTATGATCAAGAAGTGATCCTAGAACAACCTACGTCAAGCATTACTCCAACACCGTGTTCACTTCCCGGACCCCGCCGAGAAGAGACCATCACGGTAACACACGAGGTTGGTGCATTTTAGTTAAGGTCAACTTCAGGTTTTCTACAATCGGATATTAACAAATTCCCATCTTCCCATAACCGCGGGCACGGCTTTCGAAAGTTCAAAACCCTGCAGGGGTGTCCCAACTTAGCCCATGACAAGCTCTCACGGTCAACGAAGGATATTCCTTCTAGCGGGAAGACCCGATAAGACTCGGAATCCCGGTTACAAGACATTTCGACAATGGTAAAACAAGTCCAGCAACACCGCCCGAATGTGCCGACAAATCCCGCCCCTGGTGGCCACCGGCGGCTGACAGTTTGGACCAACACTAAGAGGAGCACTGCCCCGGGGGGTTAAAATAATGATGACCCTTGAGTCTGCAGAACCCAAGGGAAAGAAAAGGCTAGGTGGCAAATGGTAAAACCAAGGTTGGGCATTGCTGGAGGAGTTTTATTCAAGGTGAACTGTCAAGGGGTTCCCATTATTACCCAACCGCGTAAGGAACGCAAAATCCAGGAACATAACACCGATATGACGGAAACTAGGGCGGCAAGAGTGGAACAAAACACCAGGCATAAGGCCGAGCCTTCCACCCTTTACCAAGTATATAGATGCATTAATTAAATAAGATATATTGTGATATCCCAACAAGTAAACATGTTCCAACAAGGAACAACATCTCCATGTTCCAACAAGGAACAAACTTCAATCTTCACCTGCAACTAACAACGCTATAAGAGGGGCTGAGCAAAGCGGTAACATAGTCAAACAACGGTTTGCTAGGACAAGGTGGGTTAGAGGCTTGGCTTAACAATATGGGATGCATGATAAGCAAGTGGTAGGTATCGTAGCATAGGCATAGCAAAAGAGCGAGCAACTAGCAAGTAAAGGTAGAAGTGATTTCAAGGGTATGGTCATCTTGCCTGAAATCCCGCAAGGAAGAAGAACGAGTCCATGAAGAAGACAAGCGGACGTAGTCGAACGAATCCACACAAACGCGACGTTATCGAAACTAACCCGAAGAAGCAACACCGAAAAGAAGCAAACAACATAGTAAACAACCATCACAAAACATGGCATGATGCACAAACAAGTATGATGCATGTCCGGTTTAAATATGCATGGCATGACAAAGTGCACAAACAATCCTACAAATTAAGTGGAGCTCAATATGCAACGAGTTGCATATTGACGAAACACCACGTGACTTATTTAGTTCTCTCCCGTTTATGTACTCAACCACATTACATGTTGATTAACATGGCAAGAGGTGAAGCAAAAGAAAACTACCTATCTAGGCAAGTTTAAATGAGGCCAGAACAACAAACAACAAGTCCGGAAAATCCTCATGTGCATATTAAGAATTGGTATTGTTCTGTCCTAAACACAATTTTATAGTTGTTAAACATGCAAAGTGATGCCACCAAGTTAAACTAGGCATTTTTCTACCCCACTTACATATAAAGTTTGTTTAAAATGGAGCTACGGTTATTTAGTAGTGATTTAAATCATTTTAGCATGGCATTTAAGCAAATTTACTCAAACAACATTTTAAACATTTTAACAAGGGTGAAAGTTGCATACTGATAAAGAACATGAAAATCTAAGCAAGATGCATATATGGCAAGTTTCATTTGGATGCATGGATATTTAGCTACAAATAATGGAAAACAATGGCAATCCTTTAAATATGCAATGCAGTAGACAAATAGCAAAACGCATGACTGATAAAAAAAACACGATCGGGCCGAATTGCAGGATCCTGCAGCGGCCCAATTTGGCCCGAGTGACGGTGTGTGCAGAACGGAAAATAGTGCAAAAACTAGGCGCCTGGGACTCGAACCCAGGACCTACTAGATGAAAGCACAAATTGAAGACCACTAGGACAGGGGCGTGTTGGTGGTAACAGAGGAGCTCAGCTGAACATGAAGAGTCAAGAGCTTGATCTGGGTGAGCCAAATTGATGTAAAAGTGTTGTGCCCGTGGGGATTTGATCCCTGGTCGTCTGGGTACAGCTCTGTAGCCAGAGCCACTCCGCTGCTGCTGCCTATGTGAACACGGAGAAGCGTTTCTATTGTTGAAGTGACAAAAGCCAGGCCTTCTTCCCCATGGACGCACGGTGGACATGGCCGGCGACGGGAGCCAACACCAGTGGCTGCAGGTAGACGGCGGGGCCGCGGAAACATGCATGGGTATGCGCGTACATGTGGGGAGCAGAAGAAAGGGGCCGGACCTCGAACGTTGAGCTGGAGCTCGTCTCGGCTACGGCGCACAGCGATGCATGGGCGAGCATGGCGCGGCGAGCGAGCGGCAAGCAGGCAGGGTGTGCGCGCGGGTGCAGATGCATGCGGGGGCTACGGGCGCGTGCGTGTGTGGTGCAACAAGGAGCGGTCGGAGAACCCAAGCACAAGCATTGGAGCCTGCTTCCATGGAAGCCATGGCATGTGGGCACGGACAGGAAGGCTACTACGGCGAGGAAAACAGACATGGTTACGAGGCTTGGGGAGCGGCTGCTCACCACAGGGGTGCCGACGATGATAGATCGGATGGATAGGCGACGGAGGCGATGAGGAGCTCGCTGAACTTGGCGTTTCTCTGATCCGTGAAGAAGACGAAGCAGAGGAAGAAGGGGACGTCGTGGAAGAAGCTGCGTGGACTGGGTGGACGCGGGCGAGGTAGCAGCAGACGGCGGTCGCCGAGGAGGTCACCCTTGCGTCGACTAACGGACGAGGAAGGCTTTGAACAGACCGGGCTCAAGCTTGAGCTCGGCACGGCCATGGCGTCGGCAGGGCGCGTGGGATCCTTACCTGGCGGCGGCAGGGGCGTGAGAGGGGTGGAATGGAGGGAGGAGGAGGACTAGGGCACCGGGGCTTGTTATATAGGGCCTAGGGGGGTGCTCTCCGGCCGTCAAATCACTCGGGAGCTCGACGTGGCATGCGTGGATGCCCTGCCGTACAGGAGGTAGAAGAAGAACAGAAGGGATCGGTTCAGGTGGGCTAGCTGGGCTGAAAAAGGTAAGTGGCCTGCGGCGGTGGGCTTCTCTCTTCCTTTCTCTCCTCATATTTTTTCTTTAACTCCTCCAGACAGAATAAAAAATAGTAGAAATGCACAGGAAAAGAGGAAGGAAGCAGGCTGAGACAGAAATAGATCTAAGATCCTGGATTTAAGCCCTATTTGAATAAAATAGTTTGGGCATTTTTAGAGATATAAAAATAATTCAAGTTTGAATTAAATTCAAACTTGAGCCATTTTTGAACCCAACCAAAACAACTTCAAATGATCTGAAATTTGACAGAGGGGTTAAAGGGAAGGTGTATGGTTTATAGGAAAGGAATGAACATTTATGGATGACAGAAAAATGGCACTTGCAAAAAATGAAAGGAATAAGAAGAAAGAAGGCGGTGTTGATACAGGGGTAGATTAGAGAGAGATGGGAAGGGGTTGATACATATGACAAGAATAGAGCAACACAACATCATGAAGAATGCAATGCACATGGTGATTATGTTGAAATGCAAAATGGCAAGAGACACAATGCAATGCAAACAATGATGATCGTGAAGCAAGAAGCAAAAATAATAATATGACAAGGCACTCAACATGATCATGACATCAACATATAGGAATGAAATATGCAAACCAATTATGATAATGCAAAAAAAACAATAAACACAAGACAACAACTAAAATATATGGAAGGCATCTGGCGCATCGGACTCGGGGCGTTACATGGCAGGCCCCCTCCCGGCGTGGGGCTGGGGGCTGGCGCCCTAGCCATCGCCGAACGGACCTCTCTGGGAATCCGGCCCGGTGTCGGTCCACCCACGGAGGAGGAGCCAAAGACAGACTTCAGCCATTCACCATCTATGATCAGAGGAGGAACGCAGGGCAAGCCTGATGTGCCCCAGAAGGACTCATGAAGAAAGGACAGCGGGCGCGCAGGCTCGAGGTGCCCTATGAAACGGACCACTCCATCAACTGATCTGGCAGCAGGGGTGCCGCTCGAGCTCGGCGAGCCCAGGGACAGCGGAGAAGGCGAAGCTTGGGGGGATGGCTCCCGGGCTGGCTCAGCGGGTTCCGCAGGGCAGGGCCTGAAAGGGCCACAATCAGTCTCAGGGATAGCAAAGTAAACGAGTAAGGAAAGAAGAAGACTTACTCGTCCATGGCAAAGTACTTCCTGCGCTTCAACAAGCGGTAAGGGCGGTCGTTGCCACCCAAGGCCTCCTTCCTCTTGCGGAGGGCCTCGAAGTCTACGCGGAACCGACCTAAGCGCCCGACGTAGGGGTCGACCATTGGTGCGGAAGAAGCGTCAAGATGATCAGCGCTGGAGGAGTCAGCCTGGGGGGCGCCGTCAGGAGTCAGCCTGGGGGGCGCCGTCAGGCGTCGCCTCGCGAGGAACGGCTGGGGGCTCAGGAGCCCCGGCCTTAGGAACCACAGGCCGCAACTCCGCACCTGCCACCGCTCCAGGGCGGGTCTCGGGAGATGCCGCCTTCGAGGCTTCTCGCGGCATCAGCTACTCGACATCGGGCGCCTCAACTCTCGCTGGTTCTCGTCTCCCCGCCCTGTAGCCCGAGGAAGGACCGCTGTGGGCGGCAGGAGAAGCAACCACGGTGGTTGGGTTCTCGCAGGGCCCCGTGAAGCCAGCCGGACGCAGTCCCCACTCATCGAAGCTGGGCATCTGCCTCACAAAATCGGCCCTGCCGGAGCAAAGATACAAGAGGACACCATTACTCCGAAGGCTGCCTGGGGAAGGATCGTCAGTCAAGGCCCTGAGCACCGTCCGCAGCACTTCAGGCGCCAAGTCCTCCTCCTGAAGCCGCATGCGGTCTCCATGCCCTGCAAAGTCCCACATCAGGCGAGAGTGGCGCTGAAGAGGAGCAATGCGACATTGGAGGAACTCTTTCACCACCTTGGGCGCTGTCACGTTGAGCGCCCTCAAACTCTAGAAGCGGCGCCAGACGAAGGCGAGCCGGGGGCTCGCGAGCACCTCATGGTCCCAACCCGCGTGAGAAACAGCAGGCGAGGTCGAGTACAAGAGCAGAGGGTTGGGCACTCCAACGTCCACGTACAGGCCGAAGTCGATCCCTGAAGCGGTCGTCTCTGGCACGGCTAGGAAGCTCACACACCCTGAGCACTGAGTGGGATCGCTTAGGCGCAAGGAAAAGAAGTGGCGCAACAGGGCCACAGAAGGAG
Source organism: Triticum dicoccoides (assembly GCF_002162155.2). Lineage (NCBI taxonomy): Eukaryota > Viridiplantae > Streptophyta > Magnoliopsida > Poales > Poaceae > Triticum > Triticum dicoccoides. The sequence continues at coordinate 178,566,167 of NC_041382.1, read as the reverse complement.
GAATGCCTATCATCGCCTCGCAAACAAAAGCAAAGACAGCTAGAAGAGTAATGGACTCCGGCCCGAGGTGCATCATGCGTATCTGATAATGGGAGAGCACCGCGTTGAAGAAGGTGGAAAAGGGGGGAACCAGACCCGCCCATAGGGCATCGGCGAAGAATCGGACCTCCGTGATGATCCTATCAAGGGAGGCACGGGACGCAGGCCAGGCCGTGGTCCTGCCGCACCCGTTGAAGATAGTTGCAAGGGCGGAGCGGATGTAGGATCGGAAGTATGTCTAGAGGGGGGGTGATTAGACTACTTGACCAAATAAAAACTTAACCTTTTCCCAATTTTAGTTCTTGGCAGATTTTAGCTAATTTAGGACAAGTCAAGCAATCGTCACATAATTCAAGCAAGCATGCAAAGAGTATATAGGCAGCGGAAAGTAAAGCATGCAACTTGCGAGAATGTAAAGGGAAGGGTTTGGAGAATTCAAACGCTATTGGAGACACGGATGTTTTTCCCGTGGTTCGGATAGGTGGTGCTATCCTACATCCACGTTGATGGAGACTTCAACCCACGACCGTTAACGGTTGCGCGAGTCCACACAGGGCTCCACCCAAGGGCAACGGTTGCGCGAGTCCACACAGGGCTCCACCCAAGGGCAACGGTTGCGCGAGTCCACACAGGGCTCCACCCATGAAGGGTCCACGAAGAAGCAACCACCCACAAAGGGTCCACGAAGAAGCAACCTTGTCTATCCCACCATGGCCATCGCCCACACAGGACTTGCCTCACTAGCGGGAGATCTTCACGAAGTAGGCGATCTCCTTGCCCTTACAAACTCCTTGGTTCAACTCCACAATCTTGTCGGAGGCTCCCAAGTGACACCTAGCCAATCTAGGAGACACCACTCTCCAAGAAGTAACAAATGGTGTGTAGGTAATGAACTCCTTGCTCTTGTGCTTCAAATGATAGTCTCCCCAACACTCAGCTCTCTCTCATAGGATTTGAATTGGTGGAAAGAGGATTTGAGTGGAAAGAAACTTGGGAAGGCTAGAGATCAAGATTCATATGGTAGGAATGGAATGTCTTGGTCTCAACACATGAGTAGGTAGTTCTTTCTCAGAACATATGAGTTGGAATGGTGTGTGTGTTCTGATGGCTCTCTCATCGAATGAGAAGGAGGTGGAGGGGTATATATAGCCTCCACACAAAATCCAACCGTTACACAGTTTTCCAATCTCGGTGGGACCGAATCAATAAGCTCGGTCAGACCGAAAATGTAAACCTAGTGACCGTTAGTGATTTTCGGTGGGACTGACATGCAACTCGGTAGGACCGATATGGTTAGGGTTTTGGCATAACGTAATCTCGGTGAGACCGATTACACAGACTCGGTGAGACCGAATTTGGTAATTAGCTAACCAGAGAGTTGGTCAGGCAAACTCGGTGGGACCGATTTGCTCTTTCGGTGAGACCGAGTGGAACTCGGTGAGACCAAAAAGTTACAAAGGGGAAACACTGAGTTTACATTGCAATCTCGGTGGGACCGATTCGCTCTAGTTTGGCGGGGACTTGCTACGGCGGCAACGGCGGGGCAGAATTCCCATTGACGGCGACGGATACCAGCGACTGGAGGCTGCTGGCGGCGAGAAGACGATCCGGAGACCTCGAGGGCAGAGCATGCTATCGCGCGGGCGAAGGGGTTCGGAGAAATTTCCAAATTTTGCCCGTGACTATATATAGCCCGACCCTATCGGTGTGACTGAGTGGAACGACTCGGTGGCACCGAGATTCATAACTGCGTGCAGTTACTGAAACTCGGTGTGACCGAAAAGTTCAAATCGGTTGCACCGAGATCGAAAACCTAGATCAACTTAATGATCTCGGTAGGACCGAAAGTGGAGTATCGGTCAGACTGAGAATCATAAAGAGGTTTTGGAAGTTTAAGTCTATGACGAATCGGGGACTCCGAGCGCTCCTCACATAGAGTGGTTCGAATCTGACTTGATCAAATTTTGTGATGCAGCATGAATAGAGTTTGAGATGAGAAAAGCATAGATGGCTAGAGGAGGTTCTTAGGCATTCTTGTCCATCCACTTGGCAAAAAGAAATAAAACCGAATAATCAAAACAACAAGTGGATGTCCTTGAACGAGTAAAATATGCAACCAGCATGCTCACACAATAAGATGGCAAATGAAATATGTGGCAACGCATGCACAACCAATACTAGCATCTATCAAGCAATTTGCGATGACTAGGTCATCTATGTATGAGTATATTGACTTAGGAGTCAAGTGAGAACACTTGATCATAGGTCATACTCATCGTTTAAGCCCAAGTGGGGTTACCACTTTTACATAAGCATTGTTGTGTTCACATCTTTAGAGTTGCTTTAGCTCAAGTCTTAGAGTAAAGCTCCCCCTAGATGTGATATCCCCCCATAAGAGGGATGAACTAAACTTGGGTTTTGTCGATGATGACTTCATGTAGATATTGAAGATGTGGATGCTCAATGTTGATGTAGATCTCTTGGAGCTATCCATTTGAGTGAATTGCACTTTCAATGCCTACATGGGTTAGTCCCACAAGGAACAAACAAGGATATCCATAGACATAGAGTGATGCACACAAAAGATGATGTCCATGAAAACTTTTAGGTTACCTTGTCCCTTGTCTTACCAACAAGAGGGTTTGTGACTCCTTGAACTAGTGCAAGATGTGGAAGTTGATTGCACTTGTTCTTGCCAAAATGATAAGAGTGAAGTATGTTGGCGGAGTCACCCTCAAGAACTCTCTAGTTCTTCTTCTTTTGGATCCACATCATCTTGATGGGAATCCTTGGAGTTGTAGTCGTACTTGATGAAGTGGAGCTTGAAGTAGTCTTGGGTATCCACTTGACTAAGGTCTTCGGAGCTTCTTCAAATGCATCAATTTCCTCTTGAAGCTTGTCCTTGCCTTTTTGCTTGTAGTCTTGTGGTGGAAGATCATCTTGAGCTTGTGTCCCCATGAAAGAAGTATCATACTTCTCTTGTTGAGGGACAAACTTTGTCTTGGGGTATTGATCTTCTTCCCACTCAACTCCATTGGCATTGAACTTTTGTTCAAACCCAACACCTTGATTCTTCCGGTGCATTCCTTGCTTGCGCACCATTTCCTCAAATTGCTTACTCCCGGCAAGGCTTTTGTACACTCCTTTCTCTATAATTCCCTTCAATAAACTATTTTCTTGCTCAAGTGTAACTTGGCTAAGAGAATCATTAGTGGAATCAAGAGAACTACTAGAAGCAACAATATTGGATTTAACATGATCATTGTTACTGCTAGAGGAAGAATCTTTCTTGTTAGACTTGACTTGAGGCATGTAAGTGGATAAGAGTAAACGCTTGGCAATGTAAGAAGAACTTTTCTTGCGGAGATCATCATTGATTGCTTTTAAGAACTCATGCTCTTGCTCAAGATTGAGCTTTTCAAAGCGTAATTTCTCATGAGCTCTTAAAAGTTCTCGATGATCTTCGAAGATAGTGTCATGAGCTAACTTAAGAGTTTTTAGTTCTTTAGTTAGAGCCTCAATCTTCTCCTTATCATTGTCATTCGTTTTATCTTGATTAGCATGTTTAATTGACACTTCATCATAGTATTCATCACTAGAGTTGTCAACAAGCAAATCATCACCTAACAAGTCATCTTCATCACTATTGAAATCAACATACTCGGGGTGTGTTACCTTAGGACCTTTGGCCATGAAGCATCTTCCAATTCCTTCATTTGGTGAGTCAAATATGTCGTAGGAGTTGGTTGACACAAGTGCTAGACCGGCAACACCTTCATCTTGAGTATCTTCGGAGTCGGAGTGATAACTTTTCTCGGAGTGGCTGTCGGAGTCGGATACCCATTCACCAACATGAGCTTGATGTCTTCGTCTTGTGTAGCTCCTTGATGATTTTCCTTCCTTTCCGAATCCTTGCTTCTCCGTGAGTATCTTCGTTCATAATGATCATCTCTACTCCTTCTCTCTCTTGGTGATGATTCTTTGCTTCTTCTTTTTGGAGAATCTTCTCTTCTCTTGTAGGGAGCCGTACACTCATTGGAATAGTGTCCGGGTCTTCCACAATTGTAACAATTTTGCTCTCGACTAGAAGATCTTTTTTCATTGTAGGACCTTGACTTGGAGCTTCTATCTTTGCTTCTACTCTTGTAGAACTTGTTGAAGTTCCTCACCATTAAGCTCAATTCTTCATTGAAGTCTTGTTTCTCACTCGATGATGTAGGGGCTTCACATGAGGCTTTATAGGCACCACTTGATTTGTTGTGAAGTTCCTCTTTATCCTTAAGTGACATCTCATGAGCAACAATTCTTCCAATCACCTCCGTTGGCTTGAGATCTTTGTAATTTGGCATCATTTGGATCAACGTGCACACGGTATCATATCTTCCATCCAAGGCTCTTAGAATCTTCTTGATGATGAATCTATCGGTCATCTCTTCACTTCCTAAGCCGGCAATCTCATTTGTGATGAGAGCAAGCCTAGAGTACATCTCAGCGACACCTTCACCATCCTTCATCTTGAACTTGTCAAGCTGGCTTTGAAGTACATCCAACTTGGATTCCTTGACGGAGTCGGTACCTTCGTGCATATCAATCAAAGTGTCCCAAATTTCCTTTGCATTCTCAAGGCGGCTGATTTTGTTGAATTCTTCGGGGCACAATCCGTTGAAGAGAATATCACAAGCTTGAGCATTGTATTGCAACATCTTCAACTCATCCGTGGTAGCTTCACGGTTTGGTTCTCTCCCATCAAAGAAGTCACCTTGCAAACCAACACACACAATAGCCCAAACGGCGGGGTTATGTCCAAGAATATGCATTTTCATTTTATGCTTCCAACTAGCAAAGTTAGTACCATCAAAGTAAGGACCTCTACGGTGATAATTTCCCTCGCTAGACGCCATACTCTCCTAGGTTGTGAAACCAAGGCTATGACCACCAAAAGCTATGGAGATCAAAGCAAATGGAGACCAAAGCTCTAATACCACTTGTAGGATTGGAAGTATGTCTAGAGGGGGGGTGATTAGACTACTTGACCAAATAAAAACTTAACCTTTTCCCAATTTTAGTTCTTGGCAGATTTTAGCTAATTTAGGACAAGTCAAGCAATCGTCACATAATTCAAGCAAGCATGCAAAGAGTATATAGGCAGCGGAAAGTAAAGCATGCAACTTGCGAGAATGTAAAGGGAAGGGTTTGGAGAATTCAAACGCTATTGGAGACACGAATGTTTTTCCCGTGGTTCGGATAGGTGGTGCTATCCTACATCCACATTGATGGAGACTTCAACCCACGAAGGGTAACGGTTGCGCGAGTCCACACAGGGCTCCACCCAAGGGCAACGGTTGCGCGAGTCCACACAGGGCTCCACCCACGAAGGGTCCACGAAGAAGCAACCACCCACAAAGGGTCCACGAAGAAGCAACCTTGTCTATCCCACCATGGCCATCGCCCACACAGGACTTGCCTCACTAGCGGTAGATCTTCATGAAGTAGGCGATCTCCTTGCCCTTACAAACTCCTTGGTTCAACTCCACAATCTTGTCGGAGGCTCCCAAGTGACACCTAGCCAATCTAGGAGACACCACTCTCCAAGAAGTAACAAATGGTGTGTAGGTAATGAACTCCTTGCTCTTGTGCTTCAAATGATAGTCTCCCCAACACTCAGCTCTCTCTCATAGGATTTGAATTGGTGGAAAGAGGATTTGAGTGGAAAGCAACTTGGGAAGGCTAGAGATCAAGATTCATATGGTAGGAATGGAATGTCTTGGTCTCAACACATGAGTAGGTAGTTCTTTCTCAGAACATATGAGTTGGAATGGTGTGTGTGTTCTGATGGCTCTCTCATCGAATGAGAAGGAGGTGGAGGGGTATATATAGCCTCCACACAAAATCCAACCGTTAACAGTTTTCCAATCTCGGTGGGACCGAATCAATAAGCTCGGTCAGACCGAAAATGTAAACCTAGTGACCGTTAGTGATTTTCGGTGGGACTGACATGCAACTCGGTAGGACCGATATGGTTAGGGTTTTGGCATAACGTAATCTCGGTGAGACCTATTACACAGACTCGGTGAGACCGAATTTGGTAATTAGCTAACCAGAGAGTTGGTCAGGCAAACTCGGTGGGACCGATTTGCTCTTTCGGTGAGACCGAGTGGAACTCGGTGAGACCGAAAAGTTACAAAGGGGAAACACTGAGTTTACATTGCAATCTCGGTGGGACCGATTCGCTCTTTCGGTGGGACCGAAAAGTTACGAAAGGGAAACAGAGAGTTTGCAACCCCATCTCGGTGAGACCGAGATCCCTATCGGTAGGACCGAATTGCTAGGGTTTGGCAGTGGCTAATGACAAGTGAAACTCGGTGGTGCCGGATAGGAAGAATCGGTAGGACCGAGTTTGGCTTAGGGTTTAGGTCATATGTGGATATGGGAAAGTAGTTGAGGGTTTTGGAGCATATCACTAAGCACATGAAGCAAGAGGCTCATTAAGCAACACCTCATCCCTCCTTGATAGTATTGGCTTTTCCTATGGACTCAATGTGATCTTGGATCACTAAAATATAAAATGAAGAGTCTTGAGCTTTTGAGCTTGAGCCAATCCTTTGTCCTTAGCATTTTGAGGGTTCCACTTTCACATCCATGCCATGCCAATCATTGAGCTTTCCTGAAATAATCATCTTGGAATAGCATTAGCTCAATGAGCTATATGTTGTTATGAATTACCAAAACCACCTAGGGATAGTTGCACTTTCAGCGGACCTTGTCCAATGCTTCTGGATTGAGTATGATGACCGGGCGACGGCGGGGGTCACCGCCGGAGGTGTGCGAGGCGAAGGCGCGGGCTTCTTTCCCCTTCCTTTCTTCGTCGGCGCCATGGCGGTGAAGAAGAGGAAGAACTCAAGCCGAATTGGCGGCGGAGGCTGGAGCTCAAAGAAGGAAAGGTAGGAGGCGGGCGAGCAGCGGAAAGGAGGAACAACTGTGTGCAACTGCAGGTCCGCTTAGCCGGGCGCGTAACAAGGCGTCGTGGGGAAGCACAGACGTCCACGTCCAATCAATCGCCACGCGGCGCCCAAGGCCGCAGGCTATTGGGGCCCATGGCGCTTCGCGCTTGCCCCTTCGCTTCCCTGCTAGGCCAAGCCCGGGCGCGCCTTGGGCCCGGGGGCTACTGTCGGCGTTCTGGGAACGGGGGTCCCCAGACTTGCCTGCCTGTGGCCTGCGGCGTGGCTCAAGTGGGGGCCCAGCGCGGCCCGTCTTCATCAGCTCAAGCTCAAGACCCTCGCGAGGGGCCAAGCCTCGTGGGGCGGAGGACAGGAAGCTTCCTCAGAGGAAGCCTCGTCAGGTAGGCTCGCGAGGAGGCGGAGAGATCAAGGCAGGGGTACCTCGCGAGGAGCCCGTGACGCAAGCCATGACGATCAAGGCCAGGCGGGCGCCAGGCGGGCGCCGGCCTGCGCTGTGTCCTTGTTTCCAGTGCAAAGGGGGCAAGCACAGGCCAAGGCATCAGGCAAAGGTTACCATTCTAGTGCAACGAGACCAAGACCAGCAGAGCGGCAGGACGGGGGTCACCGTGGAGCCCAAGACGGCGTCATCACCAGTGCTTTTGGCAGTCGAACACCACCTTTGGTCAGGATTACTTGTACAAGATGTTCCCCTTCAAAATGGCCAATTGTTGGCGCCCTTCCCGCTCATTATTTGGGAAGAGGCCCAGGGCCCCTATAAATAGAGCTAGCCACCACACCCAGAAGGAGGACCCAGGAGGGACATAGAGAGAGAGGCGACTGAACTCACCCAAGCAGTTCATCGCACCAGCTCAAGAACGCCTCTCGCGAGGCTGTTCTTCCCTTGTACTGTTCATCATCAGCCCCTGAGGCAATCCACCACACCACACACTGGAGTAGGGTATTACACCACAACGGTGGCCCAAACCAGTATAAACCTCGTGTCCCTTGTGTTGTCCATTTTTCCAGCTTAGATCACGCGAGGAGATTGGACGTGGATCGGTAGGGAAGAGATCTCCGCGCGCACCCCAGTGTTCGAACCTGAAGGGTCTGCCGGAACCTGAAATCTGACATCCTACCTAACATATTTATCCATGTAGTTCTCTTTATTGTGGTAAGAATTTTCAGATCCATGAGATTCAAGACAAAAGTTTAATATTGACATAAAAATAATAATATTTCAAGCATACTAACCAAGTAATCGTGTCTTCTCAAAATAACATGGCCAAAGAAAGCTATCCCTACAAAATCATATAGTCTTGCTATGCTTTATCTTCACCACACAAAATATTTAAATCATGCACAACCCCGATGACAAGCCAAGCAATTGTTTCATACTTTTGATGTTCTCAAACTTTTTCAATCTTCACGCGATACACGAGCGTGAGCCATGGACATAGCACTATAGGTGGAATAGAATGGTGGTTGTGGAGAGGACAAAAAGGAGAAGATAGTCTCACATCAACTAGGCGTATCAACGGGCTATGGAGATGCCCATCAATAGATATCAATGTGAGTGAGTAGGGATTGCCATGCAACGGATGCACTAGAGCTATAAATGTATGAAAGCTCAACAAAAGAAACTAGTGGGTGTGCATCCAACTCGCTTGCTCACGAAGACCAAGGGCATTTTGAGGAAGCCCATCATTGGAATATACAAGCCAAGTTCTATAATGAAAGATTCCCACTAGTATATGAAAGTGACAACATACGAGACTCTCTATCATTAAGATCATGGTGCTACTTTGAAGCACAAGTGTGGTAAAAGGATAGTAGCATTGCCCCTTCTCTCTTTTTCTCTCATTTTTATTTTATTTTATTTTATTTGGGCCTTTTCTCTTTTTATGGCCTCTTTTTTTATTTTATTTTTATTTTTCGTCCGGAGTCTCATCCCGACTTATGGGGGAATCATAGTCTCCATCATCCTTTCCTCACTGGGACAATGCTCTAATAATGATGATCATCACACTTTTATTTATTTACAACTCAAGAATTACAACTCGATACATAGAACAAAATATGACTCTATATGAATGCCTCCGGTGGTGTACCGGGATGTGCAATGACTCAAGAGTGACATGTATGGAAGAATTATGAACGGTGGCTTTGCCACAAATACGATGTCAACTACATGATCATGCAAAGCAATATGACAATGATGAAGCGTGTCAAAATAACGGAATGGTGGAAATTTGCATGGCAATATATCTCGGAATGGCTATGGAAATGCCATAATAGATAAGTATGGTGGTTGTTTTGAGGAAAAGATATATGGTGGGTTTATGGTACCGGCGAAAGTTGCGCGGTACTAGAGAGGCTAGCAATAGTGGAAGGGTGAGAGTGCGTATAATCCATGGACTCAACATTAGTCATAAAGAACCCACATACTTATTGCAAAAATCTATTAGTTATCGAAACAAAGTATTACGCGCATGCTCCTAGGGGGATAGATTGGTAGGAAAATACCATCGCTCATCCCCGACCGCCACTCATAAGGAGGACAATCAATAAATAAATCATGCCCCGACTTCATCACATAACGGTTCACCATACGTGCATGCTACGGGAATCAGAAACTTTAACACAAGTATCTCTCAAGTTCACAACTACTCAGTAGCATGACTCTAATATTACCATCCTCATATCTCAAAACAATTATCAAGTATCAAACTTCTCATAGTATTCAATGCACTTTATATGAAAGTTTTTATTATATCCCTCTTGGATGCACATCATATTAGGACTAGTTTCATAACCAAAGCAAACTACCATGCTGTTCTAAAGACTCTCAAAATGATATAAGTGAAGCATGAGAGTTAATTAATTTCTATAAAATAAAACCACCACCATGCTCTAAAAATATATAAGTGAAGCACTAGAGCAACAACAAACTACTCGAAAAGATATAAGTGAAGATCAATGAGTAGTCGAATAATTATGAAACTATATGAAGACTCTCTAAAATTTAAGAATTTCATATCTTGGTATTTTATTCAAACATCAAGCAAAAAAATAAAAAAATTGACGCTCCAAGCAAAACACATATCATGTGGTGAATAAAAATATAGCTCCAAGTAAAGTTACCGATGAACGAAGACGAAAGAGGGGATGCCTTCCGGGGCATCCCCAAGCTTAGGATTTTGGTTGTCCTTGAATATTACCTTGGGGATCCTTGGGCATCCCCAATATTAGGCTCTTGCCACGCCTTATTCCACAGTCCATCGAATCTTTACCCAAAACTTGAAAACTTCACAACACAAAACTTAAGAGAAAACTCGTAAGCTCCGTTAGTATAAGAAAATAAATCACCACTTAGGTACTGTTGTGAACTCATTCTAAATTCACTTTGGTGTAATATCTACTGTATTCCAACTTATCTATGGTTCATACCCTCCGATACTACTCATAGATTCATCAAAATAAGCAAACAACACATAGAAAACAGAATCTGTCAAAAACAGAACAGTCTGTAGTAATCTGTATCAAACGTATACTTCTGGAACTCATAATATTTTCAAATAAATTGGTGGACCTGAATAATTTATCTATTAATCATCTTCAAAAAGAATTAACTAAATCCCGTGAGCGCTAAAGTTTCTGTTTTTTACAGCAAGATCGCAAAGACTTTCCCCAAGTCTTCCCAAATGTTCTACTTGGCACAAACACTAATTAGAAAAAACCACATCTAAACAGAGTATAGATGAATTATTTATTACTAAACAGGAGAAAAAAGCAAGGTACAAAAATAAAATTGGGTTGCCTCCCAACAAGCGCTATCGTTTAACGCCCCTAGCTAGGCATGATGATTTCAATGATGCTCACATAAAGGATAAGAATTTAAACATAAAGAGAGCATCATGAAGAGTATGACTAGCACATTTAAGTCTAACCCACTTCCTATGCATGGGTATTTTGTGAGCAAACAACTTATGGGAACAATAATCAACTAGCATAGGAGGGCAAAACAAGCATAACTTCAAAACTTTAAGCACATAGAGAGGAAACTTGATATTATTGCAATTCCTACAAGCATAAGTTCCTCCCTCATAACAAATTTTAGTAGCATCATGAATGAATTCAACAATATAACCATCACCTAAAGCATTCTTTTCAATATCTACAAGCATAGAGAATTTATTATTCTCTACATAAGCAAAATTCTTCTTAATCGGAATAGTGGGAGTATCATAAGAGACTCGAATACTATAAATTGTTTCCACATTAAAAGAGTAATGTTCAGAAAAAGGGTAATCATAATCATGACAAGTTTTATAAATATAATCATCACTACTTTTTATAGCATATGTATCATCACAATAATTATCATAAGTAGCAACTTTGTTCTCATCATAATCGATTGAAACCTCTTCCAAGATAGTGGAATCATTACTAAATAAAGTCATGACCTCTCCAAATCCACTTTCATAATTATCACAATAAGATTCAACATCCTCCAAAATAGCGGGATCATTACTTCCTAAAGTTGACACTCTGCCAAACCCACTTTCATCAATATAATCATCATAAGTAGGAGGCATGCTATCATCATAATAAATTTGCATATCAAAACTTGGGAGACTACAAATATCATATTCATTAAATGTAGCATCCCCAAGCTTGGGACAAACATTAATTGCAGCAAATATATTCTCAAAAACATCATCTTCATCAAACATAGCATGCCCAAGCTTGGGCATTTTCATATCATAAGCATAATCACTCTCATCATCAATAGTATGGATAGCACCGATAGTATAGGAATTATCATCATCACAATGAGTAATAGGAGCAACATTATTTGAGAGAGATACCTTTCTACCTTTGCTTCTCCGTCTTTTATTTTTCTTCTTCACATCATGTGTGGGTTTAATCTTCTTTTTGGAGCTCCTTATTAATGAGATTGGTTGAATGGAAGGCTCCTCCTCGTTACCTGGTTCATCATAAGAAATAATAGGAGGATATTGGGAGTCTCTTCCCTTTAATTAGTATTCTCTTCATCCTCTATTTGTTTTATTTTCTTTATGTAATTTGCAATATAAGGGTTTTCAATGCAATTCACCGCACAATACATGTAAATTTCCTCTAGATCAAAATCAAGAAATTTATCGAGATTAAATTTTGGAATACCCTCAGTTATACGTTTCATTTCTTCATAACCCAAAAAAAGACTAAGCTCTTTATGATGCTCAAGGGTAATCAATTTATCACAATTTTTGGACACGACTTCATCAAGAAACAAATAGCATTGGAGCTTTAAATGACCATGTTCATTGCAAAGTTCACAAGGATGGTGATAAATATTGAATCTTTCAGCACAAACATCTAGCCTTTCTTGCAACAATTTAGTTTCTAAATGCTTATGCCTCTTGCAATATCTATCTTCCCTATTTGGTGTGTACTTGCAAACCCAATTCACTCCACAAAAATTGACATGTTTATAGGAGACATTTTCATCATAACTAGTGCAATCATCAATAGTACTATGGATATTCAAGGAGTTCATACTAACAACATTGCAATCATGCTCATCATTCAAAGATTTAGTGCCAAACATTTTAATGCATTCTTCTTCTAACACTTTGGCACAATTTTCCTTTCCATCATGCTTACTAAAGATATTAAAAAGATGAAGCGTATGAGGCAGACTTAATTCCATTTTTTAATTTTCTTTTATAAACTAAACTAGTGATAAAACAAAAAACTAAAAGACTCGATTGCAAGATCTAAAGATATATCTTCAAGCGCTAACCTCCTCGGCAACGGCGCCAGAAAAGAGCTTGATGTCTACTACATAACCTTCTTCTTGTAGACGTTGTTGGGCCTCCAAGTGCAGAGGTTTGTAGGACAGTAGCAAATTTCCCTCAAGTGGATGACCTAAGGTTTATCAATCCGTAGGAGGCGTAGGATGAAGATGGTCTCTCTCAAGCAACCCTACAACCAAATAACAAAGAGTCTCTTGTGTCCCCAACACACCCAATACAATGGTAAATTGTATAGGTGCACTAGTTCGGCGAAGAGATGGTGATACAAGTGCAATATGGATGGTAGATATAGGTTTTTGTAATATGAAAATATAAAACAGCAAGGTAACTAATGATAAAAGTGAGCGTAAACGGTATTGCAATGCGTTGAAACAAGGCCTAGGGTTCATACTTTCACTAGTGCAAGTTCTCTCAACAATAATAACATAATTGGATCACATAACTATCCCTCAACATGCAACAAATAGTCACTCCAAAGTCACTAATAGCGGAGAACAAACGAAGAGATTATGGTAGGGTACGAAACCACCTCAAAGTTATTCTTTCTGATCGATCTACTCAAGAGTCCGTAGTAAAATAACATGAAGCTATTCTTTCGGTTCAATCTATCCTAGAGTTCGTACTAGAATAACACCTTAAGACACAAATCAATCAAAACCCTAATGTCACCTAGATACTCCAATGTCACCTCAAGTATTCGCGGGTATGATTATACGATATGCATCACACAATCTCAAATTCATCTATTCAAACCAACACAAAGTACTTCAAAGAGTGCCCCAAAGATTCTACCGGAGAGTCAAGAAGAAAATGTGTGCCAACCCCTATGCATAGGTTCATGGGTGGAACCCGCAAGTTGATCACCAAAACATACATCAAGTGGATCAATAGAATACCCCATTGTCACCACGGGTATCCCACGCAAGACATACATCAAGTGTTATCAAATCCTTAAAGACTCAATCCGATAAGATAACTTCAAAGAGAAAACTCAATCCATTACAAGAGAGTAGAGGGGGAGAAACATCATAAGATCCAACTATAATAGCAAAGCTCGTGATACATCAAGATCGTACCACCTCAAGAACACGAGAGAGAGAGAGAGAGACAGAGAGAGATCAAACACATAACTACTGGTACATACCCTTAGCCCCGAGGGAGGACTACTCCCTCCTCGTCATGGAGAGCACCGGGATGATGAAGATGGCCACCGGAGAGGGATTGCCCCCTCCGGCAGGGTGCCGGAACGGGTCTAGATTGGTTTTCGATGGCTACAGAAGCTTCTGGCGGCGGAACTCCCAATCTATTGTGCTCCCCGAAGTTTTTAGGGTATATGGGTATATATGGGAGGAAGAAGTACGTCAGGGGAGCCACGAGGGGCCCACGAGGGTGGAGGGCGCGCCCCCCTGCCTCGTGCCTTCCTTGTTGCTTCCCTTACGTACACCCCAAGTCTACTGGATTGCTTCTGTTCCAAAAATAAGTTCCGTGAAGTTTCAGGTCAATTGGACTCCGTTTGATTTTCCTTTTCTGCAGTACTCTAAAATAAGGAAAAAACAGAAACTGGCACTGGGCTCTAGGTTAATAGGTTAGTCCAAAAAATCATATAAAACAGCATACAAATGCATATAAAACATCCAAGGTTGATAATATAATAGCATGGAACAATCAAAAATTATAGATACGTAGGAGACGTATCAGTACCCTGTAGCTGTTGTTGACGATGTGGCTGGTGAGGCTCTCGGGCGGCTCCTGGAATGCCTCAGCTCCTAACGCCTCCTCTCCCCAGCCCGGCTTAAGGAACGAGCCGGGGTCATCTTCCGGCGTGTACTCCTGGTTCATCATGAGGGGCACGTAGGCCTCCGAGGTTGTTGCCCCGAAGACCTCGCCGAAGTGCCCCACGTTCCATGTCGCCCGACCTAGTGCACCGCCTCGAGGATGGTAGGGTTGCATCCCGCTCAGACCGTAGGTGACAGCGCTCGTGCCCGCGCCATGTGGAGGTGGCGCGGGTGCGAGCGGTCATGCTGCTCCGTTGGTTGCGCCGGCGTCGATGAAGTCTGGTCGTGCGCCTGTAGGCACGCGGGCGCGGCGTGGCCCGCCATGCGATCTGACCGCAGCTTGCGGCATGAGCAGAGAATAGAAGGGCGGCGCTCCTGAAGCCGCGGCGTCCAGCAGCTCGGCGACACGTTCCAGCGGTGCATCCCGGCCGCTCTCCATCAGCCGGCACCGCAGCAGCTCCCGTGCCACCGTGAGTGCAACTCGCATGTTTGCCTACTCCCTTCGGGTGTGCGGCGCCATTGCCACGGCGTGGCTTGCGGCCCTTGCAGCAGCTCGCACCTGTTGTGGGGTGAGGGCGGACAGCGCCAGGTCGCGCCGCCCGTGCCCCACAACGTTAGGTGGCGCTCGTGCCGCCTAGAGCGCGGGTTGAGATCTTCTTGGGCAGGCGCCGCCGCCCGGGCAGGCAGCGCTGCCCGGGCCGGCCAGGCTGCCCAGCGGTCGGCGTTGGTCCTTGAATCGCCGGGCATCGGAACTGCAGAGCATCGGTGAATCGGCTGGCGGGAGAGAAGCTCTGGCGCACCCCTACCTGGCATGCCAAATGTCAGATCACGGGTTCCGGGAAAAACCCTCAAGGTTCGAACTCTGGGGTGAGCGCTAAGATCTCCCCCCTACTGATCCACGTCCTACCTTTACTAAGATCTTACGGGCTAACTCGACGAACTCACAACACAAAGGACACAAGATTTATACTGGTTCGGGCCACCGTTGTGGTGTAATACCCTACTCCAGTGTGGTGTGGTGGATTACCTCTTGGGCTGAGGATGAATAGTACAAGGGGAAGAACAGCCTCCTGAGGAGAGGTGTTCTTGTGCTTGGTGAACTTGTGGTTGTTCTGGTCTCTCTTGGTCCGACCGATTGATCCCTCTACTACGGTGGTGGCTAGTCCTATTTATAGAGGCTCTGGTCCTCTCCCCAAATATTGAGCGGGAAGGGAGCCAACAACGGCCAATTTGAAAGGGGACAGCTAGTACAGCCTATCCTGACAAAAGCAGTCTCCGCCTGCAAAAGGGTCTGGTGGTGACGCCATCTTGGGCTCCACGGTGACCTCCGTCTTGCCGTCCTTCTGGTCTTGGTCTTGTTGCACAGATATGGAAACCTTTGCTTAACGCCTCGGTATTCCGCGCATGTGCCTGTTTCCTTAACACCGAAGAGGAAACAAGGGCACTGTGCGTGCTGACGCCCGCCTGGCCTTGGTCGTCATGGCTCACGTCACTAGAATCTCGCGAGGTTCGCCTGGCCTTGAACTCTCCGCCCCTCGCGAGCCAGCTTGGTGAGGCCGCTCCTGAGTAGGTCTTGTGTCGTCCGCCTCGCGAGGCTTGGCCCCTCGCGAGGGTCTTGAGTCCTTACTGGTGAAGATGGGTCGTACAGGGCCGCTGGTTGGAGGTTGTCTAAGCACCCCTTCCCCCGCGCCCAACTTTTAGACCAGCATAACACATTTCACCTAACTAGAAAATATTTCTTCAATTCATTATGGCACTGGGAGAAAAATCTGAATATAAAGTAGTCCCTATCAGCTATAAAAAAACTTTCGTTAGGTGGAACAAGGACTTGTATAAAATCATATTATTGTTTAGAATGGAATTGATCAAAACTAATCGTCCCATTCATCTTAATGGGAAAAAGCGTGCAACACTATTACTTTAAACTAAAACCATGACATGTACTCTCTCCGTTCCTAAATACTTGTCTTTCTAGAGATTTCAACAAGTGACTACATACGAAGTAAAATGATTGAATCATCATTCCAAAATATGTCTACATACATCCGTATGTTGTAGTCCATTTGAATGTCTAGAAAGACAAATATTTAGGAACGGAGGAAGTATTATGGACGGAGAGAGTTCATGTTTTAGAAAAAAGAATTCCTAGGGATCACAACATCCCATGATAGGTCTAAGAATCGTGACAAGTGACAGCTGTAGGATTCAAAGGAATGAAAGCGAGAGAAAGTGACACATCTGTTGAGTAGATGAGACCATAGAGCACCAGGACATGCAATGGAAAAGTAAAAGAAGTGGCGCATCACACGACATGATCATTCGGGCTTGACGATTCAGAGCGCCAAGCAGCAACAAGATAAAAAAAAAGAGCAAGACTACCACCACTCCGGATAAATAAGAGAGAATACGTATTTGGGAGATGAATGATCTTGGTTGACGAATTTACGTCTTAGATAGAAGGTGGTGATGTTCGATCGATCATATGGTCGTAAATTAAATAAGTATGAAAAAGGAATGTATGCAAAATCCAAAATGCCATGAATGCAATGTTACAAAATTGCTCATGCATGATAAGCTATCAAAAATAACAACTTATGTTTGAACCTAGAAGTTGTTCAAATAAGATGATGGCAAACAAAGATTGAAAGAAGAGAAATTGTGAACAGTCTGATGAAAAAAGACATTGAAAACAATAAAAATGCCATGGTCCAAATAATTCATTTGCCATGGTCTAAAAGAGGAACAAAAATTAGGCATGGTCCAAAAACAAGCAAATGTGCCATGGCCCAAACAATAAATTTTCCATGGTCCAAATTAATTTGTCGGGATCTGAAGAGGAACAAAATTGATGTGGTAAAAAAAATCTAATTTGCCATGTTTTTTTGCCATGATCAAGTAATCAAATTTGCCATGGCGCAGTAATAAATTTGCCATAATATACTTCAAAAAAGAATGACATCAAAAATATTGGCAAATGTGGAAAATTTTATGACATGGTAAATTCTAGAAAAGCTATGGCAAAAAATTGGTTCTCTAGACGCATGGAGAATTTGGATAAATACATTGCCATCAAAAATGTATCTTAAGTTGCAATGATATCACATTTCTAGTTGCCATGGAAAAACCAAATTTGAAAGATGCCATGACAAAAATATTGAGCAACCATGACAACAATCTTCGAATAGATACAACAAAGACACTACAAAAGTGGCCAACATGGCAAAGTATGTTTTTATTTTGTAATGGCAAAACATCCATAAAAATTAATGAAATTAGATATGCTTTTAGTTGCCAAGGCAAACACATCATGACAAAAAAAGGTATTTGCCATAGTCCATAAAAAGAAATTTGCCATGTTCTCAAAAAATAAAATATAATGGTGCAAAATAAATAAATTTTCCATGGTCTTTTAGTTAAAATTGCCATGCCTTGCATTGAAATTGCGATGCAAAACAGAATGAAACAGTATAAACACAAATTATGAACAACAAATTGAATGGTAGATTTATATTAAAAATTGACATGGTATTTCAACTGAAATTGCCATGTTTTGTATGAGGAATTTTTCATGCATAAATTATGAACAAAATTGCCATGGCAAATTCAGATTGGAATTGGCCTTTATGTTTTAATTAATATTTTTCATGCTTTGTATGGAAATTGCCATGAAAAATAGAGTGAACATTGCAAACATAAAATTATGAACAATTTTCCCGAGCAAAAAAAGCATCTTAACTTGCCATTTGGATATAGTATGGGTTGGCATGGTCTGGGAATAAAACTATTGCATTATTACAATTTGAGAAAACTAATTTGCCATCGTAACATATCTTCAGTTATTGTCGTGGGCAAAAATAATAACTTCAGTTGCCATGGCAATACTTGTTTAGTTGCTGCGCAAAAGTTAGATTTTAGTTGCCATACTTCAAAACTGTGCACCAAAAAACTCTTCTTGTTGCCATGGCAAAAAAAGAAGAACCTGTTGTCATGGCATAAAAGGTATGTTCTGTTGACAAAAGAGCTAATCTGCCATGATGTAGGCATACTTATAAAAATTGGCATGCTACTGTAAATTTGGTTACATGGCTATCAACAGATAAAATTCAGTGACGAGGATGATACGGTAAGAAGATAATTTGGGTGCGCCTATGTGTATATCATAGATGTGTTCACTCTTTGAGGAGGTTCTTCACAATCTTGCTGTTGTGGACGTCTCTGACCTCGCCAACGGGACGGTTGGAAGCCATTTTTGCGCTGCTGCTACCTGAGCAGATGAGACACCGGAAAATCACATCGAGACAGAGGAGCAGATGAGACGCAGGAATGCACACGACTCAGATAGATCTCCTTCATTACAGCACAGGCTAGCTCGGGGGTGACTCGGGGGGCGAC
>NC_041382.1:178509902-178546497 GCF_002162155.2 Triticum dicoccoides | reverse complement strand
AGGCGGCATGTTGGAGGTCGGTTCTGGGCGTTGGCTGATGACGGTGCTGGGGATTCGGAGGACGACGACGGCGACTCGGAGGGCGGGGAGATGAAGTCAGCGTCGCCAACGCCATCGGATGCGATATGTGAAGCTTTTAGGGTCGGGTACCACGACGAGGAGGTGGCGCTGCTCGTGGATATGGCGACTCCACCCGATGATCCAGCGAGGCTGGGTCTGCAAGCAGCGGATAAGGTCGAGATCGTCTGGCGTGTGGTTCATCGACGTACGGCGGCGACGGTGATCCGGCCTTAGCGGGGACCTGTACCTAAGGTTAGTCTTCCTAAACTAACTTTATCAGATTACTTAACGGAAGGATCCTGGAAGCTCATTGAATGAAAGAAGAAGCGGCGGCCTTCGGCGGTGCAGCTGCCGGCGCCGGCGGCTGGCCGGTCAGGCGAGATCCGCGAGGTGTGGATCCGGCGTTTGAATTGCCTGTTGGGCCCAGAGGGGCTGCATGTGGGCGCGGTGTGTGTGGGCTCGCTTGAAACTGGGCATTCGGCCCAAAGCGATTTGAATTCGAGTGGGCCAGGGTTAGCTGGGTATGAGGCCCACGCTAAAACAGACTCTAACTCGGACGACAATGTTGACTCATGCACGGGGGCGCTTGATCATCGTAATCGAAATCATGCTCCACCGCCGTCTAGGGTTCTTCGTCGTTGTGCGATGCCTGGTTTCCCTGCTTGCAAACCAGGCCGCGCAGCGCGCATTCCTCTCCTTGCGGCGGCCATGGTAGGTTTTGGAGGTGGCGGACCGTCGGGGCCTCGGCCTACGGCTCCCATGCCGGCTGCTGCGGGGCCTTGGTCGCAGCCGCCCATGCATCAGCCGCCGCCCCGTGCGGGGGTTGCTCCACCAATGCAGGCGCGAGTGTAGAAGCCCAAGGTCGCGCCGCCGCCACAGAACCGGGTGGGGACGGTGCAGGTGGCGCACATCCCGTCGCCACAGAATGCGGGCAGCCACCCGTGGCTAGGGGTGGCGGAGGCACGGGTCATCCTCGCTTCCCGGCAAACCGTGGCAGAGAGGCAGTTCATGCTGGTCGTGGTCCGCCCCGGGGCCAATGGGGTGATGACGATTATGACACGTATGGTGAGGGACAGCACCGAGGTTCATCGTCGACGGGCGGCGGGCGCGGTTATGCTTGGCAGAGTGATGGGACGACGGAGCGTCCGTTCTACGGCCCTCCGGGAGGTTTTGTTGAGGGGGCATCTTGCCCGAACTACCGACAAAGAGGTGGATACCGAGGTTTTCGTGCTGGCCGCGATGGCAGGAACTGCAACCGCCAGCCTCCATCGCCCGCCGCTACCATTTTTGATGTCGCTGAGCCGACGGTGTCCTCGGAGGTAGTGGTTGTGCAGACACCGACGTTATCTGGTCAGGTCATGGCCGCGGTGACGGCTCTGGCTAATGCCGCAGTTCCCGAGGCTGAGCGCTCGGTGACGGGTACTGTTGGCGCACTCGACAAACCAGATGGTGATAGAGCTACCAAATGGGCCCGTAAAAAAGAGAAGATGCTATGCTATCGCCATGGTGAGCAGGGGCACTTCATTGCTGAATGCGTTACTGAGCCATGCAACACTTGCCTCAAGCCAGTGCATGCTACGGGGGAGTGTCCGTTATTGTGTGAACCGATGCCGGGAGTTACCATTTATGGTGTGTGCTGCGCCGAGTTGATGTTTTTTGAGTCTCCTAGTGCTATGGAGATCCCAGAGGTTTAGCCTTTGCAGGATCTGTGCCTCAGACAAGTCACCTTTAGTCACTTTGACCACCCCCGTGGTCGCGCTCTGAGGCGCGAGTTGGCTCCAGGTAACTTTCAGTGGGATCTTATTAGACTCAAGGCCAATATGTACAAGGTTGACTTTCCTTCAGCTAAGGACTTGCAGCGGCTCCTGAGTTTTGGGTTGTGTAGAGTGCTTGGCACAGAGTGCATCCTCGAGTTTCACGAGTGGAAGAAGGTTGAGCCGAAGGGCAAGCCTCTTACTCGGGTTTGGTTACGTTTCTCGTGAGCACCATCGAAGCCGCTGAACGTGTTGGGGAACGTTGCAGAAAACAAAAAAAATTCCTACGTTTCACCAAGATCAATCTATGGAGTCAACTAGCAACGAGAGGAGAGTGCATCTACACACCCTTGTAGATCGCGAGCGGAAGCGTTCAAGAGAACGAGGATGATGGAGTCGTACTCGCCGTGATCCAAATCACCGATGACCAAGTGCCGAACGGACGGCACCTCCGCGTTCAACACACGTACGGAGCGGATGACGTCTCCTCCTTCTTGATCCAGCAAGGAGGAAGGAGAGGTTGATGAAGATCCAGCAGCACGACGGCGTGGTGGTGGATGCAGCAGTGATCGCAGCAGGGCTTCGCCGAGCTTCTGCGAGAGGGAGAGGTGTAGCAGGGGAGAGGGAGGCGCCAAGACTTGAGGTGTTGCTGCCCTCCCCCCTTTATATAGGCCCCCTAGGGGGTGCGCCGGCCCTAGGAGATGGGATCTCCTAGGGGGGGGCGGCGGCCAAGGGGGTGGAGTACCCCCACGACAAGTGGAGGCGCCCCCTCCCCTAGGGTTCCCAACCCTAGGCGCAGGGGGGCCCAAGAGGGGCGCACCAGCCCACCAGGGGCTGGTTCCCCTCCCCACTTTAGCCCATGGGGCCCTCCGGGATGGGTGGCCCCACCCGGTGGACCCCCGGGACCCTTCCGGTGGTCCCGGTACAATACCGGTGACCCCCGAAACTCTCCCGATGGCCGAAACTGCACTTCCTATATATAATTCTTCACCTCCGGACCATTCCGGAACTCCTCGTGGCGTCCGGGATCTCATCCGGGACTCCGAACAACTTTCGGGTTACTGCATACTCATATCTCTACAACCCTAGCGTCACCGAACCTTAAGTGTGTAGACCCTACGGGTTCGGGAGACACGTAGACATGACCGAGACGGTTCTTCGGCCAATAACCAACAACGGGATCTGGATACCCATGTTGGCTCCCACATGCTCCTCGATGATCTCATCGGATAAACCACGATGTCGAGGATTCAAGCAACCCCGTATACAATTCCCTTTGTCAATCGGTACGTTACTTGCCCGAGACTCGATCGTCGGTATCCCAATACCTTGTTTAGTCTCGTTACCGGCAAGTCACTTTACTCGTACCGTAATGCATGATCCCGTGATCAACCACTTGATCACTTTGAGCTCATTATGATGATGCATTACCGAGTGGGCCCAGAGATACCTCTCCGTCATACGGAGTGACAAATCCCAGTCTCGATTTGTGCCAACCCAACAGACACTTTCGGAGACACCTGTAATGTACCTTTATAGTCACCCAGTTACATTGTGACGTTTGGTACACCCAAAGCACTCCTACGGTATCCGGGAGTTGCACAATCTCATGGTCTAAGGAAATGATGCTTGACATTCAGAAAAGCTACAGCAAACGAACTACACGATCTTTGAGCTAAGCTTAGGATTGGGTCTTGTCCATCACATCATTCTCCTAATGATGTGATCCCGTTATCAATGACATCCCCATGTCCATAGCCAGGAAACCATGACTATCTGTTGATCAATGAGCTAGTCAACTAGAGGCTCACTAGGGACACATTGTGGTCTATGTATTCACATATGTATTATGATTTCCGGATAATACAATTATAGCATGAATAATAGACAATTATCATGAACAAGGAAATATAATAATCATTTTATTATTGCCTCTAGGGCATATTTCCAACAGTCTCCCACTTGCACTAGAGTCAATCATCTAGTTACATTGTGATGAATCGAACACCCATGGAATTCTGGTGTAGATCATGTTTTGCTCTAGGGAGAGGTTTAGTCAACGGATCTGCGACATTTAGGTCCGTATGTACTTTACAAATTTCTATGTCTCCATTTTGAACACTTTCACAAATGGAGTTGGAGCGACGCTTGATATGCCTGGTCTTCCTGTGAAACCTGGGATCCTTGGCAAGGACAATAGCTCCAGTGTTGTCACAGAAGAGAGTCATCGGCCCCGACGCATTGGGTATGACTCCTAGGTCAGTAATGAACTCCTTCACCCAGACTGCTTCGTGTGCTGCCTCCGAGGCTGCCATGTACTCCGCTTCACATGTAGATCCCGCCACAACGCTTTGCTTGCAACTGCACCAGCTTACTGCCCCACCATTCAAAATATACACATATCCGGTTTGTGACTTAGAGTCATCCAGATCTGTGTCGAAGCTAGCGTCGACGTAACCCTTTACGACGAGCTCTTCGTCACCTCCATAAACGAGAAACATGTCCTTAGTCCTTTTCAGGTACTTCAGGATATTCTTGACCGCTGTCCAGTGTTCCTTGCCGGGATTGCTTTGGTACCTTCCTACCAAACTTACGGCAAGGTTTACATCAGGTCTGGTACACAACATGGCATACATAATAGACCCTATGGCTGAGGCATAGGGGATGACACTCATCTCTTCTATATCTTCTGTCGTGGTCGGACATTGAGCTGAGCTCAATTTCACACCTTGCAACACAGGCAAGAACCCCTTCTTAGACTGATCCATATTGAACTTCTTCAATATCTTATCAAGGTATGTGCTTTGTGAAAGACCTATGAGGCGTCTTGATCTATCTCTATAGATCTTGATGCCTAATATATAAGCAGCTTCTCCAAGGTCCTTCATTGAAAAACTCTTATTCAAGTAGGCCTTAATGCTGTCCAAAAGTTCTATATCATTTCCCATCAAAAGTATGTCATCTACATATAATATGAGAAATGCTACAGAGCTCCCACTCACTTTCTTGTAAACGCAGGCTTCTCCATAAGTCTGCATAAACCCAAACGCTTTGATCATCTCATCAAAGCGAATGTTCCAACTCCGAGATGCTTGCACCAGCCCATAAATCGAGTGTTGGAGCTTGCACACCTTGTCAGCATTCTTAGGATCGACAAAACCTTCTGGCTGCATCATATACAATTCTTCATTAAGGAAACCATTAAGGAATGCCGTTTTGACGTCCATTTGCCATATCTCATAATCATAGAATGTGGCAATTGCTAACATGATTCGGACGGACTTCAGCTTCGCTACGGGTGAGAAAGTCTCATCATAGTCAACCCCTTGAACTTGTCGATAACCCTTAGCGACAAGCCGAGCTTTATAGATGGTCACATTACCATCCGCGTCTGTCTTCTTCTTAAAGATCCATTTATTTTCTATGGCTTGCCGATCAACGGGCAAGTCAGTCAAAGTCCATACTTCGTTTTCATACATGGATCCTATCTCGGATTTCATGGCTTCCAGCCATTTGTCGGAATCTGGGCCCGCCATCGCTTCTTCATAGTTCGAAGGTTCACCGTTGTCTAACAACATGATTTCCAAGACAGGGTTACCGTACCACTCTGGTGCGGAACGTGTCCTTGTGGACCTACGAAGTTCAGTAGGAGCTTGATCCGAAGTATCTTGATCATCATCATTAACTTCCTCTCTAATCGGTGCAGGCACCACAGGAACATTTTCCTGAGCTGCGCTACTCTCTGCTTCAAGAGGCAGTACTTCATCAAGCTCTACTTTCCTCCCACTTACTTCTTTCGAGAGAAACTCCTTCTCTAGAAAGGATCCATTCTTGGCAACGAAGATCTTACCTTCGGATCTGAGGTAGAAGGTATACCCAATGGTTTCCTTAGGGTATCCTATGAAGACACATTTTTCCGACTTGGGTTCGAGCTTTTCAGGTTGAAGTTTCTTGATATAAGCATCGCATCCCCAAACTTTTAGAAATGACAGCTTAGGTTTCTTCCCAAACCATAATTCATACGGTGTCGTCTCAACGGATTTCGATGGAGCCCTATTTAAAGTGAATGCAGCAGTCTCTAAAGCATAGCCCCAAAATGATAGCGGTAAATCGGTAAGAGACATCATAGATCGCACCATATCTAATAGAGTGCGATTATGATGTTCAGACACACCATTACACTGAGGTGTTCCAGGCGGCGTGAGTTGTGAAACTATTCCACATTTTCTTAAGTGTGTGCCAAATTCGTGACTCAAGTATTCTCCCCCACGATCTGATCGCAAGAACTTGATTTTTCCTGTCACGTTGATTCTCAACCTCACTCTGAAATTCCTTGAACTTTTCAAAGGTCTCAGACTTGTGTTTCATTAAATAGACATACCCATATCTACTCAAGTCATCAGTGAGGGTGAGAACATAACGATAGCCACCGCGAACCTCAACACTCATTGGACCGCACACATCAGTATGTATGATTTCCAATAAGTTGGTTGCTCGCTCCATTGTTCCTGAGAACGGAGTCTTGGTCATTTTACCCATGAGGCATGGTTCGCACGTGTCAAATGATTCGTAATCAAGAGACTCTAAAAGTCCATCTGCATGGAGCTTCTTCGTGCGTTTGACACCTATGTGACCAAGGCGGCAGTGCCACAAGTATGTGGGACTATCATTATCAATCTTACATCTTTTGGTATTCACACTATGAATATGTGTAGCATTACGCTCGAGATTCATTAAGAATAAACCATTCACCATCGGAGCATGACCATAAAACATATCTCTCATATAAATAGAACAACCATTATTCTCGGATTTAAATGAGTAGCCATCTCGAATTAAACGAGATCCTGATACAATGTTCATGCTCAAAGTTGGCACTAAATAACAATTATTGAGGTTTAAAACTAATCCCGTAGGTAAATGTAGAGGTAGCGTGCCAACGGCGATCACATCGACCTTGGAACCATTCCCGACGCGCATCGTCACCTCGTCCTTCACCAGTCTCCGCTTATTCCGCAGCTCCTGCTTTGAGTTACAAATGTGAGCAACCGCACTGGTATCAAATACCCAGGAGCTACTACGAGTACTGGTAAGGAACACATCAATTACATGTATATCACATATACCTTTCATGATGTCGGCCTTCTTGTCCGCTAAGTATTTGGGGCAGTTCCGCTTCCAGTGACCACTTCCCTTGCAATAAAAACACTCAGTCTCGGGCTTGGGTCCATTCTTTGGCTTCTTCCTGGCAGCTTGTTTACCGGGCGCGGCAACTCCCTTGCCCCCCTTCTTGAAGTCCTTCTTACCCTTGCCTTTCTTGAACTTAGTGGTTTTATTCACCATCAACACTTGATGTTCCTTTTTGACTTCTACCTCTGCTGATTTCAGCTTTGAATATACCTCAGGAATGGTCTTTTCCATCCCCTGCATATTGAAGTTCATCACAAAGCTCTTGTAGCTCGGTGGAAGCGACTGAAGGATTCTGTCAATGACCGCGTCATCCGGGAGATTAACTCCCAGCTGAGTCAAGCGGTCATGCAACCCAGACATTCTGAGTATGTGCTCACTAACAGAACTATTTTCCTCCATCTTACAGCTGAAGAACTTGTCGAAGACTTCATATCTCTCGACCCGGGCATGAGCTTGGAAAACCATTTTCAGCTCTTCGAACATCTCATATGTTCTGTGTCGCTCAAAATGCTTTTGGAGCCCCAGTTCTAAGCTGTAAAGCATGCCGCACTGAATGAGGGAGTAATCATCAGCACGTGTCTGCCAAGCGTTCATAACGTCTTGTTCTGCAGGGAAAGCAGGTGCTTCACCTAGCGGTGCTCGTAGGACATAATCTTTCTTGGCAGCTATGAGGATGATCCTCAGGTTCCGGACCCAGTCCGTATAGTTGCTACCATCATCTTTCAGCTTGGTTTTCTCTAGGAACGCGTTGAAGTTGAGGACAACGTTGGCCATTTGATCTACAAGACATATTGTAAAGATTTTAGACTAAGTTCATGATAATTAAGTTCATCTAATCAAATTATTTAATGAACTCCCACTCAGATAGACATCCCTCCAGTCATCTAAGTATAACATGATCCGAGTTAACTAGGCCGTGTCCGATCATCACGTGAGACGGACAAGTCAACATCGGTGAACATCTTCATGTTGATCGTATCTTCTATACGACTCATGCTCGACCTTTCGGTCTTCTGTGTTCCGAGGCCATGTCTGTACATGCTAGGCTCGTCAAGTCAACCTAAGTGTTTGCATGTGTAAATCTTTCTTACACCCGTTGTATGTGAACGTTGGAATCTATCACACCCGATCATCACGTGGTGCTTCGAAACAACGAACTGTCGCAACAGCGCACAGTTAGGGGGAACACTTTCTTGAAATTATTATGAGGGATCACCTTATTTACTACCGTCGTTCTAAGTAAACAAGATGCAAAAACATGATAAACATCACATGCAATCAAATAATAGTGACATGATATGGCCAATATCATATAGCTCCTTTGATCTTCATCTTGGGGCTCCATGATCATCTTGTCACCGGCATGACACCATGATCTCCATCATCATGATCTCCATCATCGTGTCTCCATGAAGTTGCTCGCCAACTATTACTTCTACTACTATGGCTAACACATTTAGCAATAAAGTAAAGTAATTTACATGACGTTTCTCAATGACACGCAGGTCATACAAAAAATAAAGACAACTCCTATGGCTCTTGCCGGTTGTCATACTCATCGACATGCATGTCGTGATTCCTATTACAAGAACATGATCTCATACATCACATATATCATTCATCACAACTTTGGCCATATCACATCACATGCCACTTGCTGCAAAAAACAAGTTAGACGTCCTCTAATTGTTGTTGCAAGTTTTACATGGCTGTAATAGGGTTCTAGCAAGAACGTTTTCTTACCTACGCCAAAACCACAACGTGAATTGCCAATTTCTATTTACCCTTCATAAGGACCCTGTTCATCGAATCCGATCCGACTAAAGTGGGAGAGACAAACACCCGCCAGCCACCTTATGCAACTAGTGCATGTCAGTCGGTGGAACCGGTCTCACGTAAGCGTACGTGTAAGGTTGGTCCGGGCCGCTTCATCCCACGATGCCGCCGAATCAAGATAATACTAGTAACGGCAAGCAAATTGACAATATCGACGCCCACAACTACTTTGTGTTCTACTCGTGCATAGTAACTACGCATAGACCTAGCTCATGATGCCACTGTTGGGGAACGTTGCAGAAAACAAAAAAAAATCCTACATTTCACCAAGATCAATATATGGAGTCAACTAGCAGCGAGAGGAGAGTGCATCTACATACCCTTGTAGATTGCAAGCGGAAGCGTTCAAGAGAACGGGGATGATGGAGTCGTACTCGCCGTGATCCAAATCACCGATGACCAAGTGCCGAACGGACAGCACCTCCGCGTTCAACACACGTACGGAGCGGATGACGTCTCCTCCTTCTTGATCCAGCAAGGGGGAAGGAGAGGTTGATGAAGATCCAGCAGCACGACGGCGTGGTGGTGGATGCAGCAGTGATCGCAGCAGGGCTTCGCCGAGCTTCTGCGAGAGGGAGAGGTGTAGCAGGGGAGAGGGAGGCGCCAAGACTTGAGGTGTTGCTGCCCTCCTTCCTCCCTTTATATAGGCCCCCTAGGGGGGTGCGCCGGCCCTAGGAGATGGGATCTACTAGGGGGGCGGCGGCCAAGGGGGTGGAGTACCCCCCAAGGCAAGTGGAGGCGCCCCCTCCCCTAGGGTTCCCAACCCTAGGCGCAGGGGGGGCAAGGGGGGCGCACCAGCCCACCAGGGGCTGGTTCCCCTCCCCACTTCAGCCCATGGGGCCCTCCGGGATGGGTGGCCCCACCCGGTGGACCCCCCGACCCTTCCGGTGGTCCCGGTACAATACCGGTGACCCCCGAAACTCTCCCGATGGCCGAAACTGCACTTCCTATATATAATTCTTCACCTCCGGACCATTCCGGAACTCCTCGTGGCGTTCGGGATATCATCCGGGACTCCGAACAACTTTCGGGTTACTGCATACTCATATCTCTACAACCCTAGCGTCACCGAACCTTAAGTGTGTAGACCCTACGGGTTCGGGAGACACGTAGACATGACCGTGACGGCTCTCAGGCCAATAACCAACAGCGGGATCTGGATACCCATGTTGGCTCCCACATGCTCCTCGATGATCTCATCGGATAAACCACGATGTCGAGGATTCAAGCAACCCCATATACAATTCCCTTTGTCAATCGGTACGTTACTTGCCCGAGACTCGATCGTCGGTGTCCCAATACCTTGTTTAGTCTCGTTACCGGCAAGTCACTTTACTCGTACCGTAATGCATGATCCCGTGATCAACCACTTGATCACTTTGAGCTCATTATGATGATGCATTACCGAGTAGGCCCAGAGATACCTCTCCGTCATACGGAGTGACAAATCCCAGTTTCGATTCGTGCCAACCCAACAGACACTTTCGGGGACACCTGTAATGTACCTTTATAGTCACCCAGTTACATTGTGACGTTTGGTACACCCAAAGCACTCCTACGGTATCCGGGAGTTGCACAATCTCATGGTCTAAGGAAATGTTGCTTGACATTCAGAAAAGCTACAGCAAACGAACTACACGAACTTTGAGCTAAGCTTAGGATTGGGTCTTGTCCATCACATCATTCTCCTAATGATGTGATCCCGTTATCAATGACATCCCCATGTCCATAGCCAGGAAACCATGACTATCTGTTGATCAACGAGCTAGTCAACTAGAGGCTCACTAGGGACACATTGTGGTCTATGTATTCACACATGTATTACAATTTCCGAATAATACAATTATAGCATGAATAATAGACAATTATCATGAACAAGGAAATATAATAATCATTTTATTATTGCCTCTAGGGCATATTTCCAACAGAATGATGTTCGAGTCGCGGTTAGCTTGGGGACACTGGTTGGGAAAACCGATCGAGAGGGTGGACATGCCCTTTACCCGAGCAAACGGGGTGGCCAGATTGCTTTTGAGTATTCTAGATATTGAGTATGTACCCGATGTGGTTAAGTGGACACATAAAGGCATGATATACAACCTCGAGATTGAGTTTGAGGACACCGATCTTTTCACTGAGGCCTTGGCAGGGAATGATGTTTATATGCTCGATAAGGATGATGGCTCGGGCAACAAGGAGGTGCGAGAGGATGATCGTGGGCGAGATTTGTCCAACATCCCGGGTTCCGCCACGCCGGCGACCGAGAAAGGGACTATACCATCCACTACGGCACCCATGAACACGTCGAGATTTGGGTCGTTTGAGCCTGTTTCTGCTCCTCCTAGACTATGGAGCGATCGGGTGGAGTGTGATGATTTGCTAGAGCACATGCTTCCTCCCCTGGATTTTGCTGCTACTGACACATCTGTGGGTGGGTGTTCGAATGAGTTTGTTGCTGAGATGACCTCGGTGGAGTGTGCACCGAATTCAGCGGCAGTGATCGGTCTGGGTTCTAAGCTTCGTCTCGATGGTGGGGAGGATCATGGGCAGGCGGCCCTCCGTTCCCCCACTCAAAGTGTTGCTTCACCGCCGGCGAGGAGTCCGGTGATGGCTAGCGAGGTGTTGGCCGTGCCGCGAGCCAGTTGAGGGGCCGGATCGGGAGGGGGCGTGGGAACGAGGCCTCCGCCCCTGCCTCTCCCATGGCGCCCTTGGTTGTGGCGGCTCCCGCAGGGTCCCCTGGCTCAGGGCGCTGGACGACGCCCACTCGGTGAGCTGCTTCACTGCAGGTGACGAGCCCGGCAACGGCTGGTTCGGTGATGGTCGTGCCACCATCCAGTGGGGGCCGGGTCAGGAGGGGGCGGGGTAGGTGGCCTCCGCCCCTACCTCTCCCTTGGCACCCTTGGATGGAGCGGTTCCCGCTGCGTCCCCTGGCTCCGGACGCTGGCTAATGCCACTGGGTGCGCCGAGAGCTTCACCGGTGCTTACGACGTCACGCGGCAGTACCCTGGCTACTTCAGCTCGGTTGAGCCCTGTTGGGGGTTGGGCAGGAGGCCTTACCCCAAACGGGGCCACTCGGGATGAGATCATTGCTTTTGGAGGGATCCTGGACTCTGTATCTGAAGGTCGACGGATGAGCTGTCGCCTCCAGGATCAGCCGGATGTTGATGACATGCAGCTAAGGTGCACTATGCGGGCGGCCAAGCTTCGTGACATTGAGGTCACTACTGGTATGTCGGTCAATACTTCCAACTCTATTTTGCATTTTTCTAATTATGAGATTATACATAATGCAAATCAGTTAGGAGTTTCACTAGATAGTAATGGTAGTGAAATCCCTAAATCTGTTAATGATATCCTAGATCTTGAAGCGGGGCGCGCTTTAGAAATGATTCGAAACTTAGCGGCTGTCAAACCCATGAACGATTCTGACATAGATGCATTGGGAGTTAGGATACTTGATAGTTTTTGTGCGGATCTTGCCCTTCACTGCCTGAGAAAGAGGAGGATGAATGCTCTATCTCCCCAAGGGATTCTACCCTTGTAGATGCTCAGGCGGTTAGGTCCACGGATCTTGGTTATGAGGACCAGGTGGAGGATCAAAAGAAGCCTAAGCGGAAGTGGAAACGAAAGATTTATCCAGCTTCGGCTGTGCATAGAAGTGCTAGGATTCATACCACTAAAAAAATTCATGATGAAATATGAGAGGAATCTTTTGGAATACTAGAGGTCTTACAGACTTGGTTAAAAGAAGGTTTCTACCAGATGCTTCTATCGAAAACAAGTTGGATTTTATCGCCCTCTACGAAACTGGAAGGGACAATTTCACCCCCTAGTTTCTTAGTACTTTATCGGGAGGTGTCAATTTCGATTGGCATTGCCTACCTCCGAGAGGAAGATCCGATGGGATTTTACTTGGGGTTAAATGCGATACGTTGGAAGTTCGGAATGTGTTCATGGGAGATTTTCGGTTAAGTTTTGGGTCAGATCGAAGGCCGATGGGTTTAATTGGGCTTTGGTGGCGGTGTATGGTGCCACGTAGCCAGAACTCAAACCAGATTTTCTGGCTGATCTTGTTCGTATTTGTGGTAGCGAGCACCTCCCCATTCTGGTTGGGGGCGATTTTAACATTATTCGAAGGAGGGAGGAAAAGAACAATGATAACTTTGACGGCAGATGGTCCTTTATGTTTAATACTATCATCGAAGGCTTGGGTCTTAGAGAGATAGAGCTTTCTGGTAGAAAATTCACTTGGGCCAATACGTTGCCAAACTCGACGTTTAAGAAGCTGGATCGTGTCCTCACTAGCGTCGAATGGGAGCAGAAGTTTGCCCTCGTAACAGTCCAAGCGTTATCGCGCGCGATCTCTGACCACGCCCCTTTGCTGGTTGACTCTGGCGAGGCAACACATGTGGGGAATAAAAACACTTTTTCTTTCAAATTAGCGTGGTTTGAAAGAGAAGGGTCCCTGTATCTAATAGCAAGAGAATGGGCTAGAGATTCGGGAGGGAGGTCGAATGTTGAAAGATGGCAGAATAAGATAAGGCACCTATGAAGTTTCTTACGTGGGTGGTCCAAGCATTTGAGTGGGATATATAAGGTCGAAAAGGAAAGGCTCCTTATACTTATTCAATCCCTAGATTTAAAAGCCGAGTCCTCCATTCTAGATACCAGGGAGCTGGAAACTAAAGTGGAGGCAGAAATGAGACTGAAAGAACTGCTTCGAGAGGAGGAATTGAAGTGGGCACTGCGAGCTAAAGTCCGCAAAATCGTCCAAGTGGATGACAACACTCAATTCTTTCATATGATTGCGAATGGAAAGCACTGAAAGAAGAGAATATTTCAGCTAGAGCAGGATGAGGGAACGATTTTAGGACAGGAAAACCTAAAATTATACATAACCAATTACTATAAGCAGCTGTTTGGGCCTCCGGAGGATAATTTTGTATCCTTGGATGAGTCCAGGATTGAGGATGTCCCTCAACTTGCTGCGGTTGAGAATGATATTTTGACTGCTCCATTTTCAGAGAAAGAGGGGTTTGAAGCAATTTCACAAATGAAGAACAATAAAGCTCCAGGGCCGGATGGTTTTCCGGCGGAGTTTTATAAGAAGTGTTGGCATATTATTGGGGGATTTGCTACCGATGTTCCATGATTTATTTTTTGGACAACTTTAGTTATTTCACTTGAATTTTGGAACGATCACTTTGCTTCCTAAGAAAACAGAGGCCGTGTGAGTCAAGCAGTTCAGGACGATCTCTCTTCTTAATGCCAGCTTCAAAAGTTGGGACTAATAGGCTTACGCAGATTGCGCATTCTGTGGTGCAGCCATCCCATACTGCTTTCATGAAATCCACATGAAAAAACTAGATGTGGTAGTTTTCAAAGTGGATTTTGAGAAAGCGTGCGATAAGGTCAAATGGCCATTTCTTCAACAGGCCTTGCGTATGAAAGGTTTCGATCATGTTTGGAGAAACCAGGTAGAATCTTTCACGTAAAAAGGGAGTGTTAGAATTAACGTGAATGATGACATATGTCATTACTTCCAGACACACAAAGGTCTGGGGCAAGGAGATCTGATGTCACCTATTCTGTTCAACATAGTGATCGATATGTTGACAATTCTAATAGGAAGGGCTAAGGATGTTGGCCAGGTAGGTGGCCTTGTTCCGCATTTAGTTGACGAAGGTGTGTCCATCCTACAATACACTGATGATACTATCATCTTCATGGAGCATGACTTGGCAAAAGTAAGGAACATGAAGCTGGTGTTATGCTTGTTCGAACGATTGACCGGGTTAAATATTAATTTCCATAAAAGCGAAATTTCCTATTTTGTAAGAGCTAAAGACGAACAAGACGCTTACAAACAATTGTTTGGATGCAAATTGGGGGCTTTACCCTTCACATACTTGGGTATAACAATCCACCATCGCAAGCTTACAAATAGAGAATGGAAGTGCATTTAGGATCAATTTGAGAAAAAAAAACTAAGCTGCTGGAAGGGCAAGCTTATGTCATATGGAGGCCGACTAACTCTTATTAACTCGGTTTTCATCAGTATGCCTATGTTTCTCTTGTCCTTTTTTGAGGTACCAGTTGGAATCCGAAAAAGGCTTTGTCGGAGTAAATGACCACGGGTAGCCTAGCCGGCTTCCCCTGGCATTTCAGAAAAAATACAGGCCAAACAAGCCTCCAAGCTTCCAGGACATGGGGCCGTCTTCCCCCAGCCGGCTACCTCTCAAGCCAGCTGCGCAAAGGCAGCCCAGCCCTGAAATCCTTGAGAAACAAGACCACGAGAAGGCTGACTTCCAGAAGCCGGCCATAAAAGGGCCGACTCCTAGGAGCCGGCCCCTCAGTAGGCGGCTAAGATCTTGCCCTCAGAGTCTGCACCCACATAACGGCGACAAGACAGGGTGTGGCTACAGTAAAGCCTGCCACCCCTGAATCCCGGTGCACGCATGGCAACAGTGCACCGTACGGGGCGGCAATCCCCGTCCCGCGCGGCACTGTTGCCACGATGATCGTGACGTCACCCACGGCGAGGGGTCAGTACGACCCGTGGGTGGCGGGCCCCCTCGGTCAGGGAGATCCCGAAGGCGGCCAGGCTTCCCACAGTCGGCCAAGGGTATGGCCGGCTTCCAATAGCCGGCCAGCTCTCTCCCTCCAAGGAGGTGCTTCATTAAGGAGACATGAGAAGGTAAGGCTACAGTGATGAGCCGCCTCGCGGCGGCACTGTAGCCATGCTTACCACGACAAAGCCATCGTCACCAGGGGCAAGGTAACAGTAACCAGCCACCGACGAGACCCCCAAGCGGTGGGGCCGGCCTGTCGGCCAAAGGGTCGGCAGCCAGTGGGCCCACCAGTCGGCGGAGAAGCCGGCGGGCGTAGACACAGACGGCTGGGGCCCACGCCCAGCTGGATTACCATTGTACCCCTGGGGGTAGGCCTATATAAACCCCCCAGGGTTCCCATGCAGAGGAAGATCACTCTTTGATAGATTTTAGACACCACAAGGAGAAGAGGAGCGGGCTAGCCTGGCCCTCCCTCAACCTTTCACCGAACAGCTCAAGGAGCATTCTGTAGCAACCCACCGAGCTAGTGATCATGCGGAGACCCCGCAGAGCAGCATTAGGGGTGTTATCTCCACGGAAAGCCCTGAAGCTGGGTAAGATTCACCGGCGTGCATGTCTTCGCCTTATCCCGTTTCCAGGCACCGGCGATGTTTTATTGGCTCCCACAATGATAAGCCATCCATTGGCATATGTCGCACCAACCACCCAACATTTGGCGCCCACCATGGGGCCAGGTGCACTGTCGTCCGGAGACCTGCTCTGGACGGGAACCCTCTTCCTTCCCAACGTGCGTAGCCTGCCTGGCTCACCCGATGGCGCTTGCCCCGACGCACTGCAAGACGTCACCGACGCCTGCGCGGCGAGCTGCCTCGCCGATCTTCTTGGCGAGGCTCGCATCTCTGACGAGCCCGCATCCGACGCGGGCACAGACTGCCCCGAGAGCCACCTCGTCAGCCTCCTCGATCAACTCCACGTCTCCGGCGAGCTTGCCGCGGACTTGGAGTTTGTTGGCTCCACTGACCCGATGCTTGTCGACTCCGACACGGCATCCCTTGACGCCTTCCCCACCAACGTGGTGGTCATCAACGACCCTCTTCCTCAAGCCGACAGCAGCGGCAGTGCCAGTACCGAGGTGCTGGTTATCAGCCACGGTGCCTCCTCAGGCAAAAACGCCCACGACACTCTGCAGGTGGCGCTGCATGACTTGTCCGTCACCGTCCCGGCCGACGCGGACGCCAAGACATTGGAGGCGCGCCGCCTTGCCCTCGTTGCGGAGGGCCAGAGGCTCGCCACCATGAGACGCCTCACTGAGGCTCACTAGCGTGAGGTCGACTGAGCTGCCTTCGACACGCCGCCTCCCAACGGGCCGAGCCGTGTCGGTATCATCAAGAAACACGGCGCGGCTATCGCCGACATGCTGGGAGCAGACCGCCCAGTCTATGCCACGCCTCTCGAGAACTTGCGCGCCGCCCAGGCGGCCGCAGACGAGTTGAATGGGCTGGGGCCTGATGAGCTCCCTTACATGACCAGACGCATCCAGCAACTTATCGACGCGGCCACAGAGCGGCATGAAGCTGGCGTCCGCGCTGAGAGTCCTCCCCCGCGCTGAGAGCACGACACGACGTCCCAAACACCGACCACGGGCAACACCCGCGCAAGAAAAGAAAAGGAGCCAGCTGCCAGCCGTAGCCAGACTCGAATCTCCATCGAGCGTGACGCCGAGGGCCGCCCTCGAGCCGTGGAGTGGCGGGGCAACCCTCCTCCTCCTCCGCCTCATGGGGAGTGATACCCTACCCCGCCGCCTGTCACGCACCTGACTCTCAGCGGCCGGCTGGGTCGTCGCAAAGGAGTCGGGGAGAATGATGCCCGCCACCGGATCGACCGCCTTGCGTGATCCTTGGCCCTGGAAGAAGAAGATGATGTCGGCACGTCTTGCTTTGGCCCCCGCATCCGCAACGAGCCCTTCCCCAAAGGGTTCTCGCTCCCAAGAGACACGCCCAAGTACAACGGCTCCGTGAAGCCGGAAGATTGGTTGATCGACTACTCCACCGCGGTTAGCATCGCAAACGGCAACAGGCGTGTTGCCATAAAATATGTGCCCCTCATGCTCCAAGGCACGACGCGCACCTGGCTTAACAGCCTCAAGCCTTACAGTGTCAACAGCTGGCTAGACTTCACTGAAGCCTTCATACGCAACTTCACCAGCACCTACAAGCGGGCTCCTAAGCCCCGACAGCTCTCCTTGTGCGTCCAAGGGCCCAACGAATCGACTCGTGACTACCTCATGCGGTGGGCCGAGCTCCGCAACTCCTGCGAGGGAGTGCATGAGGTCCAAGCTATAGAGTACTTCACCGCTGGGTGCCGAGAAGGCACCCTCCTCAAGCACCGACTCCTCTGTGACGAGCCGACTACGCTTGATGAGCTACTGGTCATAGCTGATAAATACGCCACGGCTTATTCCTAGATGAAGACCGAGCTCCGAGTAGACACCTCCGGGAAGGTGCTCGCTCTGAGTCTCAAGACGCCGGCTGGAGAATCCAGCCGACGCCCGCACCAGAATGACAACAAGCGCAAGGCTCCCCTGCCGCCTTCCACTAGTCGGCAGGTGGCCACAGTCGAAGACGAACAACCCGAAGGATGGCCCGCACCCAAGAAGCAGAAGGGCGGCAGGCCGGCTTGGCAGCCGACTTTCTCCTACGAGCAAGCACTTGATGCCCCTGCAAGTTTCACAGCGGCGCAAAGCCTTCAAACCACATGACCAGAAAATGCCATTGGCTCACTCGGATCTCCAAAGGTGAGGGGATGGCGCCACCTCCGCCTGCTGGTCCGCCACCTTCGGCTCCTCCGCAGCCGGCCGCTCGACCAGTGGTCGGGGCAGTTCAAGACGAGTACCTCAACAAGCATGCCGCCTACGTCGTCTTCACCAGCCAGCCAGAAGATCGGCGTAGCCGGCACCGACAACACCAAGAAGTCAACGCAGACGCCTCCAACAACCCAGAATTCATGCACTGGTCAGAAAGGCCTATTAGCTGGAGCCGGACAGGTCACCCAGAGGTGATGCCGTCTCCCGGCTCCTACGC
Source organism: Triticum dicoccoides (assembly GCF_002162155.2). NCBI lineage: Eukaryota > Viridiplantae > Streptophyta > Magnoliopsida > Poales > Poaceae > Triticum > Triticum dicoccoides. The sequence goes on along the minus strand of NC_041382.1, from coordinate 178,528,005 downwards.
ATTGGTTCTGGATGCCACCCTCGCTACGGAAAGGCGAGCCGCCCGTTTCTCCTGTGTGCTGATAGATGGTGGGAGCAGCATCAATATCCTATACCGCGACACCATGGAGAAGCTGAGCATCAAGACAAAGCAGCTCATGCCCAGCCGGACTGTGTTCCATGGCATCGTACCCGGCTTGTCCTGCTCCCCAATCGGCAAGATCAAGATAGATGTCCTCTTCGGGGACAAGGATCATTTCCACCGAGAAGCGGTGTGGTTTGAAGTGGTGGATCTAGAGAGCCCTTAACACGCGTTGCTTGGCCGACCTGCCCTGGCCAAGTTCATGGATGTACCCCACTACGCCTACCTCAAGATGAAGATACCAAGTTCCAAGGGCATCATCACCATAGCCGGAGACTACAAGAAATCCTCCGAGTGCGCGGCTGCCAGCAGCCGGCTGGCCGAGTCCCTTGTAATTGCTGAAGAGAAGAAGATACTGGACCGAGTCGTGGCCATGACCGGCAAGCAGCCGACCCTGTCCCCCGACCCCAAGGAGTGTGGTGCCCAAGGTTCCTTTCAGCCGGCCAAAGAAACAAAGAGGGTACCTCTGGACCCAGATCACCCAGAAAGGTTTGCCACCATCGGGGCAAACCTGGACAGCAAATAGGAAGGCGAGCTCGCCGATTTCCTCCGTGAGAATCGGGACATTTTCGCATGGTCCCCCAAGGACATGCCGGGTGTGCCGAAGGAATTCACCGAACACAAGCTACATGTCCGAGAAGGTGCGAAACCAGTCAAACAGCCTCTCCGCCGACTATCGAAGGAGAAGAGAAGGATTGTGGGAGAAGAGATAGCCCGACTTCTGGCAGCCGGCTTCATTATGGAAGTTTTCTTCCCAGAATGGCTCGCCAACCCGGTCCTCGTGCTGAAGAAAAACAACAAGTGGCGCATGTGTATAGACTACACTAGCCTCAACAAGGCTTGCCCCAAAGATCCATTTGCCTTGCCAAGGATTGATCAAGTAATAGACTCCACAGCCGGATGCGAGCTGTTGAGCTTCTTGGATGCTTACTTAGGCTACCACCAGATAAAGCCGGATCCAGCTGACCGCCTGAAAACTACCTTCATCACACCATTCGGAGCCTTCTGCTACCTGACTATGACATTCGGCTTGAGAAATGTCGGTGCCACTTTTCAGCGTTGCATGCAGAAATGCCTCCTCAAGCAGCTCGGCAGAAATGCTCACGTCTATGTAGACGATATTGTGGTGAAGACGGAGAAGCGCGGCACCTTGCTGGAAGACCTCAGAGAAACATTTGAAAACTTGCGCCGATTCCAAATCAAGCTCAATCCCGAGAAATGCGTGTTCGGAGTACAAGCCGGCCAGCTCCTAGGCTTCCTGGTCTCCGAACGCGGCATCGAGTGCAACCCAATAAAGATCAAGGCCATAGAGAGAATGGAGATTCCCACCAAGCTGCGGGATGTCCAGAAGTTCACCGGATGCTTGGCTTCCCTGAACCGCTTCATCAGCCGGCTCGGAGAGAAGGTCCTCCCCCTCTACCGACTCATGAAGAAGTCCACTCATTTCGAGTGGAACGACCAGGCGGACCAAGCCTTCCACGAGCTAAAGAAGATGCTGACCACGCCGCCTGTCTTGGCGGCACCGGCTGAAAAGGAGCCCATGCTCCTTTACATTGCCGCTGCTAGCCGGGTGGTCAGCACTGTCATCGTAGTCCAACGCCCAGAAGAAGGCCGGGCTCAGCCGGTTCAGAGGCCGGTGTATTATTTAAGAGAAGTCTTATCCACCTCGAAGCAGAACTACCCACACTACCAGAAGATGTGCTATGGTGTGTACTTCACCGCCAAGAAGCTCAAGCCCTATTTTCAAGAGCACCCCATTACAGTCGTATGTACTGCCCCGCTTGCCGAGATCCTAGGCAGCCGGGATGCATCTGGCCGAGTGGCCAAATGGGCCATTGAGCTGGCCCCCTACGCGATCTTCTACCAGCCCCGCACCGCCATTAACTCCCAGGCACTGGCCGACTTCCTCGTCAATTGGGCCGAAACCCAATACCTGCCACCGGCTTCCGACTCCACTCACTGGCGGATGCACTTTGATGGGTCCAAGATGCACACCGGCTTGGGAGCCGGCATCGTCCTCACCTCTCCCAAGGGCGACAAGCTCAAGTATACATTGCAAATTCATTTTGCCGCCTCCAACAATGTGGCCGAGTACGAGGCACTCATACACGGGCTCCAGCTAGCCAAAGAACTCGGCATCCGCCGGATCTTGTGCTATGGTGACTCGGATTTGGTGGTCCAACAGTCATCCGGTGATTGGGACGCCAAAGACGCAAACATGGCGAGCTATCGTTTCCTCGTCCAGCAAATCAGTGGATATTTTGAGGGATGTGAGTTCCTTCATGTACCACGTGCCGACAACATGCAAGCGGATGCCCTGGCACGAGTAGGATCCACTCGGCAAGCCATACCAGCCGGCGTTTCTCTCCACCGACTCCTCAAGCCGTCCATCAAGCCGTCTCCAGAATCTGATTCCATCTTCGTGCCGCCTAACCCCAACGCAGTCGGATCCGACTTGGGAAACCAAGCAGGCGGCGCGGGGACTCCAACAGGCGGCCCGGGGACTGCCATAGTCGCACCCGGCCCGGGGAATTCGGAACTCGGCGCGGGGACTCCAACAGGCGGCTCGGGGACTGCCATAGTCGCACCCGGCCCGGGGAATTCGGAACTCGGCCCGGGGACTACTGCAGCCGGCCCGGGGACTACATCAACACAACAGGCAATGGCCGACTCCGACCCCAACTCTTCACTACCCAGCCCACCCGCCCCTATCACAGTGGCAGTCCTGACAATAGAAGAAGTCACAGCTCCATCCTGGGCCCAGCCCATCCTCAACTTCTTAGTAAACAGAGAGCTGCCCACCAACGAGATCTCGGCAAGACAAGTTCAATGCCGAGCCGGAGCCTACACAATCGTCAACAAAGAGCTTGTTAGGCGGAGCGTCACTGGAGTCTTCCAGCGCTGCGTCGAACCAGAGAAGGGCACAACAATCCTCAGGGACATCCACCAAGGCGAATGCGGCCACCACGCAGCCTCAAGATCACTCGTCGCCAAGGCTTTTCGCCACGGATTTTTCTGGCCGACTGCCTTGGAAGACGCCAAGGAACTAGTCAAAAACTGCAAAGGGTGCCAAGTTTTCAGCTCCAAGCAACACCTGCCGGCTTCTGCACTCAAGACCATCCCCCTCACCTGGCCCTTTGCCGTCTGGGGGCTGGACATGGTGGGCCCGTTCAAGATGGCACGCGGCGGCATGACACATCTGCTCGTCGTTGTGGACAAATTTACCAAGTGGATTGAGGCGAAGCCGATCAAAAAGCTGAATGGGCCGGCTGTCGTCACATTCATCACAGACATTATAACCCGGTATGGCCTACCGCATAGCATCATCACTGACAACGGCACAAATTTTGCAAAGGGAGCACTGGCATGTTTCTGCGCAACACGCGACATCCGACTGGACCTAGCGTCCGTTGCCCACCCGCAGTCAAACGGCCAGGTCAAGCGAGCAAACGGCCTCATCCTCTCCAGCATCAAGCCCCGACTGGTCATGCCACTGGAGCGTTCGGCCGGCTGCTGGCTCGACGAGCTGCCGGCCGTCCTCTGGAGTTTGCGCACTACCCCAAACAGATCGACCGGCTTCACCCCTTTTTTCCTTGTATATGGTGCCAAGGACGTCATCCCAACTGACATCGAGTTCGACTCGCCTCGGGTCAACATGTACACGGAGGCGGAAGCCAAGGAAGCACGAGAAGATGGTGTCGACCTGCTGGAAGAGGGCCGGTTGTTAGCTCTCAGTCGGTCCGCCATCTATCAGCAGGTTCTGCGCCGCTACCACAGCCGGAAGGTCAAGCCAAGATCTTTCCAAGAGGGCGACCTTGTGCTCCGGGTGATCCAGCGAACAACCGGCCAGCACAAGCTCTCAGCCCCTTGGGAGGGCCCCTTCATCATCAGCAGAGATTTAGGCAACGACTCCTACTACCTAATCGACGTGCAGAAGCCGAAGGCACGCAAGAGAGACGATTCCGGCAAGGAGTCGGACCGACCGTGGAACGCCAATCTCCTCCGAAGATTTTACAGTTAAAAAGCAGTACGTAGCACGCTACCTTTTGTACTAAGTACGAGACAAGGGGTGCCCCGAGGAGTACTCGGGGACTACCCTCTTTTATCTATGAAAGATGAGTATCACGCATACGATTATGTTGCTACACTTCCTTTCTTCGTCCGGCACCGGGTTCGACCAGTCGGCCTGGGGACTTGCCGCCTCAAGTTATATCTGAAGTTCCACCTACAGCCAAACAAGTAGTGTGCCGGCACCCAAGCCCCCTCTTGCCAAAAGTCGCAGCTCAAAGAAACGACTGTCCGACTGGCAAGAGCCAAGGGCAGGAAAGGATGCCCACGCGAAAAAATGGCTAAGGACTTACGAACTTATATAACACGAGCCGGCCTCCCACCCCGACAGCCGACTACTAGAGCAGTCGGCTGGCCGACTTCCCGCTCACCTTGTTGCAATCTGAGAAAGCTCAAGTACTTGCCTTCCCAAAAACGACCAAGTCCTTCTCCGGCCACAGGCTGTAGAGCAGCTGTCCGGCTGGGAAGGCGGCGGCCAAGGGAAGGCGGCAAAGGAAAAAGGCAAAGGATAAAAAGCAAACATAAGCGGAAGCCAAACACATGCATAATATTTACACAGAAGACCTTCGAAAGGCCAGCATTCAACATAGTCTGAATACACCCCCAGTGGGTGGAACTGCACAAATTTAAAGATTGTTCAAAGAAGTAACAAGCAGGAAAGCTAGGACGGCGGATCAAGCCAGGGGAGCAACAGGCGAGTGGGGCAGGTTGGCGGAGTCAGCCGTGCCGGCTGGAGGAGTGACCGGCTGGCGAGTCTCGGCATCGTTGCTAGAAGCACGATCGGGCTGAGGTGGGCTGGTCGCTTCACCATCCGGCGCAGCGTCTTCATCATCCTCTCCCTCTTCCTCTTCGCCCTCATCACTGGAGGCAATCTCCTCCGCCGAGTCCTCACCTTCAGTCGGGTTCTGCCCGAACCACTCCTTCGGCTGAGCGACGCCGGCGTCATGCACCTCAGGAGCAAAGGCGCTGGTATCGGTATACTCGGCGATCGCCGAGGCACGCTGGATGATAGCCGGCCGCACCGCCTCTAGCTCCTCGTCAGCCTCCTGCCTCCAGGTGCTCAGCTGGTCCAAGTTCAGCCCAGGATACCAAGCCCGGACGAACTCCAAAGCCCGCCCAGTGTCGGAGCGGGCCGCTGACGCCTTCCAAGCCTCGAAGCGGCCGACTGCGACCTCCAGCCAGTCGGCAGTCCGACTTGGGGTGCGCGGAATCACCTCGCCGGGCCAGAGGGCGGCCAACACTTGCGCTCCGGCGCGCTGAAGACGGCGGAGCATGCGATGGGCCGGCTGCAGGCGGGCTTGAAGCCCCAGAAGCTGCTCCTCAAGTGACCGGCTGGCATTCGGCACAATCTCGGCCTCCGCCTGCCGCCGTGTGTCGCGGTAGGCCTCGATGGCTTGGGTGGCGGCGGCTGAGTAGCCGGGGAAGTAATCTGCGCAAAGAGGATAGCAGTGACACAAAATCAAAAAATCAATCAGATAGTAGAAGGCAGCCAAGGAAGCAAACAAGAAGGCGGCCTACCGTCAATCAAGTCTTCCACCCGGCTGTAGCCTTGGCTCAGCGCCTGCCTCATCTCGGCCCAGTTTGCTTCCTCGGTCTCATACTCGGCTTTGAGGGTGGCCTCGCTGTCCTGCGCCGCCTTCAGGGCCGCCCTGTGGCTCTCCTCCTGGTCGGCCAACCTCTTGGCCAGGTGGTCACGCTCTTGAGCCAGGGCAATGCACTCAGCCTCCTTGGCACGAAGGGCGGTTTGGGCTCCGCTCAGCTGGCTCCTCAAGTCGGCATTGGCCCCTGCAATATAAAGAAATAAGTCGTCAGGAAAAGATCCGAACCGACTACTCGGTAGTCGGCCGGAATCTTGGGGACTACACCCAGTGGGTGCGCTGACGCGCCTCCACTTAAAAGAAAAGCGGAGCGCTTACTCCGGCTCTTGATCAGATCAGTGGCTTTCTGATTCAACTCCTGGGCCTGGGAGTTGAAGGCGGCCACGCGGAGGTTATGGTACTCCTGTAGAGAAGACAAGGGACGTGAGTAAGAACAAGATGGCAATCAAGCTTTCCAATAAGTTCCAAGCCGCCTGCTCAGCAGCCGGCTCGGAACTCGGGGACTACACCCAGTGGGTGTGCTGACGCGCCCCCATAGAAGAAATTAAAAAGCAATCAAAGGAGCAGGAGGACTCACCCGAATAACCGACCGCGTCGTGAGAAACTCCTGGGTGTACTGCTTCAGCGCGGTGGCTTGGGCCTGAAGCCGGCTCCGGACGTCCTACGCTGCCACATTCAGCATAGCTGTCCCGCCGCCCGGCGTCCACCCGGACGAGCTATCGCTGGCCGCTTCTAGGTCCTGGGCAGACGAGCCGGCGTCCACGGTCTTCTGCGCGTCCGACGCTGAAGTCGCCTTCCCCGCGCGCCGGTGAAGTGGTGATGAGATCACAAGATCCCCTCCCACGGTCGGCTCGCCCCTAGCCGGCCGCGCTAGCGGCACTTCAGGCCGGCCTCCTCGGCCCGCTACAGTCGGCGGCGATGGCGCCGTCTCCCTCTCCATCTTCGGCTGGCCACGGCCGGCTTCCTCCAACGGGGGCACAGGGGTGTCAGGAGCCGCGGCACGGAGGGGAATGACGAACTGCGGAGGCTGGTTCTGCAGGGCCTCCACCTCCCTCTCCGCGTATGTGGCCTCCGCCTGGGCCTTGGCGGCTGCGACAGCTTGCGCCTCCGCCGATTTCTGCTCCGCCTCCCGAGCCGCCCTCCGCTCCTCCGCCTCCCGCTCCTCTCGCGCTTCCCGTGTGTTCCGCTCCGTCGCCTCTAGGAGGTCGGCGCGGGGATCTACCCGGCGCGAGTTTGAAGACCCTCCTACGGCTCCGACTATGGAGGCGGCTGGGACTCGCCCAAGGGAAAGAGGGGCCCTGTTTGATAAATTGAGAAAAAAGGGTTTGGAAAAACATCAACCGAAGAAGAAGAAAAAAGAAAGGCATAAGAACAGCAACACTTACGCTGAGACCGCGTGCGACTGCTTCACCACCTTGCGGAAGCGGGCTGCCTTCGCGGCCGCCTCGTCCCGTTTGGTCACCGCCGCGGTACTCTTGGGCTTCTTCGGCCGACTAACGAAGTGGGTCGACGCGGCCCGGTGCTTCTGCGCGCCGCCCTGGGCAGTCGGCCCGGTGGATGGGCCCGCACCATGGTGCTCGGGCGCCGGTCGGCGGCGCGCGATGACTTCGGCCTCGTCATCATCTGGCCAGTCCTCGAAGCCGGCCCCGAGCCTGGACCCGCCTGTGTCGCTGCCTTCCCCCGCGATGTCATCCTCCATGGCGGCCGCCCCCAGGTTTGGGTCGTCTACATCGTCCATTATACGATCGGGGAGGAACTGGCGTTCCACCCCTGCGGCCCCGTCCAATGGCGGAAGCATGGGGTTCTGCCAATGAAAGGCCAGCTGGTCAGGAGTCGGCCACCATGAACTCGGCAACGAGCAAAGAGGAAGCGAAACTTACCACCGGCGGAGGATTGGCGCGAGAGTACGGCACCTTGCCATACTGCCACTCCTCGGTGAGCTTGCAGTTAGAAATGTAGTTCATCATGTAAGACACCTCGGCGTGAGGCATCTCCTTGGTGCTTAGCCGGCACGGGTCGAAATGGCCGCTCATCTGGCAAATCATATGAGGTCGGCCCTGGAGCGGAAGCACCCGGCGCTCCACGAAGGCGGCCACCGGGTCGGTCCCGGACAGACCCTCCGACTGGATCATCACCCGGAGCTGGGCAACAGAGGCGGACCCGCCCGAAGACAGCGACCTGGACCGGAAGGACCATGAAGGCTGCCTCCCAGCCGGCGGGCCGGCTATGTAAGCCGGTAGGTTGACGAAGTCGCCTTGTGGAGCAATATTCTTCACGTAGAAGTAGGACTTCTGCCAGAGCTTCACCGACTGGATCAGCGGGATGAGCGGAAACGGGTTGTTGTCGATCGCCCTCTGCATAGCGATGAAGACACCACATGGGGCGGGCACGCCCGCGACAACGGTGCCGAGCTTGCATTGAAATAACTCTCCCCATAGTTCAAGATTGGGGAGGATGCCGAGAAAATCCTCGCACAGGGTGACGAAGGCCGACAACAGCATCACCGCGTTGGGAGTGAGGTGATGCGGCTGGAGATAAAATTCAAGGAACGAGCGGAGGAACCCGCTCGCCGGCAGGCCGAAGCCGCGCAGGCAGTGCGAGCGGAAGATCACCCGCTCATCCTCTTCTGGCGCCGGCGAGATCTTCCTCTCCGGCGCGAGGCGGACCCGTACGAGATCCGCGCCCGGCAACCGCCGCGTCCGACGGAGGAAGTCGACGTGGTCGTCATGGACATTGGAGCCGTCCCAGGAGCTCGACAACGCCATGGGGACGGCGCGGCGGCGAGGAAGGTACGACGAAAGGAGGGCGCACGACCCAGCTGCAACGAAGCGGCGGCGAGCTAAGAAGATTGGCAGGAAGGCCGAGCGGCGGCAGGTGGCTGTCGTGACGAGAGGAGGAAGAAGAAGGAGGGGGCGGAGCGAGGGAGAGCGCGCGAGCGTTTTGGCGCTCCCCTCCTCTACCCCTACTTATAGCCTCGTGCGGCGAAGCCGAGGAGGCAGGACGTGGGGGGATGTGGGATTAACTGCACCCACTCCCCCACACCCCGCGATTATTGCGCCATTACGGCGTGGGGAAACCGCCACTTGGGCGCGCGCGGTCCGTCCAGGCCGCAGAAGATCCGAGCGTGGGCCGAGGTCCTGTAGTGGCGGGACCCAAACTGCGGCAGCGTCCTGTCGCGCGCGTGGGCTGGCAGGCCCCTCCAGCCGGAGGATGCCACGTGGCGCGCGGACGATGAGCGGTCAGGTCACAGCCGGACTCACGCGCCGACTGGCGCCCGCCTTCAAACTTCGAGATCTCTAAGAGACGACGCGCCTAGTCAAAACCGGCTTCCGGTTCCCGGCTCCTCAAGATAGTAAGCTGACTGGGCTCCTCAACTTTTTTCTGCCTCGGAGCCCAACCAGCTTCGGGGACTACTGTCGGAGTAAATGACCACGGGTAGCCTAACCGGCTTCCCTTGGCACTTCAGAAAAATTACAGGCCGAACAAGCCTCCAAGCTTCCAGGACATGGGGCCGTCTTCCCCCAGCTGGCTACCTCTCAAGTCGGCTGCGCAAAGGCAGCCCAACCCTAAAATCCTTGAGAAACAAGACCACGAGAAGGCCGACTTCTAGAAGCCGGCCATAAAAGGGCCGACTCCCAGGAGCCGGCCCCTCAGCAGGCGACTAAGATCTTGCTCTCAAAGTCTGTACCCACATAACGGCGACAAGACGGGGCGTGGCTACAGTAAAGCCTGCCACCCCCGAATCCCGGTGCACGCATGGCAACAGTGCACCGTACGGGGCGGCCATCCCCGTCCGGCGCGGCACTGTTGCCACGATGATCGTGACGTCACCCACGACGAGGGGTCAATACGACCCGTGGGTGGTGGGCCACCTCGGTCAGGGAGATCCCAAAGGCGGCCAGGCTTCCCACAGTCGGCCAAGGGTATGGCCGGCTTCCAACAGTCGGCCAGCTCTCTCCCTCCAAGGAGGTGCTTCATTAAGGAGACAAGAGAAGGTAAGGCTACAGTGATGAGCCGCCTCGCGGTGGCACTGTAGCCATGCTTACCACGACAAAGCCATCGTTACCAGGGGCAAGGTAACAGTAACCAGCCCCCGACAAGACCCCCGAGCGGTGGGGCCGGCCTGTCGGCCAAAGGGTCAGCAGCCGGCGGGCCCACCAGTCGGCGGAGAAGCCGGCGGGCATAGACACGGACGGCTGGGGCCCACGCCCAGCCGTATTACCATTGTACCCCTGGGGGGTAGGCCTATATAAACCCCCCAGGGTTCCCATGCAGAGGGAGATCACTCTTTGATAGATTTTAGACACCACAAGGAGAAGAGGAGCGGGCTAGCCTGGCCCTCCCTCAACCTTTCACCGAACAGCTCAAGGAGCATTCTGTAGCAACCCACCGAGCTAGTGATCATGCGGAGACCCCGTAGAGCAGCATTAGGGGTGTTATCTCCATGGAGAGCCCTGAAGCTGGGTAAGATTCGCCGGCGTGCATGTCTTCGCCTTATCCCGTTTCCAGGCACCGGCGATGTTTTATTGGCTCCCATAATGATAAGCCATCCATTGGCATATGTCGCACCAACCACCCGACAGGCTTGATTTCTATCCATCGCGCTTCTTCTGGCAGAGCGATGAACTAAAATGAAAGTATAGACTCGCTAAATGGGACATCATCTGTAGGCCGAAAGAGCAAGGGGGCCTCGGCATTGAAAATTTAGAGGTGAAGAACATATGTCTTCTCAGAAAATGGTTGTATAAGCTATCTGTAGAGACGGATGCCACTTAGGCTCAGATTCTCCATAATAAGTACCTTCATTCCAAAACCTTGTCCTAGGTGACGGTGAGGCCGACTGACATGCCTTTTTGGAAAGGACTGATGAGAGTAAAATCAGTCTTTTTCAACAGGACAAAGTTTATAGTTGGAAATGGTACTACCACAAGATTCTGGGAGGATACCTGGCTAGGGGAGATGCCCGTTGCAATCCAATACCCTTCTCTCTTTAGTATTGTTCAACGAAGAGACGCTTACGTTGCAACAGTACTACAGTCCATTCCTCTCAATATTCATTTCAGGAGGACGCTATAGGGAAACCGTTGGGAAGCCTGGCTCCATCTCCTAAGAAGATTGATGGATGTTCAGCTATCTCAACAGCCCGATCAGTTGTGCTGGAAACTAACTAAGAAGGGAGAGTTTTCGGTTAAATCCATGTATTTGGACGTTATCAACTCTAGCTCTATTCCTCATTCGAAACATGTTTGGAAAGTCAAAGTACCTTTGAAAATTGAAGTGTTTATGTGGTTTGTCCATAAACAAGTCATTTTGACTAAGGATAACTTGGCAAAACGCAACTGGACAGGATCTACAAGATGTAGCTTCTGTGATCGTGATGAATCCATCAAACACCTCTTTCTTGACTGTCCTTTGGCAAAAAAATTGTGGCGGTCAGTTCATATAGCATTTAATATTACTCCTCCGAATACTATCAGCACGTTATTTGAGACGTGGCTAGACGGGATAGATTCGGAAACAGCGAGACACATCCGTGTAGGAGTATGTGCTTTATTATGGGCGGTATGGAACTGCAGAAACGATTTGTTTTTTAATAAAACAACAAATATTCATTTCTTGCATGTTATTTTCTGAGCCACAGCACTAATCCGTATGTGGTCGCTACTCACTCCGACGGAGGCCGGTGAGCACTTGGTTACTGGATCTATCCGATGAGAGACGCTAGCACGGGTTATCTTCAACCGGTTTGGATGGCGGTCATGTAACAGGATAGGCATTTAATGTTCCTATCTTTTTTTATGCCGTCCGGTTGTGGCTTTCCTGTATTTTATTTGCTCTTTGTGAGCCTTTTTTCCGTTCTTTTTTGAGACCTGAAGACTTATGTTGAACCTTTTGCATATTAATAATATGGCCCTATGCATCATTCTGATGCGGAGACCGGGGATCAACCCCCTTTTTCGAAAAGAAAAAAAAACATCGCAGGCTAGCGGCAAGGATGGCACGACGCGCGCACCCCTATGAGCGCTCCCTCCTCGATCCACCAGCGGAGAGCGTACTGTAAAAACCACGTTTGCCGTGACACCGCGCGCTAAACAGACGAAATATCGTCCGTTATATGTAAATTATGTCCGAACTTAAGTAAGTTACATCATGTTTGCATGAAATTCGCCCCGTTTGATCAAATTCGATTTGAAATGTAAGAGGACAACATTGGATAATCGGTCTCGTCTCATTGGACCCGTTCGATACGGTGTCCGTTTGAGGGGTCCATGTTGAAGATGTCCTAAGCCCCCCTAACTTTAAGGAGATAACTCATTCCACCTATCTCACCGATATTTCTTGATTCATCATCACATTACCAGAAAATCTGAATATAAAGTAGTTTACCAGAAAATCTGAATATAAAGTAGTCCAATCTCTAAAGGACCCCTTTCGGTAAGTGAAAAAAAAGATAACATGTGTAAAACCAAACCATACTTACTTAGGATGGAATTGATCGAAACAAATCGCCCCCATTAGGGCATCTCCAGCCGTTGGCCCCCCAGGGGGCGCCTAAAATCGCCGCCTGGGGGTGAGCCGGCGCAAAAATTGGGCCTGGGGGCGAGTTGGTCCCCAGCCGCCGGCCCCAGGGCCGCCCCCAGGAACGTTTTAAAATAAAAGAAGTTCGGCGAAGTTCGGCTTAAGCATGATGAAATTCGGCCAAACATGATAAATTTCGGCCAAACACGATAAATTTCGGCACATTTCGGCGAAGTTCACGGATTTTCATTACATAGCTCATATACATAAACTAATCTAAAGGAAAAACTGGCTGAAGTCGCCGCCGCCATCGTCGTCGGCGGCCTTCTCCTCCTTGACGCGGGCGCCCCTGCTGGACCCCTGCCCGGCGTCGCCATGGCGGACTGGTGGCGGCGCATCGTCGTCGTCGTCATCGCTGTCGCAGATGACGACAACTCTGCCTTCGTCGTGGCCGCGTCGACGCTCCACGAAGCGAAGCAGGGCGGCGCGCTGGCGCTCCTTCGCCTTCTCCAGGCGCTCCTTCTCCATAGCTATGGAGTCCCTGCGCGCCCATTCCAGGGCCACGTCGTCGTCGTCGTCGAGCTCCGTCGTCACCGGCGCGGCCGGCTCCTTCTTCACCGGCGGGAGCCCCGGCTCCGTCTTCACCGGCGCGAGCCCCGGCTCCGTCTTTGGCTTGACGAAGCGCAGAGGAGGAGCCGACGAGCAGGCGCGCCGGCCGCCCTCGTTGATGAGATGTCGGCGCTGCGAGTGCGCCGGCCGAGCGGCATCTCCGCCGCGGGCTCGGCCTTGACGCCGAGCAGGGCCGGAGTGCCGGAGGAGTGCGATGAAGATCGGGAGGAGGAAGAAGAGGAGGAGGACCCGAACCTCCTTGGCGCCCATGGCCCGGCGTGCTGCGCCGGGGCGGCCGCCCTCGCCGGGTACGCCAACGGCGGGTCGTTACCGCCCTCGAGGTACGTCAGCACGCCCTCGAGTGTGCGGCTGGGGACGCCCCACCACAGGTGGCGCCCCTCGCTGTTCTGCCGGCCGCCAACCACCGGCACGCCGTTGATGGACGCCAAGCGCTGCTGCTGGCGGCGCTCGAAATACGCCGCCCAAGCCGCGTGGTTGTCGGCGGCGTACTGTGGGAGGGAGAGTTGGGCGTCGGTGAGGGAGGCGCGCAGGACCTCGACTTCGTCGGCGAAGTACTGCGGCTTTGCCACGGCGTCGGGCAACGGGGGAATGGGCACTCCCCCGACACTGAGCCTCCACCCTGTCGGCCCGGCGCGCATGTCCGGCGGCGCTAGGATGTTTGCCTGGAACAGGAGCCAGGACTCCTGTTCGCGGAGCGAACGGCCGCCGAAGCCGTTGGCCGCCGCCTCGTCTCCGGGGTAGCGTTCCGCCATGGCGACGGGCTCGGGAGAGGTCGAGAGATAGAGGGAGGGGCTGGGCGGCGGCGCTCGGGAGAGGTAGGGAGAGGGAGGAGTTGGGCGGCGGCGAGGGGCGGGGCTGGTGTGGGTACAGGCGAGTGCAGGCCACCGGCTATATAGCCGCGCCGCACCCGTGTGTACGCGTGCGAGGGAGGGGAGGCGTCGGCGCGCCGTCCCGTGACGCGCCGCCCGTGAGGAATCAATGGCAAGGCTGACCGGTGGCAGCCTTGGCATTGATTCCCCGCGGAAACCGAGGCCGTTGGGGGAAGACGAGACGCCGTGTCGCTGACGCGGCGGGCCCGCGGCTGTTTTGCGCCAAAACAGTTCGCCCCGGCGCCCTCGGGCGCCCCCAGCGCGTCGGGTTCGGCCTGGGTCCGCCGGCGCTGTTTTCGGCCCAGGCCGGCGAAAATCGGGCTGCTGGGGGCGTGACTGTACCGTTTGTTTGGCGCCGGCGCGAAAAAATCACCTGGGAAGGCCTTCCTGGGGACGCGGCTGGAGATGCCCTTATGAGGCAATGGTTTGTTTGGCCTTGGGTCGTAATGAAAAAGACATGCAACACTATCTCCAATCCAAAGAAAAGAATCCTGCTGGATGACAACATCCCATGATAGGTGCAAGGACCATGACAAGTGATAGCTATATATAGGAATCAAGAAACGAAAGTGAGAGAAAGAGACAACTCCGCTGAGTGGATGAGACCGTAGAGCAGCAGGACATGGAAGGGCAGAAAACAAGAGTTGGCGCATCACACGACATATGATCATTCGGGCTTGAAGATTCACATCGGCAAAGCAGCAACAAGATAGTACTAGAAACCAAGAGCACCACCACTCGTCACAAACAAGACAAGAGAGAACACTTATTTTGGGATGATCACTTGCTTGGTGGATTGATGAATTAGACAGAAAGGCGGCGACGTTGGATCGATCATACATATGGTCGCTAAATTTAAATACAATAGGAAAAGCAATGCGGGCTAATTAAGACAAGCGAGCGATCCCATGGACCGAATTACAAGACACGGCACGCAGGACCGGGCACATGGAGGCCAACCACGTACTCGTACTACGCATATGCAGCTGCCGACACATAAATAACACGACCATTGCGGCGGCCGAACTGAACTGTCGAGAAGTTGCAAAAGCGCATTTCTCTCTGGATGGATGGACACAACACGGGTCGCCATTGCTTCAATCTTGCATGCAGATCACATGGATGATAACTTGTTACGCGTTGCTCCTGAAGGAGCCGAGGGCCTTGATGGCGCCGGCCCTGAGGATGTACTGGTGGTAGAAGGCCGCGATCGCCGCGCCGATCATGGGGCCGACCCAGAAGATCCACTGCAACAAACAAATCAAGCCAAGATCAGATCAAGGCAACTTGACACCAAGGTGAACTGCTGGAATGGCGGTTTGGAGCGTGTGAATAAATAGTGGAGTACCTGATCATCCCAGGCCTTGTCCTTGTTGTAGATGACGGCGGCCCCGAGGCTCCGGGCCGGGTTGATGCCGGTGCCGGTGATGGGGATGGTGGCCAGGTGGACCATGAACACGGCGAAGCCAATCGGGAGGGGCGCCAGCACCTGGAGAAAGACACAAGCAAAGCAAACATAATAGCATGAGACCCCTCCAAATTACTTTCTCAACTGAACTAATCGGCACTCCCCATGCCGGGTCGTTTACAGGTTGCTGGTTCTCCAAGCATGGCATGGCCGTGCGTGCTCCGCCCGTCCGCATCATGCGAGTGCTGGAGGACACCCAAAGTCGTGAAAGGCCTGCCACTTGCCGTCCCTTTTGATTGAACGGGAAGGAAACTAGGTGGAGCGGCAACGAGCGTGGAGTGAAGGCTCCTTTTCCCTCTCCCTCCGGGTACATCCCCCAGCCTCAGTGCGCGCTTCACCGCCCCAAAAGACCAAAGCCAGTGACTACCAGTACGATGGCATATTTTGACGGGATCGGGCAAAGCAAGCGGCCGAACATCACGCTCTGTCACATCCAAACCGCACCTTCACCAGTGCCCTCGCAAAAAGGGATGCTCGCACCATCCGTCACCGGACGGAACCACCCAAACCCAGAGTGGTAACTCTCAACTTTTTAGATCGTGTAGTAACTCTGAATTTAGCTAGCCACATGCTGCAAGGAGAGGTAGTAATTTATACTGACTGGATGGGTGGCCACCCAATAATTCATCATGGATGTGAGGGTGGTGGGGGCCTGGCCAATAATTCACCAGCGCTGTCCTGGACGAAATCGACCACGTGTTATCACACCCATATACAGCTCAGCTTACTGTTGGGGCCACATGGGCCAAGGCCGTGGATGAGATGGGACTTAACTGGACTAGTAAACATACTTATCACATTAGTGACTGTCTGAGTGTCTGCCACGCGGACGTGTACTACTCTAGTACTAGATGCATCTGGATCCTTCATTCTCCCGTCAATTGCAGCGCCAGTACGACTGTTACGACCCACATTTACGCCTACGGGAAGACTTATGTCTACTGTTAAGGACAAAAAAAATTTTTAAAGCATCATGGCAGCACTTATTTATTTTCAAAAGAAATAGAGTACATGACATTTCATATGTACTACTACTCCTTTTTGTTCATTCTGGATGATATATCTTGGATAAAGGAGTATCATTCTACCCGTTTTGTTCATCGTATAGGATATTCTTGCTTTCCCCCCTTTTTGTTCCTACGTATGCATCATGCTCCTCATTTGGACGATCTATCCTCATGGCATGCCGTCTTCAGTTAAGCTCTAACAACCAGCTTTGCTTTTCTTATACGAACAAGAAAACTCTACTTTTTCAAAAGAATTTTGTGGCCCGGAGGCATGGCATGTGGTGCTTACCGGGACGTGAGAGTCGCGTGCGCTGCGCTTGGGGTCGGTGGCGGAGAAGACGGTGTAGACGAGCACGAAGGTGCCGATGATCTCCGCGGCGAGGCCGGTGCCCTTGGAGTAGCCGGCGGCGAGCGTGTTGGCGCCGCCGCCGTACCTGACGAAGTAGGCGCTCTGGAAGGCCTTGACGAGGCCGACCCCGCACATGGCGCCGAGGCACTGGGCCACCATGTAGAGCAGCGCGCGGACCAGGGAGACCTTGCGCGCCAGGAAGAGGCCGAAGGTGACGGCCGGGTTGATGTGGCCCCCGGAGATGCCGGCGGTGCAGTAGACGAGGACGAAGATCATGCCGCCGAAGGCCCAGGCGATGCCGAGCACGCCCACGCCGCCGCACGCCGCGTCGGCGGCGGTGTTCACGGCCGGGTCCGTCTGGTGCTTGTACCCGATGACGGTGGCCACGGTGATGTAGAGGAAGAGCAGCGTGGCGATGAACTCGGCGATGACGGCGCGGTAGAGCGACCAGGAGGCCAGCTCCGCCGCGTCGATCAGCGGGGCCGGCGGCGGGTCCGTGTAGTCCTTGGCCGCGAAGTCGCCGCCGCCGCCGGTCTCCATCACCTCGTCCTTGGCCATCGGCGTGTAGCTAGCTTGCCTTGCTGTTGCTTCTCGCTGTGAACCTGACTGGAAAAAATGGAGGTGGGGGCTTGGGGTGGGGTGTGTGGTGGGGGAGTGACGAGAGGGAGAGGAAGGTGGTATTTATGGAGCGGGGGAGAAGCGGTAGGTAAAAGACAACAAGGCGAGGGTGTGTGGTGTGTGTGCGATGGAAGGAGGGGCTCGTGTCCTTCATGGAACTGAAAACTGAGCTAGGTATTTTCTTCTTCTGAACCCTAAAGAAAAGAATTTTATTTATGCGAGTAGGAGTAGTATTTAATTTGCTGATGAGACTGAATGGGCCTTTTGTTTTTCTGCTGCAGTGAAGTAAGGTGGATAAGCTGTTGGGGCATGTGCTGCGCTGCGGGTGCAAACGCCAGGTTCCAGGATTCACGGATATCTCTTTCCTCCATTAGAAGTTTGGAGAGCTTGCCGACTGAGCATTGTGACAAAATGAAGACGATAGGTGTTTCGTAGATTAGGGCATCTCCCCAAAAACGAACAGTATCGAGTCAGACATCCAACCGTGTACTCAAACGGCCGCATATATTTCAGACGCCGGAAGATTTTCACACAAACTAGAATTTTCATTTAAATCAGACCACATTCTCCACATTTTTGACATAAACAAAAGCGTTCAGAAGATAACCTAGTCTAATGATGTGTTTGATTGACTGCATAGAGCCCAACCAGGTCTGCGCGAAAAAAAGAGCATGTTTGGTTGCATACAAGTAGGCCAGGCTCGCATCGACACGAACCTTAAAACAGTTCAAAGCCTCGCTACGCTCAAATTGGCTGTTTCGAGCGAGTCAGGCTGCGTCGAGGGGCAAAAGCAGGGCACGACGTACGCCACGGTGCAGCTGGGGATAGAGGCGAAGATGACGGGAGAAGGAAATCGA